>NC_079974.1:13163906-13476264 GCF_029852145.1 Microplitis mediator
TCTTTAGATGTTTAATCTGACATGGTTGTCTCACAAATTTCATTTTTTAATCTTAAGTTTACTACCATAACTTAAGTATTTTGACTGTGTGCTATTATATTAAGTAGTTTCTGTCTTACGCACAATAACAGATAAAATTGTGAGCTTTTTTATGCGTTCTCTTCAAACAACCGACTACTTTCCTAGTACGAGCCGGCGTTAAAAAGAATTGTTATTTTCAGTCAATCACCATACAAGTATATGGTGGAGGATAGTTTGCAAAGTACTTTCACACAAATTTTTGCCAATCACTTGGACGTTGGTCATTTTTTGTCATCTATAAATATTTTTTTCTTAAATGTTGAATCTGACATGGTTGTCTCACAAAATTTATTTTTTAATCTTAAGTTTACTACCATAACTTAAGTATTTTTAATATGTGCTATTATATTAAGTAGTTTTTGTCGTACGCACAATAACAGATAAAGTTGTAAGCTTTTTTATGCGTTTTTTCCAAACAACCGACTACTCATACTAGTACGAGCCGGCGTTAAAAAGAATTGTTATTTTCAGTCAATAACCATACTAGTATATGGCGGCGGAGGGTTTGCAAAGTACTATGACACAAATTTTTGCCAATCACTTGTACTTTGTGTCATTTTCCAACATCTATAAATTTTTCCTTTTTTTTTCTTAATCTGACATGGTTGTCTCACAAATTTTATTTCTATATCTCAAGTTTACCACCATAACTTAAGGTTTTTGACTATGTGCCATTATATATAGTAATTTTTGTCTTCCGTACGATAACAGATAAAATCGTAAGCTTTTTAATGCGTACTTGTTGAACAGCCGACTACTCATACTGATACGAGTTGGCGTTGAAAAAAATTATTATTTTCAGTCAATAACCATACAAGTATATGGCGGAGAATAGTTCGCAAAGTACTATGACACAAATTTTTGCCAATCACTTGTACTTTGTGTCATTTTTTGTCATCTAAAAGAATTGTTTTCTTTAAATTCTCAATCTGACATGGTTGTCTCATATATTTTATTTTTGGTTCTCAAGTTTATTACCATCACTCAAGTTTTTTGACTATGTGCCATTATATTCAGTAGTTTGGGTCTTACGTACGATAACAGATAAAATCGTAAGCTTTTCTATGCGTTCTTTTTGAACAGCCGACTACTCATACTAGTACGAGATGGCGTTAAAAAGAATTGTTATTATCAGTCAATACCCATACAAGTATATGGTGGAGGATAGTTTGCAAAGTACTATGACACGAATTTCTGCCAATCACTGGGACTTTGTCTGACAAATTTTATTTTTTAATCTTAAGTTTACCACCATAACTTAAGTATTTTGACTATGTGCTATGATATTAAGTAGTTTTTGTCGTACGCACAATAGCAGATAAAATTGTAAGCTTTTTTATGCGTTTTTTTCAAACAACCGACTACCCATACTAGTACGAGCCGGCGTTAAAAAGAATTGTTATTTTCAGTCAATAACCATACAAGTATATGGCGGCGGATAGTTTGCAAAGTACTATGACACAAATTTTTGCCAATCACTCCTACTTTGTGTCATTTTTTGTCATCTAAAAAAATTTTTTTCTTTAAATTTTTAATCTGACATGGTTGTCTCATTTATTTTTTATTTTTGGTTCTCAAGTTTACCACCGTAACTCAAGTATTTTGATTATGTGCTATCATATTCAGTAGTTTTCGTCTAACGTACAGTAACAGATAAAATCGTGAGCTTTTTTATGCGTACTTTTTGAACAGCCGACAACTCATACTACTACGAGTTGGCGTTGAAAAGAATTGTTATTTTCAGTCAATAACCATACAAGTATATGGTGGAGGATAGTTTGCAAAGTACTATCACACAAATTTTTGCCAATCACTTGTACTTTGTGTCATTTTTTGTCATTCATAAATTTTTTCCTTTAATGTTTCTTAATCTGACTAGGTTGTCTCCCATATTATATTTTTGTCTCTTAAGTGTACCACAATAACTTGAAATTTTTGACTATGTGTCATTTTTTGTCATCTATAATTATTTTTTTCATTAAATTCTCAATCTGACATGGTTGTCCCATATTTTATATTTTTGTCTCTTAAGTTTACCACCATAGCGTTAGTTTTCTAACTATGTGCTATTATATTTAGTAGTTTTTGTCTTACGCACAATTACATATAAAATCGTGAGCTTTTTTATGCGTACTTTTTGAACAGCTGACTACTCATACTAGTCCGAGTTGGCGTTAAAACGAATTGTTATTTTCAGTTACTCACCTTACGAGTATATGGCGGCGGAGGGTTTGCAAAGTACTATCGCACAAATTTTTGCCAATCACTTGTACGTTGTGTCATTTTTCAACATCTATAAATTTTTCCTTTTTTTTTCTTAATCTGACATGGTTGTCTCACAAATTTTATTTTTATATTTTAAGTTTACCACCATAACTTAAGGTTTTTGACTATGTGCCATTATATTTAGTAGTTTATGTCTTACGTACGATAACAGATAAAATCGTAAGCTTTTTAATGCGTGCTTTATGAACAGCCGACTACTCATACTGATACGAGTTGGCGTTGAAAAGAATTGTTATTTTCAGTCAATAACCATACAAGTATATGGCGGAGAATAAGTTGCAAAGTACTATGACACAAATTTTTGCCAATCACTTGGACTTTGCTCATTTTTTGTCATCTAAAAATATTTTTTTCTTTAAATGTTTAATCTGACATGGTTGTCTGACACATTTCATTTTTTAATCTTAAGTTTACCACCATAACTTAAGTATTTTGATTATGTGCTATTATATTAAGTAGTTTTTGTCTTACGCACAAAAACAGATAAAATTGTAAGCTTTTTTATGCGTTCTCTTCAAACAACCGACTACTTATACTAGTACGAGCCGGCGTTAAGAAGAATTGTTATTTTCAGTCAATAACCATACAAGTATATGGCAGCGGATAGTTTGCAAAGTACTATGACACAAATTTTTGCCAATCACTTGTACTTTGTGTCATTTTTTGTCATCTAAAAGAATTGTTTTCTTTAAATTTTCAATCTGACATGGTTGTCTCATATATTTTATTTTTGTTTCTCAAGTTTACCACCGTAACTTGAGTTTTTTGATTATGTGCCATAATATTTAGTAGTTTTTGTCTTACGTACGATAACAGATAAAATCGTAAGCTTTTTAATGCGTGCTTTATGAACAGCCGACTACTCATACTAGTACGAGCCGGCGTTAAAAAGAATTGTTATTTTCAGTCAATAACCATACAAGTATATGGCGGCGGATAGTTTGCAAAGTACTATGACAAAAATTTTTGCCAATCACTTGTACTTTGTGTCATTTTTTGTCATCTATAAATATTTTTTTCTTCAAATGTTTAATCTGACATAGTTGTCTCACAAATTTAACTTTTTAATCTTAAGTTTACCACCATAACTTAAGTTTTTTGACTATGTGCCGTTATATTCAGTCGTTGTTGTCTTACGTACGATAACATGTAAAATCGTAATCATTCATTTGCGTACGTTTCGAACAACCGACTACTTATACTAGTACGAGTTGGCGATAAAAAGAATTGTAATGTTTAGACAATTACCATACAAGTATATGGCAGCTGATACTTTGGAAAGAACTATCACAAAAATTTTCGCCAATCACTTGTACTTTGTGTCATTTTTTGACATCCATAAATTTTTCCCATTTTTATTTCTAAATCTGATATGGTCTTCCCACAAATTTTATTTTTCTATCTTAAGTTTACCACCATAGCTTATGTTTTTCAACTATGTGCCATTATATTGAGCAGTTTTCGTCTTATGTACGTTAACATGTAAAATCGTAAGCTTTTTCATGCGTACTCATTGACCAGCCGACTACTTATACTATTACGAGTTGGCGTTTGAAAGAATTGTTGTTTTCAGTCAATAACCATACAAGTATATGGCGGCGGATAGTTTGCAAAGTTCTATGACACAAATTTTTGCCAATCACTTGTACTTTGTGTCATTTTTTGGCATCTAAAAGAATTGTTCTCTTTCAATTTTTAATCTGACATGGTTGTCTCATATATTTGATTTTTGGTTCTCAAGTTTATTACCATCACTCAAGTTTTTTGACTATGTGCCATTATATTCAGTAGTTTGGGTCTTACGTACGATAACAGATAAAATCGTAAGCTTTTCTATGCGTTCTCTTTGAACAGCCGACTACTCATACTAGTACGAGAACTCGTTAAAAAGAATTGTTATTATCAGTCAATAACCATACAAGTATATGGCGGCGGATAGTTTGCAAAGTTCTATGACACAAATTTTTGCCAATCACTTTTACTTTGTGTCATTTTTTGGCATCTAAAAGAATTGTTTTCTTTAAATTTTCAATCTGACATGGTTGTCTCATATATTTGATTTTTGGTTCTCTAGTTTATTACCATCACTCAAGTTTTTTGACTATATGCCATTATATTCAGTAGTTTGGGTCTTACGTACGATAACAGATAAAATCGTAAGCTTTTCTATGCGTTTTCTTTGAACAGCCGACTACTCATACTAGTACGAGATGGCGTTAAAAAGAATTGTTATTATCAGTCAATAACCATACAAGTATATGGTGGAGGATAGTTTGCAAAGTACTATGACAAGAATTTCTGCCAATCACTGGGACTTTGTCTGACAAATTTTATTTTTTAATCTTAAGTTTACCACCATAACTTAAGTATTTTGACTATGTGCTATGATATTAAGTAGTTTTTGTCGTACGCACAATAACAGATAAAATTGTAAGCTTTTTTATGCGTTTTTTTCAATCAACCGACTACTCAAACCAGTACGAGCCGTTGTTAAAAGAATTGTTATTTTTAGTCAATAACCATACAAGTATATGGCGGCGGATAGTTTGCAAAGTACTATGACAAAAATTTTTGCCAATCACTTGTACTTTGTGTCATTTTTTGTCATCTATAAATATTTTTTTCTTCAAATGTTTAATCTGACATGGTTGTCTTACAAATTTAACTTTTTAATCTTAAGTTTACCACCATAACTTAAGTTTTTTGACTATGTGCCGTTACATTCAGTCGTTGTTGTCTTACGTACGATAACATGTAAAATCGTTATCATTCATTTGCGTACGTTTTGAACAACCGACTACTTATACTAGTACGAGTTGGCGATAAAAAGAATTGTAATGTTTAGACAATTACCATACAAGTATATGGCAGCTGATACTTTGGAAAGAACTATCACAAAAATTTTCGCCAATCACTTGTACTGTGTGTCATTTTTTGACATCCATAAATTTTTCCCATTTTTATTTCTAAATCTGACATGGTCTTCTCACAAATTTTTATTTTTCTATCTTAAGTTTACCACCATAACTTAAGTATTTTGACTGTGTGCTATTATATTAAGTAGTTTCTGTCTTACGCACAATAACAGATAAAATTGTAAGCTTTTTTATGCGTTCTCTTCAAACAGCCGACTACTCATTCTAGTTTGAGTTGGCGTTAAAAAGAATTGTTATTTTCAGTCAATAACCATACAAGTATATGGCGGCGGATAGTTTGCAAAGTACTATGACACAAATTTTTGCCAATCACTCCTACTTTGTGTCATTTTTTGTCATCTAAAAAAATTTTTTTCTTTAAATTCTTAATCTGACATGGTCGTCTCATATATTTTATTTTTGGTTCCTAAGTTTACCACCGTCACTTAAGTTTTTTGATTATGTGCCATCATAATCAGTAGTTTTCGTCTTACGTACGATAACAGATAAAATCGTGAGCTTTTTCATGCGTACTTTTTGAACGGCCGACTACTTATAATAGTACGAGATGGCGTTAAAAAGAATTGTTATTTGCAGTCAATAACTATATAAGTATATAGCGGCAAATAGTTTGCAAAGTACTATGACAGGAATTTTTGCCAATCACTTGGACTTTGTCTCACATATTTTATTTTTTAATCTTAAGTTTACCACCATAACTTAAGCATTTTGACTATGTGCTATTATATTAAGTAGTTTTTGTCGTACGCACAATAACAGATAAAATTGTAAGTTTTTATAGTCGTTTTTTTCAAACAACCAACTACTCATACTAGTACGAGCCAGCGTTAGAAAGAATTGTTATTTTCAGTCAATAACCATACAAGTATATGGCGGCGGATAGTTTGCAAAGTTCTATGACACAAATTTTTGCCAATCACTTGTACTTTGTGTCATTTATTGGCATCTAAAAGAATTGTTTTCTTTAAATTTTTAATCTGACATGGTTGTCTCATATATTTTATTTTTGGTTCTCAAGTTTATTACCATCACTCAAGTTTTTTGACTATGTGCCATTATATTCAGTAGTTTGGGTCTTACGTACGATAACAGATAAAATCGTAAGCTTTTCTATGCGTACTTTTTGAACAGCCGACTACTCATACTAGTACGAGATGGCGTTAAAAAGAATTGTTATTTTCAGTCAATAACCATACAAGTATATGGTGGAGGATAGTTTGCAAAGTACTATGACACAAATTTTTGCCAATCACTTGGACTTTGTCTCACACATTTCATTTTTTAATCTTAAGTTTACCACCATAACTTAAGTATTTTGACTGTGTGCTATTATATTAAGTAGTTTCTGTCTTACGCACAATAACAGATAAAATCGTAAGTTTTTTATGCGTTTTTTCCAAACAACCGACTAATTTTACTAGTACGAGCCGGCGTTAAAAAGAATTGTTATTTTCAGTCAATAACCATACAAGTATATGGCGGCGGATAGTTTGCAAAGTACTCTGACACAAATTTTTGCCAATCACTTCTACTTTTTGTCATTTTTATTCATCTAAAAAAATTTTTTTCTTTAAATTTTTAATCTGACATGGTTGTCTCATTTATTTTTTATTTTTGGTTCTCAAGTTTACCACCGTAACTCAAGTATTTTGATTATGTGCTATCATATTCAGTAGTTTTCGTCTTACGTACGATAACAGATAAAATCGTGAGCTTTTTTATGCGTACTTTTTGAACAGCCGACTACTCATACTAGTTTGAGTTGGCGTTAAAAAGAATTTCTATTTTCAGTCAATCACCATACAAGTATATGGCGAAGGATAGTTTGAAAAGTACTATCACACAAATTTTTGCCAATCAATTGGACTTTGTGTCATTTTCTGTCATCTATAAATTTTTCCTTTTAATTTTCAATCTGACATGGTTGTCTCATATTTTATATTTTTGTCTCTTAAGTTTACCACCATAGCGTTAGTTTTCTAACTATGTGCTATCATATTTAGTAGTTTTTGTCTTACGCACAATTACAGATAAAATCGTAAGCTTTTTTATGCGTACTTTTTGAACAGCTGACTACTCATACTAGTACGAGTTGGCGTTAAAAAGAATTGTTATTTTTAGGTAATCTCCTTACAAGTATATGGCGGCGGAGGGTTTGCAAAGTACTATCGCACAAATTTTTGCCAATCACTTGTACTTTGTGTCATTTTTTGACATCTACAAATTTTTCCTTTTTTTTTCTTAATCTGACATGGTTGTCTTACAAATTTTATTTCTATATCTTAAGTTCACTACCATAACTTAAGGTTTTTGACTATGTGCCATTATATTTAGTAATTTTTGTCTTACGTACGATAACAGATAAAATCGTAAGCTTTTTAATGCGTACTTTTTGAACAGCCGACTACTCATACTGATACGAGTTGGCGTTGAAAAGAATTGTTATTTTCAGTCTATAACCATACAAGTATATGGCGGAGGATAGTTTGCAAAGTACTATCACACAAATCCTTGCCAATCACTTGGACTTTGTGTCATTTTTTGTCATCTATAAATATTTTTTTCTTTAAATTGTTATTTTGACATGGTTGTCTCATATATTTGATTTTTGTCTGTTAAGTTTACCACCATAGCGTAAGTTTTCTAACTATGTGCCATCAGATTTAGTAGTTTTTGTCTTACGCACAATAACATAAAATCGTGAGCTTTTTTATGCGTACTTTTTGAAGAGCCGACTACTTATACTAGTACGAGGTGGCGTTAAAAAGAATTGTTATTTGCAGTCAATAACTATATAAGTATATAGCGGCGGATAGTTTGCTCAGTACTATGACACGAATTTTTGCCAATCACTTGGACTTTGTGTCATTCTTTGACATTTATAAATATTTTTTTCTTTAAATGTTTAATCTGCCATGGTTGTCTCATATATTTTATTTCTGTCTCTTAAGTTTACCACCATAGCTTAAGTTTTTTAACTATGTGCCATCATATTGAGTAGTTTTCATCGTATGTACGTTAACATGTAAAATCGTAATCTTTTATTTGCGTTCTTTTCAAACAACTGACTACTTATACTTATACGAGTTGACGTTGAAAAGAACTGTTATTTTCAGTCAATAACCATAGAAGTATATGGTGGAGGATAGTTTGCAAAGTACTATGACACAAATTTTTGCCGATCACTTGGACTTTGTTCATTTTTTGACATCTATAAATATTTTTTTTTTAAATGTTGAATCTGACATGGTTGTCTCACAAATTTTATTCTTTAATCTTAAGTTTACCACCATAACTTAAGTATTTTGACTATGTGCTATTATATTAAGTAGTTTTTGTCTTACGCACAATAACAGATAAAATTGTAAGCTTTTTGATGCGTTTTTTTCAAACAACCGACTACTCATACTAGAACGAGCCGGCGTTAAAAAGAATTGTTATTTTCAGTCAATAACCATACAAGTATATGGCGGCGGATAGTTTGCAAAGTACTATGACACAAATTTTTGCCAATCACATGTACTTTGTGTCATTTTTTGTCATCTAAAAGAATTGTTTTCTTTAAATTTTTAATCTGACATGGTTGTCTCATATATTCTATTTTTGGTTCTCAGGTTTACCACCATCACTCAAGTTTTTTCAATATGTGCCATTATATTCAGTAGTTTGTGTCTTACGTACGATAACAGATAAAATCGTAAGCTTTTCTATGCGTACTTTTTGAACAGCCGACTACTCATACTAATACGAGTTGGCGTTAAAAAGAATTGTTATTTTCAGTCAATAACCATACAAGTATATGGTGGAGGATAGTTTGCAAAGTACTATGACACAAATTTTTGCCAATCACTTGGACTTTGGTCATTTTTTGTCATCTATAAATATTTTTTTCTTAAATGTTTAATCTGACATAGTTGTCTTACAAATTTAATTTTTTAATCCTAAGTTTACCACCATAACTTAAGTATTTTGACTATGTGCCATTATATTTAGTCGTTTTTGTCTTACGTACGATAACATGTAAAATCGTAATCATTCATTTGCGTACGTTTTAAACAACCGACTACTTATACTAGTACGAGTTGGCGATAAAAAAAATTGTAATTTTTAGACAATTACCATACAAGTATATGGCAGCTGATAATTTGCAAAGAACTATCACAAAAATTTTCGCCAATCACTTGTACTTTGTCTCATTTTTTGACATCTATAAATTTTTCCCTTTCTATTTCTAAATCTGACATGGTTGTCTCACAAATTTTTTATTTTTCTATCTTAAGTTTACGACCATAGCTTAAGTTTTTCAACTATGTGCCATTATATTAAGCAGTTTTCGTCTTATGTACGTTAACATGTAAAATCGTAAGCTTTTTTATGCGTACTTCTTGAACTGCTGACTACTTATACTAGTACGAGTTGGCGTTAAAACGAATTGTTATTTTCAGTTAATCACCTCACAAGTGTATGGCGGCGGAGGGTTTGCAAAGTACTATCGCACTAATTTTTGCCAATTACTTGGACTTTGGTCATTTTTTGTCATCTATAAATATTTTTTTCTTTAAATGTTTAATCTGACATGGTTGTCTCACAAATTTTATCTTTTAATCTTAAGTTTACCACCATAACTTAAGTTGTTACGGCGTCACATATCAAATTCCAACAACAACCAAAGATTTAATAAATAACAAAAAAAAAAATAATTATAAAAGAGTATATTATATATTCAAGGTCAGATGATTGTTGAGACTGTTGATGTGAAACAAAAAAACGAGACCCCAGATAAAATAAGAAAAAAAGCAAATTAAAAATTGGAGACGCAATATTCTAACGTACTGACGAGAAAATAAATAGGATAACCATTCATAATCTACATATCATGAAACCACTATAACATACCGCGACAGGAAATATAAATAATAATTTTGACGTTCTACAGATAATAAACCTCATAGCCACCTATTTATAATAACATGAGAGAATTATAATAGCCCAGCGGGTAACGACAAAAAACGCGAGATTAGGATAAAAGCTTATATACCGACTGGCTCAACAGTATAAATCAGTCAGGGAATCTACTATTTCGTTCTCATTATCTTTCACTAATACATATGTAGGAATATAGTTTTGTCTCTAATAACTCAACTAAGTGTTGTATTTGACGCTCGCGCTTTCACGGTCTCTTCTTTTGACGCGTGCCATCATTATAAAATCTCCTTATTTGGAGACGCGTGCTGCTTGACCCATCTTCTACCGCCCCTCCGTACGATGTATCCCTCCGCTTCTCATTAATACATATGAAAATATTGCTAATTTCCACTTGGAATAACTCGATAAATAATTGAAATAATTACAACCTAAAAATGCTATCGTAGTCCGAATTTTCACCTTAATTAATTAAACCAAGAAAAATATAAATCTTTCCAATAATTATCTCATAATAATTAAAAATATCGTAAGACGACTTTACATTAGCTCTGTGAAGGTCAGCTCCAAGCTCCTCTACGCAATGTATCCCTCCGCTTCTCACTAACACATATGAAATTATCATTAATTTCCACTTTGAATAACTCGATAAATAATTGAAATAATTATAAACTAAAAATGTCATAGTGATCCGAATTTCCACCTTCATCAATTAAACCAAGAATGATATAAATCTTTTCCATAATTATCTCATAATAATTAAAAATATCGTAAGACGACTTTACATTAACTCTGTGAAGGTCAGCTCAAGCTCCTCTACGTAATGTATCCCTCCGCATCTCACTAACACATATGAAATTATTATGAATTACCACCTTAAATAAATCGATAAATAATTAAAATAATTAAAAATGTCATCGTGACCCGAATTTCCACCTTAATTAATTAAACCAAGAATAATATAAAAATTATTCGTAACTAATCCATAATAATTAAAAATATGAATAACATCTACACCAATAGTGATAAAAAGAAATAATTATAATCAATCGAAAGATAATAATAATAAGATTAATAATCAATAAACACCTATGCTTTAAATCTAATTAATAATCCGTAATTAATAATTTAAAATAGTCCCTATCTAATAACATGGAGAACGGGTGTATTCTTCTTGGTGGGGGTATTGTTCTAGAAGTTTCTACCCGAAATGGTCACGTACGCCTTTTTCCTACACCACGCCCCGCAATTCGTCAAATCTTCCAAATAACATTAGTTTTTGGTAACAAATCTCAATTCAAGGTCGCGCGTGTTACCCCTCGCCTAGAAATGCGCCTATAAAAGCTGCCGCAAATTAGTCCTCTGCGCCCATTAATTATCAAGCTCTTGATTACGCGAAACCTTAATCTTTTGAATATTGAATTTTTATATCTTGCTCGAGTCGTTATAATATTAAATTCAGAATTTATACAATTTAAATAGAATCATTTTAATTAAAAATAATTTCGATTTTTAATTCGTTTATTCAATATTATAAATAATTTGAATAATTAAATTATTTCTATTGAATATTATTGCTGCTTAATTTCTATTATTCACATTTAGATAAAATTTCATCATATTAAAGGTATATTCAGACAGATTGTCAATTACCCAGTATAAGTACCCCCTTCGCTCATTCACATCAACACGTATCAACCTTCAAAAACCGTAACCAACCATCAAGCCACCTGACAACATCTCATCTTAAATCGAATTTCGATCAACAACAATTTCATACGAGTCGAATTCTAATCAACGATCTGGTCTCCAGTTCAGCCAAAATCTTGTATCCTGACATATTGTTATATTGAATAAACCAACTGTAAGTTTAATAAATTGTTCATTTATCTAGTGATAAGAGACATCCATTCACCTCGTACATCCTATTTTCGTATATTGACATACTCGACACTAAATAGCGAGGTCCCCGCTACCCGAGTAAATGGCTTGAGTGCTTTGACTCAAAATTAAGGGACTGAAAAACGTGTTTTCGTCATCTTCGAGGTAACAAAGTATTTTAACTATGTGCTGTTATATTAAGTAGTTTTTGTCTTACGCACAATAACAGATAAAATTGTAAGCTTTTTTATGCGTTCTTTTCAAACAACCGACTACTTATACTAGTACGAGCCGGCGTTAAGAAGAATTGTTATTTTCAGTCAATAACCTTACAAGTATATGGCGGCGGATAGTTTGCAAAGTACTTTGACACAAATTTTTGCTAATCACTTCTACTTTGTGTCATTTTTTGTCATCTAAAAAAATTTTTTTCTTTAAATTTTTAATCTGTCATGGTTGTCTCATTTATTTTACTTTTGGTTCTCAAGTTCACCACCGTAACTTTAGTTTTTTAATTATGTGCCATCATATTCAGTAGTTTTCGTCTTACGTACGATAACAGATAAAATCGTAAGCTTTTCTATGCGTACTTTTTGAACAGCCGACAACTCATACTACTACGAGTTGGCGTTAAAAAGAATTGTTATTTTCAGTCAATAACCATACAAGTATATGGTGGAGGATAGTTTGCAAAGTACTATTACACAAATTTTTGCCAATCACTTGTACTTTGTGTCATTTTTTGTCATTCATAAATTTTTTCCTTTAATGTTTCTCAATCTGACTAGGTTGTCTCCCATATTATATTTTTGTCTCTTAAGTGTACCACAATAACTTGAGTTTTTTGACTATGTGTCATTTTTTGTCATCTATAAATATTTTTTTCATTAAATTCTCAATCTGACATGGTTGTCCCATATTTTATATTTTTGTCTCTTAAGTTTACCACCATACCGTTAGTTTTCTAACTATGTGCTATTATATTTAGTAGTTTTTGTCTTACGCACAATTACAGATAAAATCGTAAGCTTTTTTATGCGTACTTTATGAACAGCCGACTACTCATACTGATACGAGTTGGCGTTAAAAAGAATTGTTATTTTCAGTCAATAACCATACAAGTATATGGCGGAGAATAAGTTGCAAAGTACTATGACACAAATTTTTGCCAATCACTTGGACTTTGCTCATTTTTTGTCATCTAAAAATATTTTTTTCTTTAAATGTTTAATCTCACATGGTTGTCTGACACATTTCATTTTTTAATCTTAAGTTTACCACCATAACTTAAGTATTTTGACTATGTGCTATTATATTAAGTAGTTTTTGTCTTACGCACAAAAACAGATAAAATTGTAAGCTTTTTTATGCGTTCTCTTCAAACAACCGACTACTTATACTAGTACGAGCCGGCGTTAAGAAGAATTGTTATTTTCAGTCAATAACCTTACAAGTATATGGCGGCGGATAGTTTGCAAAGTACTTTGACACAAATTTTTGCTAATCACTTCTACTTTGTGTCATTTTTTGTCATCTAAAAAAATTTTTTTCTTTAAATTTTTAATCTGTCATGGTTGTCTCATTTATTTTACTTTTGGTTCTCAAGTTCACCACCGTAACTTTAGTTTTTTAATTATGTGCCATCATATTCAGTAGTTTTCGTCTTACGTACGATAACAGATAAAATCGTAAGCTTTTCTATGCGTACTTTTTGAACAGCCGACAACTCATACTACTACGAGTTGGCGTTAAAAAGAATTGTTATTTTCAGTCAATAACCATACAAGTATATGGTGGAGGATAGTTTGCAAAGTACTATTACACAAATTTTTGCCAATCACTTGTACTTTGTGTCATTTTTTGTCATTCATAAATTTTTTCCTTTAATGTTTCTCAATCTGACTAGGTTGTCTCCCATATTATATTTTTGTCTCTTAAGTGTACCACAATAACTTGAGTTTTTTGACTATGTGTCATTTTTTGTCATCTATAAATATTTTTTTCATTAAATTCTCAATCTGACATGGTTGTCCCATATTTTATATTTTTGTCTCTTAAGTTTACCACCATACCGTTAGTTTTCTAACTATGTGCTATTATATTTAGTAGTTTTTGTCTTACGCACAATTACAGATAAAATCGTAAGCTTTTTTATGCGTACTTTATGAACAGCCGACTACTCATACTGATACGAGTTGGCGTTAAAAAGAATTGTTATTTTCAGTCAATAACCATACAAGTATATGGCGGAGAATAAGTTGCAAAGTACTATGACACAAATTTTTGCCAATCACTTGGACTTTGCTCATTTTTTGTCATCTAAAAATATTTTTTTCTTTAAATGTTTAATCTCACATGGTTGTCTGACACATTTCATTTTTTAATCTTAAGTTTACCACCATAACTTAAGTATTTTGACTATGTGCTATTATATTAAGTAGTTTTTGTCTTACGCACAAAAACAGATAAAATTGTAAGCTTTTTTATGCGTTCTCTTCAAACAACCGACTACTTATACTAGTACGAGCCGGCGTTAAGAAGAATTGTTATTTTCAGTCAATAACCTCACAAGTATATGGCGGCGGATAGTTTGCAAAGTACTTTGACACAAATTTTTGCTAATCACTTCTACTTTGTGTCATTTTTTGTCATCTAAAAAAATTTTTTTCTTTAAATTTTTAATCTGACATGGTTGTCTCATTTATTTTATTTTTGGTTCTCAATTTTACCACCGTAACTTAAGTTTTTTAATTATGTGCCATCATATTCAGTAGTTTTCGTCTTACGTACGATAACAGATAAAATCGTAAGCTTTTCTATGCGTACTTTTTGAACAGCCGACAACTCATACTACTACGAGTTGGCGTTAAAAAGAATTGTTATTTTCAGTCAATAACCATACAAGTATATGGTGGAGGATAGTTTGCAAAGTACTATTACACAAATTTTTGCCAATCACTTGTACTTTGTGTCATTTTTTGTCATTCATAAATTTTTTCCTTTAATGTTTCTCAATCTGACTAGGTTGTCTCCCATATTATATTTTTGTCTCTTAAGTGTACCACAATAACTTGAGTTTTTTGACTATGTGTCATTTTTTGTCATCTATAAATATTTTTTTTCCATTAAATTCTCAATCTGACATGGTTGTCCCATATTTTATATTTTTGTCTCTTAAGTTTACCACCATAACTTGAGTTTTTCGACTACGCGCTATTATATCGAATAGTTTTCTATCTCACGTAGGATGACATATAAAATCGTAAGCATTTTCATGCGTACTTCTTGAACAGCCGACTACTCATACTAGGACGAGTTGGCGTTAAAGAGAATTGTTTTTTTCAGTCAATTACCATACAAGTCTATGGCGGTGGATAGTTTGCGAAATACTATTACACACATTTTTGCCAATCACTTGTACTTTGTTTCATTTTTTGTCATCTATAAATATTTCTTTCTTTAAATTTTTAATCTGTCATGGTTGTCTCACATATTTTATTTTTGTCTCTTAAGTTTACCACCATAACTTAAGTTTTTTGACTATGTGCCAATATATTAAGTTGTTTTTGTCGTACGTTCGATAACATCGGAAATCGTAAGCATTTATATGCGGACTTTTTGATCAGCTGACTACTCTTGTTAGTTTGAGTAGCGTTAAAAAGAATTGTTATTTCCAGTCAATTACTATACAAGTATATAGCGGCGGATACTTTGCGGAGTACTATCATACAAATTTTTGCCAATCACTTGTATTTTGTATCATTTTTTGACATCTATAAATTTATTCTTAATCTGACATGGTTGTCTCACATATTTTATTTTTGTCTTTTAAGTTTACCACCATAACTTAAGTTTTTTGACTATGTGCTAATATATTAAGTGGTTTTTGTCTTACGTACGATAACATATAAAATCGTAAGCATTTGGATGCGTACTTCTTGAACAGCTGACTACTTAAACTAGTACGAGTTGGCGTTAGGGAGAATTGTTTTTTTCAGTCAATTACCATACAAGTATATGGCGGCGGATACTTTGCAGAGTACTATCATACAAATTTTTGCCAATCACTTGTATTTTGTGTCATTTTTTGTCATCTTTAAATATTTTTTTCTTTAAATTTTTAATCTGACATGGTTTTCTCACATATTTCACTTTTGTCTCTTAAGTTTACCACCATAACTTAAGTTTCTCTACTATGTGCCATCATATTGAGTCGTTTTTGTCTGATGTACGATAACATATAAATTCGTAAGCATTTTTGTCTGTACTTTTTGATCAGCCGACTACTCATACTAGTTTGAGTTGGCGTTAAAAAGAATTGTTATTTTGAGTCAACTACCAGACCATTATATGGCGGCGGATACTTTGCGGAGTACTATCACACAAATTTTTGCCAATCACTTGTACTTTGTATCATTTTTTGACATCTATAAATTTATTCTTAATCTGACATGGTTGTCTCACATATTTTATTTTTGTCTTTTAAGTTTACCACTATAACTTAAGTTTTTTGACTATGTGCTAATATATTAAGTTGTTTTTGTCGTACGTTCGATAACATACAAAATCGTCAGCATTTTGAAACGGTGGTTTGCCGTTCAAAACTGTACGAAATGGTGGAACAGCCTCTTCGTGGGTTACCCTAGTTAACTCAGACCCATGAGACTCTTATTTTCATATTCTTTTTAGGAATATACCCGAACTGGCCTTACAAATCTAAACTAACACTAGTACTTAGCCTAGATCCGTGTTCGGTGAGATGGTGATGTCCCTGATGACCTTGGACTGGCTGGACCTAATGAATATGTGATTATAACACCTTAACACTAAAGGTGGGCAGGATAGCAGGTGAATTCACTCAAACACTGGTATCAATTGTTAATTAAGATTTTATTAAGAGAAAAAGCTTAATTTACGCCACTTCACACACACTTATCGGTATATTTAATTAATAACCGAAATTAATAACGGGAGCTTACGCAATTCAACTAAGTGTGAATTGGATCAACCTGAGATAAAGTTAAACTAAATGTTCACTTTATTACTGATTAACTAAATGTAATGCAGTACTACTGGATTGACTGGTATTGAAGCTAAATAACTATTACAAGGAGTCTAAGCATTCAAACCTTAAAAGCTGATTTTTGATTGATCGCGCTCCCTTATATAGTCGTGCCGACGCACTGTCTCACGTGATATTACCTGAGGTCACATGATGTCGGAGGCGCACGAGGCAACTTCGTAACAATTTACATGCGTACTTTTTGATCAGCCGACTACTAATACTAGTACGAGTAGCGTTAAAAAGAATTGTTATTTTCAGTTAATTATCATACAAGTCCATGGCGGCGGATAGTTTGCAAAGTACTATTACACAAATTTTTGCCAATCACTTGTACTTTGTGTGATTTTTTGACATCTATAAATTTTTTCCTTTTGTTTTAATCTGTCATCGTTGTCTCATATATTTTATTTTTGGCTCTTAAGTTGAACACTATAGCTTAAGTTTTTTGACTATGTGCCATTATATTTAGTAGTTTCCGTCTTACGTACGTTAACATATAAAATCGTAATCTTTTATTTGCGCACTTTTTGAACAACTGGATACTTATACTAGTACGAGTTGGCGTTAAAAAGAATTTTTATTTTCAGTCAAATACCATACAAGTATAAGTAGTTAAACTGGGGGGCTTCACCCTTCCCCCTCCCTAATAAAACAGATTTCTGCAGATTTTAGAGGCCGTTCTCCTTCTGAATAAGTTTTAAATAATTTTAAGATGTTTACAATATTATTTGAAAGTTTAAAATATTTTTTAAAAATTAAAAATTTTTTGTAAATTAAAAATTTTTGTTTCAAATTAAAAATTTTGTTTTTAAATTAAAAATTTTTTTTTCAAATTAAAAATTTTTTTTTCAAATTAAATATTTTTTTTTTAAATTAAAAATTTTTCTTTTAATTTAAAATTTTTTTTTTTTTTTAAATTTAAAAATATTTTTTAATAATTTTAAATAGTTTGTCAATCGTACAACCCTTTTAATTTAACCCTTTCAAAACTATAATTTAGGTAAAGGTGGGGGTGAGTAGTAGTCAAGGTGGGACGGTTAGTAGTTAAGGTGGGAGGGTAATATAAAAAGCTGACATTTTGTTCAACCTTCAATCAGTTATAGTTTCATTTTTCACGTGAAACTTAGATACAAATTCAGTCAGTCTTTCTCATAGGTAAGTTATTTACATTTTTCCTCTCAAGTGTTACATACTTCATCCAATAAAATTATTCAATCCCTGTTTAAATCTCTTTTAAAACTTTTAAATAGTATCTAAATTTTTCAAACCCTTTTAAGTTAACTCTTTATGCCGCAGGACATTTAAATTAATTAATTGCGAATTGTGGAAATGGAATTTATAATCGATTTTGTGGGTTTCGAAATCCCCGACGGATCATTTGTATTCAACGAAGTCTACATTACTGATATTACGCTTTCTGAAAAGATGTATGAATCTCGTTTTTATTCTATTTATGAGTCACCGGTAGAGCACAGTAATACTACTATATTATATGAAAACGTGGATCAAAGAGGATGTGGTCATGGAATTTCATGGGATATTGGCGAAGACTCATACGATACATTGTCAAGCAATGTTTACACTTTTACAAAAAAAGCTTCATATTTTTATGTGCAAGGAGCACGAAAGAAAAGCCTCCTTGAAAAACTCATTAACTATGCGGTACCAGTAATTGATTTGGAGAAAATGCGATTTTTCAATGAGGATTTAGATGAATATTCAAGACCAATATGTCCAAATAGGATAGATCATTTGAGAAGTAAAGGTGTTTATTCATGTGCATTTGAAAATGCTAAACAAATCAAGCAATGGTTTATCACGCATTGGGGTGAAGGCTCATCATATGACAAGTCTGTACAACTTCATTTATTGGTGATTCAGAAATTGCGTTTAAAGATAACACTACTCTCATTATTAATGATAAAAATCATACTTTAACTCCAGGATGACTTGAATTGTTATTTAAAAAACAGCCTAAAAAAACTCTCATTACTCAAGATGATGAAAATCAATATGTTGAGATGGTTATAGCCACCAACACCCATCGAAAGCATTATAATCCAGAAAGAAGTATTTACACTAAAAAAACGCAAAAATTCAACGATTATATAGCAAAATACATCAATTTAAATAAAAATGGTTCAGGATTACCTAGTCTCATGACAGCTTCAAAAAAACGTAAAAATATTGACTATGTTTACTGGGACAATTGTAATGAACTCGTTGATCGTCTTCGATTACTAACAGCATCTCAGGCTGCTGGTAACCCAAGTCATTCTAATGAAATTATTTCTATTATCGAAGAGTTGCGTGAAGCTAAAGTTATTGATTAATCACGAGCACTGCTAAGATTTCATCACTTGTATGTAAACTGTTGATGAGGATAGAACGAAATGGGTATTGATATATTTGGATGGGTCTCAACATCATCTAATGATAATGTTAAAAGTGGTAGTGTTGGCCCTGCAGGAGTAGGATTTAAATTTACTAGTGACGGTCAATATGATATGAATCATAAAAGACTCTGTAATCTTGGTGAGCCTACTGATGGATTTGATGCAATATCTTTAACAACTATGCAACATGCTATCAATAATCAACTAGTTCCGGTAAATAATAAAATTGGTCATAACAATTCATTTATCAGTGTTATGGAATCACAAAGACAAGAGTATGAAACAAAACAAGATATTAAACAAACTTCGATATCAGAACTCATTTCCACTTTAGAAACCAAAGTGAGTGGATTGGAGAAAATAATTGATCTTCAGCAAACAACGATTGATGGACTAACAGCACGTACGGTGAATCTTTTAAAATCAGTGATACGCGATGGGCGAATGATTGCTGACATAGAACTTAAACTAACCAAACTTTTCAAAAATTAAAATGGATAGTGAAAAAGCAGTGATAGCTCAAGAGCTTCATAAACAAGCTCGTAAAAATTATCCACGTCGTCATGTTGATATACGAGGCTTAGACGAAACATGGCAAGCTGATCTTGTCGACATGATCTCTTACTCCTCAAATAATAACGGGTATAAGTATTTACTTACAATTATTGATAATTTTTCAAAATATAGTTGGGTGGTACCTATGAAGAGTAAAAATGCTAAAGATACTACAGCTGCTATGGTATCCATTTTAAAACAAGGACGCACACCTAAACATTTACATGTAGATCAGGGAAAAGAGTTTTATAATAAAGAATTTAATAATCTTATGAAGCGTTACAATATTAACATGTATTCGACATTTAGCAACTTGAAAGCATCGATCTGTGAACGTTTCAATCGTACGCTAAAAAATAAAATGTGGCAAAAATTTCCATTTCGCGGAAATTACAAATGGATTGATATACTGGATAATCTAGTTAAAATTTATAATAATACCAAACATCGAACTATTAAAATGAAACCAGCTGATGTTACCACAATCAATGAAGGGAGAAAGGGAAAAGAAGAAGAAGAAGGACAAGGAGAGTGGAGACCAGAAGCCCAACGAAGCTCCATTCGTCGTAGTCGAAGGGAAGAAGAAAAAGAAAAAACGGAGGAAAAAGGAAAAGAAGGCAGCAGCAGGGATCAGTGGAGCAAAAGGACCGGGACAAGACGGGACACCCAATGGACCAGCGACGGAACGGACCACAGCATCCAAGGAGGCCAAGCGGCAGAAGAGGCGACAACGGGTGGAGGCCGTTTTGATCACACCAGGTGAGTCGAGATCGTCTGGGGAAGTTTTGAAAGCATTGCGATCGAAACTCTCTCCGGAGGATCTTACTACTAGTGTAAGATCGATAAGGACAACCAGAAAAGGCGGTCTTCTTATTGAGTTCGAGGAATCTGTCAAAGATCGCTCCGCTCTCGATAAGAAGATTACCGAGGCGGCTGGTGGAGTTGTCGCGGTGCGCCATCTCGTTCCTACCACTACGGTGGTTGTTGACGCGCTGGACGCTGCGACAACAGTTGATGAAGTAAGGGCGACCTTGCGTCGGAGCATCGGTGAAGGTGCGGACGAGCTCAAAGTTAATATAGCTAAAACCAATAAATGGGGAGCAGTCCGTGCTTTCATTGAGGCAAGATGCGCCGTCGCCACTGCCTTAGAGACGTTGGAAAAGGTAAAAGTGGGCTGGTTGGTCTGCCGTATCCGCCGCTGGGAACGGCTCGATCGATGCTTTCGCTGCCATGGTCTTGGTCATTCGGCCGGATCATGTAAGGTGGAAGTTGATCGGTCGGGCCTTTGCTGGCGTTGCGGCCAGGTGGACCACCAGGCCAAGGCCTGTCCCAATCCACCACGCTGCCACCTCTGTGCGGCAGTAGGAAACGGCCGATCTGTCGATCACACAATCGGTTCGAGGCGTTGCACTTCTTATAAAAATGGCTAAGGTCCTGCAGGCGAATCTACAACGGTGCAGGACATCGCTGGATCTACTTCTGGCGCGGAGACAAGACTGCAGAATGGATATTGTTCTGGTTTCAGAGCAATACCATTCAGCGTCCGGACCAAATTGGTTCTGTGACCCTTCGGGGACAGCGGCAATTTGGATTCCGGACCTAGGGTCTGTTTCCGTGAAGGACAGTGGATCCAGGGATGGTATTGTATGAGTAGTTACGCCTGCGATCACCTTCGTGTCGTGCTATTTTACTCCCAACGAGCCTATCGCTGACTTCCGAAAGAGGGTGAATGAACTCGAAAGAGTCGTTCACAATCTTGAGGGAGAAATCGTGATAGGTGGTGATTTCAATGCGAAATCCATCGATCGGGGGATGGAATGGACCGACACGCGCGGTACTGAGCTCTTGGACATGATGGCAGATCTCGATCTTGTCATTGCGAATAAGGGAAACACTGCAACTTCCGCAGGGTGGGCACATGTGGGTCAATAATTGACCTCACATTTGCTACTCAACGGATGCTGCGGTGATCTCAGACTGGGCTGTTTTGGAGGAGTTTACGGCTAGCGATCATCAATACATCTCGTATACGGTACATGATCTACGGGGAAACCCTGCGATTGTGTCCCAGCGATCAATGAAGCGGGTAGGTTGGAGGGTTTCGAAGCTGGATGAGGGTGCTTTACAAAAGGCAGTCTCAGACAGCGCTGAGGCCTTCTCTCCTATGTCTGCTGAGACGCGCGAAGATGTTGAGATGATTGTTGGCCGTACGACGAAGGCTATCGTCTTAGGCTGCGACGCTGCGATGCCTCGACGTTCCGCGAGCTCACGCAGAAAACCAGCTTACTGGTGGACTGATGGGATCGCGCTGCTCAGGGCTGAGTGTTTGCGTCTTCGGAGGCAAGAACTCAGGACGCGAAAGCGTGATACTGGGCAGCAGAAGAACGAAAAGTACAAAGCGGCGAAGAAGCGACTGGTTGTGGCGATCAAGGAAAGCAAAGGGAGATGCTGGAAGGCGGTCTGCGAAGAAGTAGATAATGATCTATGGGGCCTTGGCTACCAGATTGTTACTCGAAAATTCCTGGGTCGCAGTCCAGTACCACCTATGGAACCTGATGCGATGCAGGAAATAGTCAATATCCTGTTTCCGGAACGTGAAGATCGAGACAGTCCAGTTTGGACTATATCCGATGACGACTATCCACCTTTCTCAACAGCTGAACTGCGGGTGGTTGTAAAGAATCTCAAAGGAGGAAAGGCCCCGGACCCCGACGGTATCCCTGTTGAGGTTTATAAGGCCCTCCTCCCTCAGCACGAACAACTGCTTTTGAGTACTTACAACTCCTGCATTTCGGTTGGAGTTTTTCCTGCACGATGGAAGCTGCAAAGGTTAGTCCTGTTGGACAAAGGAAAGGGTCCGCCCTATACTCCTTCGCCCTACAGGCCACTTTACATGCTGGACGTAGCTGGAAAAATTCTCGAATCGTTAATTCATAATCGACTGAGAATTGAAGTTGCAGATGTCGGTGGTCTAGCGGCAAACCAACATGGTTTTCGGTTGGGTCGCAGCACAATCGGTGCTATTTCGGAAGCGCTTTCATTTTCCAGAAGAGCTTGGACGGGAAACCATCGATCCCGTCCAGTATGCATTATGATGACATTCGATGTCAAAAATGCATTCGATTCGGCACGATGGCCGGATATAATGGAAGCGCTTCGGAAATTAGGTCTGTCCGAGTATCTCATCCGGATCATTGACGATTACTTACGTGATCGTTTTTTGATCTATGAGACTACTTTTGGCGAGATGATGAAGAAGCTGAGTGGAGGAGCGGCTCAGGGTTCTGTCTTAGGACCGGAACTCTGGATCATCCTTTACGACGCACTTCTACGTCTAGACCTACCGAGTGAGGTGATACTGGAGGGGTTTGCTGACGATGTGGCAGCACTAATCCTTGCGCGCTCTTACGAGAGTGCGCAGAGATTGGCAAGCCTGGTCGCGACCAAAGTGGACGCTTGGCTAAATGACCATGGTATGGCATTAGCTAAGGCAAAAACTGAGGTTATAGTTCTCGCAGCCCAGAGGTGGTTTCCAAGTCCTTTCCGTGCTCTCGTCGTAGATCAACACGTCGAGAGTGGAAGTTCTCTGAAATACCTCGGGGTGACGATCGATACGAAACTTACGTTTCGCGAGCAGATTGTCGGTGCGGCTAATAAAGCGACAAAGTTGGTAGCAAACCTTTCTCGGTTGATGCCGAACGTCGGAGGACCGAAGAGCAGCCGTAGACGGGCTCTTATAAGTGTCTCAAACTCGACAATGCTTTACGGAGCAGAAATCTGGTGTGAGTCACTTAAAGTAGAATGCTATCGTCGACGACTGGCATCTGTTCAACGGAGAGGCGCACTGAGGATAGCTTGCGCTTACCGAACGGTTTCGGAAGCAGCCGTGATGGTCATCGCGGGTGTGATTCCGATCGACCTTTTAGGGTTCGAGAGGAGACGCATCTGGGATACCCGTCGGGCTGGGGAAGAACCATTGGAAAGAGTTAAGGCTCGAAAACGCGAGGAAACCCTGAAACTCTGGCAAGAGCGATGGGAATCTGCGGAAACGGGACGTTGGACATTCAGGCTTATTGAACGAGTCCGTGACTGGATTTCACGGAAAGAAGGAGAGGTGGATTACTACCTTTCCCAATTTCTCTCCGGTCATGGCCAGTTCAATGAGTACTTGTATCGCATGAGGATCTGAACCGATCCTTATTGCCAGTACTGTCCGCAAGTTGTCGACTCTGCCGAGCACACTTTCTTTTCCTGTCAGCGTTGGTCTGAAATACGGCTGCGTTTTCAGGAGGAGAAAGGAGTGCCAAATGCCACTGACCTGGTGATACCTTGGATGTTGGTGACGGCAGACAATTTTAACACAATGACAACATACGCCCGAACGCTGATAACGGAGAAGAAAAAAGAAGAGCTTGTGTAGAGCCGACGAAGATGAACAGCGACGGCGACAAGAAGAGGAAGACTAGCACTGCGAAGTAATGCTAACGCGGTCCCGCAGTGCTAGGTCTGAAGAAGGGAGGGATTGAGGTTTTTAGCCGGTAGGGCCCCCAAGGATACAGTTATTTGCTTAAAACATCATTTAAGTAAATACATCCTTGGGGGAGGAGCCCGGCACACGGAGAATAATAGGCATATGGAGAGCAGCTTATGCCTTTCATATAAATATTGTTTTCTACGGTGCGGTGACGCATTTTTCCCTCAATCTCCTTCCTAAAAAAAAAAAAAAAACACAATCAATGAAAAACTAGTTTTACAAAAAATTTATGAACCTCTTCGAATCAAGCAGGCAGTGAAAAAGAAAAAGTTTGAAATTGGAGATAGAGTACGAATAAGCAAATATAAACATGTATTTGAGAAAGGATATACACCAAACTGGACGACTGAAATTTTCACAATCAAATCATGAGACAAATCGCTTTTCGTCTTCGCGATTTTTACCAGCAGCCACCAGAATTCGCGGGTTGAACCCTGGCTTAGGCTGGCCTCTAACAAATTTTATTTTACTTGGACAGAGCAGTGGGCTGGGGTTCTTGCAAAGCAAAGACCCGCACTTATTCAAACTCGGCAACGCATGAGAAAACTTATCAACTTACCTCACGGCTTATAAAATTATAGAATATTCTTATTGATGGTCGAATTACTATTTGTAACTTAATTAATATTTATTTTATCAGACTATTTAATAATCTTACCGGTAAAATAGGAAATAAGTAGGATGAACAGTGATAGATGGAATAAAAGGAATTAATCTGAATACTTTGCAAGTTTATTGCCAATTATAATAATCAAAATTACTTACAAGAAAATGCAAGCGCTGGATATAATGTAGACAGATTCGTGGCACAGTATAAATTTTATATCGCGAATATATCGCCGGTAACGTACAGTAATATTTAATTTAACTAACTTTGTTGATAATAATCAGTAAACTTGGACAGTAAAGTATATCGCAAGAGAATTGCTAGTAACACAACTATAACGCAAGTTAATTTCCCGATTTACAAAGTACTTATCCGTATTAACAAGGTCGCAAATGAATTGCTCGTATACGACAGTAAAACTAATTTATACGTCTTAATGCTAATTGATCCAGGATCGAAGTGAAGT
The DNA here is from genome assembly GCF_029852145.1 of Microplitis mediator. Classification (NCBI taxonomy): domain Eukaryota; kingdom Metazoa; phylum Arthropoda; class Insecta; order Hymenoptera; family Braconidae; genus Microplitis; species Microplitis mediator. The sequence goes on from NC_079974.1 coordinate 13,189,637, forward strand.
TCAATCACCGTAGGGTCTTAGGGCTGAGTTTTTGGGCTCGCTCCCCACTTCTCCTCACGGTCATGCGTTGAGGTGATAACTAGTCATGTGACCATGGCACTATGACTAGCTTTAGGTGATTTCAGACGGCAACGAGACGGGGAAAAATGGGAACCGCAAGGCTGAGAGAGAAGATGACAATTCACATTGTCTCAATCAATACAAAATACTTATCCTGTGACATATAAACTTGCTGATTACCTTGATCGACCTATTGAAGGAGGCTTCTATGAACAGGAGTTCAGCAAAGTAAAATATCCTGATGTATACCTTATTGAAAAAATTGTTAAAAAGCGTGGAAATCAAGTTTATGTGAAATGGCTTGGTTTCGACAGCTCACATAACAGTTGGATCAGCGAATCAGAATTATAACAAAAAATTGTACATTTTTTCTGAAATAAAATACATTATATTTGAAAAAAAAAAAAAATAAGTTTTTTAGTTTTTTTTTAATTTTATTTTCATTTACAAATAAAAAATTATAATTTATACATTAATTTTTCAGTTTTTTATATCCCCATGGTAATGTATCTGGAGAATCCTCTTGCAACTTTCTTTTATCATCATTCCAACTTAGAGTTAATTTAGTTTGTTTAATCGTCTTAACCTCACGTTTATTACTTCTAATCAGGAATTGGGGTTTAATTACATTGGTGTACTTTTCAAGACAGTTTTAAAAATCATTAAACGTGATAGTTCTTAAAGTTGATCCTTTGACTCCTTTTGCTCTTTTTTTAGCTTTCATATTTTTATGAGTTCTGAATGCATACAGCTTAGCTCTAAGTCCTACAAACTCGCTCATAATTTCACCATTATTCTCGTCTTTCATGAGACCAACAACTTTTTTATTTACTAATGGAATATCATAAATATTGTTTGGAGGATAATTGGAGGTGTCAAACATTTTAATATCACGTTTAATGATTTCATATATCATTGGAACCTTAAAATAGTAAATTAAACTATCAGTATCAGTATACATAAGTTTTGATTCATCATTAGTAAATTGTTTTTTAATGTAATTATAGTGAAAATCGTAAATATAAGTTTTTGATAAATCAAGTATAGTAAATCCAACATAAATTGGTTTATTAAAATTAGCTCTAACTCTTTTCAACTCAATTAATAATAATTCTTTATCAGAAATGGTAAAACTATGGAAATTTGGTTTCGATATTAAAGATTTCGCACCGTATCTACCATGCCATTTTGTCACTAACTTAAAATCTTTTTATTTTCTCACATTTTCCATTGTTTTACCAAATACTGCATTGTTCATGAGCTTGTAAAAGTTCTTTTCTTAAGCTCATGTAAATTGATCAGATAGTAGTATGGTGCAACTATAGCGCCCCCCCACCACAAAGTGGTAGTAGAGCCCAGAGCGTGGTGGGGTCACCCACGAGTCTTGCTACCGTCGAATACAATATATATATATATTTGTATGCACTTTTACTTAATTCTAATAACATATATATAAATTTACTTACCTTGCAGTCTCATAATGGTGGTAAAATAATCAACTTATAATAATTAAAAATACTAGCTTATATTTAATTAAATTGAATAATCAAAAACGCCTCTTTATTTATTAAAGATGATAATGACGAATATTTATTATTTATTATTTTCGAACATACCGATCGAATATAGCGTCCATGCTACCTTTATAATATATCTGATATTTGTTCATACAGATGGAATCTAGGGTCCATGTTACCCGTAAATATAAATTCCCGGTTATACATCGCGTATGAGCATCGATTTTTTCGATATTGCTGGATCCGTACTTCGTGGATTTGCTTCATGCTTATGTATAATTCTTCCAGTGTAATTGGCAGGTTGCACCCCGTCAGTTTTTTTATGTTGTCCATTATTTCGAGTCCTTCGATTGGTGAATAAGGCTCATAACAAAGATTGCCAATGAGCTCATAGACTTCTTTGAGAATCTAGAATATATTCAATTATTAATTATTAATTATTGCATTTAACTATCGAATTCAAGTTTAAGCTATTATTGCGAATTTTAAATTTCAACTTACATGTCTCTCAAGGTTTAATAGAGTGAGCATAAAAAAACGCATTCCAATAAAAACGGGCATTGTTGTAATTTATTATAACTTTGTGTTCTTGTGCTACGAGTGCTAGCGTTATACTGAGCAATGCACTGATAAATCGTTAAGTTTGCCTGAGAGACATCTCTAATTACGCATCAACGCAGATTTATATCTCGCTAGGTGTATGCTGCACAACTGGTTTTTCAATTAAAGTATATGTATTTTAATCTAATATTTAGTGCATTATAAACTATAATAAACCCTAAAGATCATACGATGTTTTGAAATAGCCGAACATTATTTCTAATTTTGAATAATTTATTGAAAGTTTAAACTATTTAAATTTTAAAAATACTTCTAAACTGTAAAAAGAATTTACCTTACATCGGTAAACGTAGTAATGCTCGTATTTATCTTAAGTCGAAAAATTACTATAATATATTATGAATTAGGCATCAATCAAGCAGTACAGTTATTAAGAGAGCTGTCATAATAAACCACACATATATATATATACATATATATATATATATATATATATATATATATATATATATATATATATATATATATATATATATATATATATATATATATATATATATATATATATATATATATATATATATATATATATATATATATATATATATATATATATATAGTTACAGCATGAAACCAATTTTAAGTATTATAATTATAATTATAATTCAAAATAACTTACCGTAGTTTATAATATATATATATACATATACATATATATATATATATATATATATATATATATATATATATATATATATATATATATATATATATATATATATATATAATGTTTAAATACTATAAATTTTCATTTGGAATAACTTATTTTCTAAAATAATATAAAATCATTATTTGAATTATTAATTTAAAGTTACTTGCCTGCATTACTTAACTACTATAAATTTTCATTTGAAAGCGTTTTAGACATATTTTAAATAACTTATTTCCTAAAACAATATAAAATCATCAAATATTCTAAAATAATTATATATGTATATGTAGCTACAGCGTGAAACCAATTTTAAGTATTATAATTAGAATTATAATTCAAAATAACTCATCGTAGTTTATAAAATATATATATGTATATTATTCAAATACTAAAAATTTTCAATTGAAATAACTTATTGTCTAAAATAATATAAAATCATTATTTTAATTATTAATTTAAAGTTACTTACTTGCATTACTTAAATACTATAAATTTTCATTTGAAACGTTTTAGACATATTTTGAATATCTTATTTCTTAAAACAATATAAAATCATTAAATATTCTAAAATAATATATTTATATAAGGTTAAGATCTGTTTCTTTAAACTTATAATAATAAAATTTTACATATATGTTTTAATAACACAAAAAATTATTTATAAAACCAATGTTATGACCGTTTGTATACATAATTTTAAATTTCTAGTAAAATTATAATCCGCAACTTTGGTAATAATGTCCTTAGTGAAAAATAATATTAATTCGAGCACAACTAACGCCATATAATTAGCGGTAAACCAGCCGTGTGTAGCTTCCAAACTACTCTTTATTTTTTCGTTTACAGAGGCATTTTTCAAACCACCAATCACAAATTTACCAATGATTTCCTCAGATAGCTCGATATCCCCAAAAGTTTGACGTATACGAGGCATTATATCTTTAACAGGTATTATTAACTGGTTCAAATATTCATTACAGGGCTCACATAATTTTTGAAGATGCTTCAAACGATTATTTATTAGATCTTCAAACTCGAAATATTCTGCATTGTGTTTTGCCGCATTGTCACTTTTCTCACATATTTGGGCATTGCATCAGCCTGTTGATTGGTAACATCCATGATGGTAAATAATTTTGCTTTTCCATAGGTTGACCCCAATGTCGAATATTGAAAAATGTACCCGTCGAGTGATGATGCGTCGTTAGGCAGCTTTCTATATTGAGCGTCAGGCAAATTGAAATTTTTAGCTAGTTTTTTTAGCAAAGCCGTAAATTGTTGCCACTTTTCTGATGAACACACTATACCACATGATTTTTCATCAAAAATAGCAATACACGGCACAAATTTATACGTTTTAGTGTACAATTTGAGTCCTACAATTATAGATTTGGTACGAGACTCGTTTAATTTATATGAACTGGTCAATAAAAAATCAAATTTCTCCCAAGACTGAAGTACACGGCTGTCTTGCTGCGAGGTGCTTGGCTCAGCCATTTCGTTAAAAGATCGTTTTTTAGATAAAGACATTGCAAAAGCAGCGTGATATGTTTTAGTCACAAGCTATAGGAGAGAACTGTTGTAGATTATAAAAGTTTCAACTTTTAGCACATTTATTACCCCACCACATGTAAATGCAAACTATGCATTTTCAATTCTTCTATATTAGTACAATAACATGCGCAACTTCATGGGATATATGTATATAGGCTGATAAATAAAATAAATTAATTAATAAATAAAAATATACATTGGTACTTTTGAATAACTTACGCCGGATTATCTAAAATTTTCTATGAGGGTATGCATTTTCTATTACGTTTGTAAATGCATTAGAAGAGTTCGTGTCAAAACACCCACACTCAAAAATTCTTTTTAACAATAATTTTACAAGGCCTTGAAAATTACATATGCGTAATAATGGAAAAATTGAAATAATACAGTTTTACATAAAAAGGTAGTCATAACAACACGTGAGGCGTAAAACAACATCATCAGCACAACGTATTCTACTCTTTAGTATGATTCTATTTGCAGCTGTAGGGTATTCAATAATTATTTAGTTTATTACGAGATACCTAGTGTTGTACAACTTACATAGCAATATGAATCCTGATAATTTACGCTATCAGAAACCTTTCATTACGGCCCTTTTAGAATTGGTGCGTTATGTAAAGGACAGATCACTACGCGCATGGGCAGCCTATACAGAAACAAGACTTGAAAAATGGTGGCAATTGTCGCGGGAATGTTTAATAAGATTATTACGACGTCTTGTGATGTTTTCATCATGTCGTTTATTAGCAAGAGCGTACAAAAGAGGACTGCTAACTACCAATACAGTCGTTTCACGTACAGTTGTGTCAACAATTCTTTAAACTCAAAAAGCGGACGCTAATTGTTTACAAGATTTGTTGACGGACTACGGTAAGTGTACACACACCTCTTATGATAAATTTAATTTCTTAATTTCTTGATTTTCCAAACATGTAAAAATTCTATTTTAGAACGATACAGTCGTGACGAGTTATTGCACTTAGACAATAGCTATAATAGCAATATCGAAACCGATGACGTGAGTTTTTAATTTTTGTGAAATGTATTAATTTGGTTAAGGATTTTAATTTGTTTGAATATTTGAATTTGTTTTATATTTTTATGGCATAGGATGTTACGCAAATAGCTGCACCGTGGATTGGTTATCACCCAGGTTGCGAAACGATAAGAATAGATCATTTTACAGGGGTTCAGCGTGAGCGTAATTTGTCTACTAGCTCTGACGATTCGTACGTCTCGTTTCCAACAGATAATGAAGATTCGGACGATCCTGGTAAATTTGATTCTGAAGAGGAAGAATCACTGATGACTGGAAGATCTCAACAATATTATGATAACTGTATTACTGCCGAAGATGAAGAAAAAGAAGAAGCAGAAGAAGAAGAAGAAGAAGAAGATAATCCGCAATTCACATACATTTCTGATGATGACAATGACGGTGATGAGTCAAGACGTTTTATACAACGTAAACTTTTAGGTATTTTACACAACGCTAAACAGCGTACCTTTTATACAGCGTCAGCGGCTTAATAATTATAATAGAATTTGGGATAATTTGCTACCAGTTGAAAAGTAAAATATATTTTGTAACCTGTAAGTTTTAAATATTTAAAAATTATATTTTCAGGTGTACAATCAGGAGGTATAACAACAAGATCAAAAGCAAAAACGGAACACGCTTCTTTGCCGTCAACATCAACACAGTTTGTCGGTGATGATAAAAATAATAATTATAATAACAATAGTGAAAATGATGAAAACGCAGATGGTTACATTAACGTACAACCCCCAGGTCAAAGATTTGTAGTCGAGCGGCAAATAGTTAAAAAATATAGACAGTTTCAAGCTAAAGGTAAAGAGACTACAATCAGAATCCTTCCGCCCATTGCAGAATCTAATCATATGCAATGGGTTGAAGGTGCTTTAAACGATATTCTCACGTATATAACAGCGTCGTGCAAGCCTTACTATCACGTAGGTTTTACTATTAATTACGAAAGACCCACAGCTGGGGCTATTTGGGCTAAATTTACAAGAGCAAACAGTGTTACAGTGAATGATTTATGGCGTTTATTAAGCAACGTTGTTCAAAGTGCCGGCGGTCTGACTACTGACGATAGACTTATTATCACATCAGCTGTTGCCTCAGGTATTGAGGGTTGCGGGAAAGTAGTTTTGACTCATGAAACAATTTTTAAACGATCAATAATAACTATTAATAATAAGGATAATTTATGTTTGCCGCGGTCGTTAGTTATTGCAACGATGTACATTGAAAGAGGTGAGATTCGTTCGGGTTCTTTACAGCGTAAGTGGAAAAATATAATAGATAACAGGAAAGATACACAACAAAAAGAAGCTCTCAAATTATTACAAGCTAGCGGTGTTGTGATTCCTAGACACGGATGCGGTGTTAATGAAATACTAGCTTTTCAACATTATTTTACGCGTAAAGGTATAGCTATAGTTGCGTATGAATTTTTAACATTTGGAAAAGGAGCTCAACCACTTTTTGACGGGCGTTGTATCGTTCAAGAAACGTTTGGGTCGGTTTCTCATTTAATACATTTATTATATTATCAAGATACTAACCATTATCAACCCATAACAAATTTAGCGGGTGCTTTAGGTAGTCGTTCATTTTGCGATCAATGTAATAAAGGTTACGAGTCTAGTCGTGAACATAGATGTTCTAAAAAATGTCAGCGTTGTAATACCTCACCTGTATGTAAATATGTAGCTAAAAAAACGTGTATTTTATGTAATCGCTGGTTTTCGAATAATGAATGTTATAGGAATCATTTAAAATTAGCTTCAGGTAATTTACGTGGAAAAAATAAGGCTCTTACAGTGTGTGATGCTTTGAAATTATGTACGGCATGTTGTAGATACATATATCATAATCTAGAACATAAGTGTAACTTAAATTACTGTCAGATTTGTTGCTGCGAGAGACCACTTAATCATTATTGTTTTATGGCCCCTCTTAAACAAAAAGAGCTTCCAAAAGTTTTATTTTTGTTTTATGATTTTGAAACACGTCAAAATAAACATTTAAAAGGTGATAAGTCTACAAAAATACACGTACCTAATTTATGCGTTGTTCAAAAAACATGTCTCTATTGCTGGGCTAGTAAGAGCGTCTCTGAAAATTGCGCTGAATGCGGCCAACGCGAATATATTTTTGAAGAAAAACCTGTCGAAAAATTTATTGATTTGGCTTTACAAAATAATTCTGAATTCTCGAAAATAATATGCATTGCTCACAACGCTAGTAGTTTCGATGCACAATTCGTTTCAAAATGTATGATTGAGCAAAAGAAAACACGATTACCTGATCTCATATTAAACGGTACAAAAATAATTGTGATGCGCGTAGGTAATACGGTATTTTTAGATAGTCTTAATTATTTGCATATGCCTTTGAGAGAGCTTCCAAAAGCGTTTGGATTTGCTGATGAAGCATCAAAAGGTTATTTTCTGTACTTATTCAACACGCCCTCTAATAAAAATTATATAGGTTTTATACCTAATGTAAAATATTTTTCACCCGATACTATGTTCACTAAAGAACGTGAGCAATTTATGGAATGGTATAATAAGAAAGTACAAGAAGGTTATATTTTTAATTTTCAAAATGAAATTAAATTTTATTGTCAAAATGATGTAACTGTTTTAAGAAGAGCCTGTATGTTATTTCGTGAAATGTTTATAAAATGTGGTAAAGTATGCCCCTTTTCGGAATGTACCACTATAGCATCAGCTTGTTCAAAAATTTACAGGCGCAATTTTCTTAAGCCTGACACGATAGGCATTTTGCCGGCTAGTGGTACTTATTGCTGGTCATCAAATCAATCACGCAAAGCAATTCAATGGCTTATTTTCAAAGAACAAGTACATGGTTTTAGAATTACACATGCTGCACGTGGTAAAGAATATCATTTGCCTTCAGGAATACTCGTTGACGGTTATTTTAAAAACAATAGAACCGGTGAAGAACGTGTACTACAATTTCACGGTTGTTACTGGCATGGTTGCCCTAAATGTTACAGAGTAAACCGTGATAGAATACTCAATATCGGTGATAGTATGGATGTGAGGTATGACTGTACTGTAGCCACGTCAGAAAAAATCCGCAGATTAGGGTATAGTCTTACTAAAGAGTGGGAATGTGATTTCAATTTATTTTTATCTAGAAATCCTGAGGTTGCAGCTGAATTACGCGATCACCCCTTACTTTGTACCGAACCGTTAAACCCTAGAGGTGCTTTTTTTGGCGGTCGTACAGAAAGCTTTGTTACGTTATACGATATAAAAAATCATGAAAAAATCAAATATGTAGATGTATGTTCACTGTATCCTTATATTTGTAAAACTGGTAAATTCCCGATAGGTCATCCCGAAATTTTTATAGGCGATGAATGCCTGTCTTTGATAGGTGAAGATAATAATTTAACACTTGTGGAAGGGCTGGTAAAATGTACTGTTCTTCCACCACCAAAGCTTTACCATCCGGTATTACCGTGTAGAGTTTATGATAGATTACTCTTTGCTCTTTGTCGTTCTTGCGCACAAGAATTAAGACAGGCAGACTGCAACCACACACCTACAGACCGCGCTTTAACAGGTACATGGGTGGTAGATGAGGTTAGGAAAGCCATTGAAAAAGGTTACATTATCATAAAAGTATTTGAAATTTGGCAGTATAAAATAGCGCAGTATGACCCTAAAACAGGGTCTCAAGGGATATTTACGGAAGATATCAATACTTTTTTAAAAATTAAAACTGAAGCAAGCAGTTACCCAAAAGATTGCAAAACTGACGAGGAAAAAGATAAATATATTGAAGTTATGAGCGTGCTGAAGGTATAAAATTAGATAAAGAAAAAATTGAATTTAACGCAGAGTTACGAGCTGTAGCCAAACGTAGTTTAAATTCTCTTTGGGGAAAATTTGGTCAGCGTGAAAATTTAACGCAAACGGAAATTGTTACAACACGAGCGCGTTTAATAGAAATGTTGACTGATAGCCAAATTGAAATATGTGGTTTTTTACCAGTTAACGATAATACATTATATATAAATTTTGTTAATAGTAAGGATGCTATAAAACCTTCCCGCACAACAAATGTTGTTATCGCAGCGTACACAACGGCCTAGGCACGTCTTAAATTATACAATTACTTAGAAAACTTAGGTACTAGAGCCCTATATTGTGATACCGATTCCTGTATTTACGTATCTGTAGAAAGAAAATATGAACCACCTACAGGTAAATTTTTAGGAGAATTAACTGATGAATTAGAAGGTTACGGTCTAGGAAGTTATATTACATCTTTTGTAACAGGCGGCCCAACATTTTATGCTTACACAATACGTAAACCTGATAATACAATCGCAGAGGTATGTAAAGTAAAAGGTATAACATTAAATTTTTCTAATAGTCTTGAAATTAATTATAATACAGTTAGAGCCCTTGTAACTGGTGAAAAAACAGAGCCTGTTATAATAAAATTTGATGCTATACGCAAAACATGTTTTCATGCCATTGTAACGAAAAAGGAAACGAAAACAACATTTCCGCAATATAAAAAAAGACGTTTTAGAAATAAATATTCTACATTACCGTTTGGGTACAGAGTTTATTAATTGTATTTAAATTGACACTGTAATAGGTTATAATAAATGTATAAATAAACATGCTTCTTTTATGTTTTATTTTCCCCCTCTTTCATATAGCAACGTAAGTAATTTTGATTTATTTATTCATTTATTTAAGTTTATTTTCATCAGTTCTCCGAGAACAGTTCACCTAAACGTTAAAACTAAATATAAATGGATATTATAATAGATATTCAGGGTTTCTTCGATAATTATGGAAATTTTTTACCTAAAGAAGTAGGACTAGTAGATTTAGAATCTTCTATACAAGGTCATTGGTTAATCAAAGCCCCATTTCCTTATCATAAATTATTATTCTCAGCGTGCCAAAAAAATAACTGGCTTCCAACAAAAAAACACGGTTTAAAGTGGTTTGACGGTTTTATTACCATCTCAAATTTGACACCTATTGTTAAATTTTATTCTGAAAAAGCCCGGTGTGTATATGTACGTGGTGATATAAAACTGAAATATCTTGAAAAAATACTACAAAAGGAAGTTATTAATTTAGAAGAAGAAGATATTGACAACACCCCTAATAAATTTGATGATTTGAGAACGACAAACACTTTGTGCACATTACACGGTGTGTTTATTTCACTTAAATATTCAAAATTACATTTAAGTGAGGAGGTGAGATGCTGGGATGCTTAATTGGCGGGATTGAGGTGTTGATGATATGGTGTTAAAATAAATATTTTTTAACACTGATTTTAATTTTATTATATTAATAAATTACTTATTTATTATAATAATATACACTATTTACACTGCACTGGTAATGTTTGTATAATGCTGAGAAAAGTATTTAACGTGGTAACACGCGGTGAGGTGATATAAAGATAGCGGTTGGCGGCAAACCAACAACCACGCGGTGAGATGAATTTACTGAATTAAATAATTATTCAGGTTGATATGAACTTAAATAATCACAAAAACAATAAGTGAAAATTATTCACTTTAAATTGGGAATAAATTAGAGATGATAAGTGATAATTATAGCGAGATTGCAAAAGATTTTAATTTAACACAAAAAAACACGTGGCTGATAGCGTCGGTGAGTTTTCAACAATGATGGCTTCGCCTTCTTCTTCATCCCCACTTGGATGAGTGGGCGGAGCTTGAGATGAGAATAGGACCGGTGGAGCCGCCTGCGTATGATAACGCGCCGACGCAACTCTAATTAACCGGCCTCAGAGTGGCGACGAAAAACGCAAGCGTGGGAGATTCGAACATTCTCCCCGCCTTCGCCAACTCGTTGGAGAAGATACTGATGAGATGGTTAGCCAGCGAGGAATTTTAAGTTGAGATGATTCAGGTAATTCATCGCGGAATTTCTTCCAACGGTGAATTATCTGAGGTGAGAGTGAATCGTCCCATCCAATTTTTTCTAGCCATAGATCTTGCATCAAGATCTTGGTTTTGATGACTACAGGTGAGATGAGTCCCAGTGGATCAAATAACTGGGCTGTTTCAGATAAAATTGATCTTTTGGTGCTGGCAGCCTTTTGAGATGAATGACCAGTAAATGTGAGGTGATCTGGTTGACACTTCCACGAAAGTCCAAGAATTTTGGATGTAGATTCATTGAACTCGTGTGAATTTGAGATGTAAGATGATGACAATTTGCTGAACTGAGGATGGTTGCTTTTCCACTTGGCTAGTGGAAAACAGCCAGCAAGACATAATGCTTCCACTTGAGATGCGATGTTGTTGAGATGATTGACGTTATCAGCGCCTCCGCAGATATCATCCACGTAACTGCCTTTTTCAACAGGTTCGACAGCTAGTGGATACTTATCTCCTTCATCGATGATTAGCTGTTTGAGAACACGGCCAGCAAGATATGGTGCTGGACGCGTGCCGTATGTTACGGTGGTGAGATGATGATTGAGGTTGATTGTCATCATCTACCCAGAGGATCCGTTGATAGTCCCAATCATCTGGATGAACATTGATTTGACGAAACATGTTTGTGATGTCCGTGGTGAAGATGAATTGGTCTCTTCTGACATACAGTAAGACATCAAAAATGTCAGACTGCAGTTTTGGACCCGTGTGAAGTGTGTCATTCAGTGAGATGCCTGAGGTAGTATTACTGGAGCCGTTGAAAACGACTCTTAGCTTCGTTGTTGTGCTTTCTTCACGAAGAACACCGTTATGAGGTAGATACTAGGTGATGTGAGATGATTGATATGAATCAGGGACTTTTTGCATGTGACCCATGGCCTCATACACCTATAGAAAGTCCCTGTAGAGATGATTGAACTCAGGCTTCTGTGAGATGTTTTTTATTAGTCGATTTAGACACTTGGTGGCAATGTGCATTGAATGTCCAAGCTGCTGAGATGATGATTTAAATGGTAATCGCACGGTATATCTACCAGTGTGATCATGAGAGTGAGTTGATTGAAAGTGACACTCACATTCAGCTTCTTCTACCGTGAGAGACTCGTTGGGATGTGATGGAACTTCTTTAAGTTGCCAAAACTTGACGATTGAATCATGAAGTTGATCGTTAGAGATGATATGGTGAGATCTGCTTAGTGATTGTTGTGATTGAGATGATACTGGACCAAGTATGGACCAGCCAATAATTGTTTTGATGGCAACTGGATCACCAAGTGAACCAGTTTGAACTCCAGGTTTGATAATTTTCCCATAACAATCTGCGCCGATGAGTAGGTCAACTTTATCAGACTTAAAATAGTTTGGATCAGCTAAATGCAGGTTGTTGAGATGATTCCACGAATGTTTCTTGATTGAAACAGCTGGCAACTCCGCTGTAAGTTTATTAAGAATATGTGCAGAGATGATAACACTCTCATCAGAGTGAAGGGAGGTGAGAGAGATGTTTACAGCTCCAGATGTACTTCCGGATGATACACTGCCAACTCCAACAATTGGAATTTGAGATGAAATGATGTCAAGTTGACAATTATTGACTATTGTCCGTGATATGAGAGTAAGTTCTGACCCAGGGTCGATGAGAAGGCGGGTGATTTGATGATCATCATCGGCGTAGTTGAGAATGGCCTTGACAGTGGCCAATAAGACACTGGGTCGTGATATTGCTCTTGAGATGTCATGCGAGTGGTTTATTTGTACTGAATTGAGTGCTGCTGATTGAGATGATAACTTGACATCATTGATGTCAACTTTTGTTGCACTTGAGGTGAGGTGAGAACTGGTTGTCAAGCATTTGAGATGAGCTGAGAGTAAAACACAAACGAGGTGAGATGAGATTAAATTCATTGAGATGATGCAAGATAAGTTTAAGCTGACTTACTTGCATCAGCTTCTGACGGTGCTTCGCCATCTTGTTGTTGAGATGTTTGTGCTACTGCTGGTGGCATTGAAGTTGTGTTCTCCTTCGGAGCTGGCTTTACGTTGGCCAAAGCAGCGGCACCATGTAGCATGGAATGATGCTGTTGTTTACAGTATGCACAAATCTTGGGGTTGTGGAACTGTGAGATGTTGTGGGACCCAAGACAGCTGATACAAAGGTACCACTGGGTTACCCACTAATGTCTCTTGTCGGAAGAGTAAGCGCGGAATTGGGGACAGTACACCACAAAATGTCCCTGCGAGCATAACTTGCACTGCTTACTCTCTGACAGGGGGACCTGAGTAGCAGGTGCCTTTGATTGAGATGATGATGGTTAGATGTTGAATGTCTCCGTCTTAGCCTGCTGCAGGTTGTGTACCCGTGCTGCAGGCGGTGGCTTGGATTGAGATGATTTGAAGGTTTGTGGCTTTCGTGGAGAAACACCACACTCCATAGCCTCTCTGGCTTGAATGCGACCTTGGAGGAAGGTTCGGAGCTCTGCGAAGGTGGGAAACTCCGTGGTGGCCCCCGCACTGACTTCCCAAGCCTCCAAGGTTGCCAGATCTAGTTTATGTGAGATGAGATATACTAGAATCTGATCCCACTGGTCTGTTGGCGATCCCAGTGATTTCAGGGCATCAATGGCTTCAATGGCAGTGCCCAAAACTGTCTTGAGATGTTTGGCTGATGATGTCTCAGCTGCACGGAGGCTGAAGAGCTTGTCCAGTTGAGTTGAGATAAGGAGCCGTTTGTTCTCGTACTGGTTGATGATTGTGTCCCAGGCTGACTCAAACGAATTTGCAGTGATGTTGATATTTGAGGTGAGACGAGCAGCTTCACCAACCAAACATGAGTTGAGGTAGTGCATCTTCTCAACGTTGGTGAGGTTTGGGTTTTCCCCGATTAGTGAGACGAATAAATCGTGGAAATATCTCCAGTCTTGATAAATCCCAGAGAATTTCGGCACGGTAATGGTCGGTAACGACGTGCGATGGTGAGGTGATGAGATGAGGCTAGAGTTTGCCAACGCGTAGCCGTGAGATGGTTGCTTCGCTTCAATGTCCGCAATGCGGCTCGTGGAGGCCATTTGAAGCTGCCTAAAATTGTCGGAGAGTGGTCTCAAAGGACCCGTCGGTGAAGTACTTGTGCTCCACAATGACGTCAGTCTTTGACGAGAGCAATCTTTCATGGTCAGCTTCAAATTTTTCCCAATAAGTGTTGAGAAGGCTTAGTTTGGCTGTTGTCGCCGCCAGTAAGAGTGTCTCGAACACCCCGGCTTCTGCAGCCGCAGAAAGAGATGAGATGAATGACATGCGGCCCATTTGCAATGCCAGTTTGTTCTGCACTGCAGCCATTTTGATACTTGCGATGTACGTCTGTAATTAAAGTGATATGAGAAACACAAAAAAATTGAGTTGTGAAAAATAATACAGAACGAACTGACAACGGCTGGTGATGATTGATGAGATGCAGTGATGTAGGTTGAGACTGTTTGAAATGATGCAATCACTAACACGATGGACTGGTCACTTCACAAAGTGTAATTTGCACTGTTGTGTCCCTTAGCACTTTTTCCACCAATGCAGTACCACGTCCAGGGTACTCAGCAATGCACTGGTGTTGAACTGACCTTGAGATGCACTTTTTTGAGATGAACTTTTCACTGTTTTTAACGCCAATTAAGCAATCCGGCTCGAAGGAGCAATGTTTATTTCACTTAAATATTTAAAATGTAACGAGGTTTATAAATCCTCCTTATCGTACTATGATAATAGGCAGTTACCAAGGGTATTTACCTCGTGTTACCTGGTTTACCCGCTTTAGTTTTACCTAATTATTATTATTATTTAATAATCCCTCTCCATTCGTACTTTTAATGGAAGGAATGCGCATCGCGTCGACGCGTAAGCATCGACGTGAATCTATAAGAAGGCCTGCGCGCCTCCAATTATTCAGATATATACTAGTTTTCTCACCTTTCATTACGACTTTATAATAAATACAGTTTATTCTTTTAACCCTTTTTTAACTTTTTAATCACCTGTTTACGACTAAGTATTCAGTAGTATCTAAGTACTTCCTTAGATAACATAATCATTAACTGCAATGATTATTCTCGTGTAAACCTACCTACACTTCCTAGCCTACATACCTTCCTGTAGAAGATGGCAACCCCGTAGAGGTGCATACCTGCTGTATCCTCATCCTAGCCTATAGTACCTGCCTATAGAAGACGGTAACCCCGTAGAGGTGCATACCTGCTGTTTCCTCATCCTAGCCTATAGTACCTGCCTATAGAAGACGGTAACCCCGTAGGATGTATACCTGCTACATCCTTTTCCTACGATACCTGCTCGTAGAAGCGTGTACCTGCCACGACCTTTCCCCACAATACCTGCTTGTGAAAGCGCGTACCTGCCGCGACCTATCCTGTAATACCTGCTTACAGAAGCGCGTACCTGCCGCGATATTTATCTACAATACCTGCTTGTAGCTATATCAGACAATTGTAATACAGAGCTCACAATTGTCTTAATTATTTATTGCTCTCATTCATCGATACCAGTGAACCAACACCTCACAGGTAAGTATGATAACACTATTATTATACCTTTGTAATTTCTTGTGCTTCTCACTAGTTTGGCTTATTTTGTAAACACCTGTAGTCTACTCTCTCTCTTTCTCATATATTACTTATATATAACATGCCCCACGACTCCCGATCCTTTATATGCATTTCGCATATATAAATCTATGGCCAACCGGTCGTCTGGTCCTTATGAACCGGGTAACACCAGGATCAGTTACCAAATAATTAGCTTACTAGCTAAAAGGGACACGGGCCCATTTAATTTAAATGGGTAACGGACGGTTGATTCATCCCTATGTTATGTCAGATTGACATAAATTAATGATTTAGTGGGTATTTGGTCCAAGCCTAAGCCTATAGACCGGGAACCCCAGAGATCTTTTATTAAGGAGAATAGGTTTATTTTTTTATTAATAAAACAATATTTAATTTAAATCCTTCACTATATTAACAACTCGATTACAAAAATGTCGAGGTTTAGAGATTATGCTTCTAATTACAATGTTGGAATTACCTCCTGATTCAAATAAATTTCAATTATAATCCAAAGACAGGTGGCTAGTCAGCCGACTCTGATTTACAAGATTCAAAATTATATTTACTATTTTAATTTTTAATTACATATGCTCGAATTTTAATTTTGTGATTCTGATATAACTAACTGAACATTTCAAACTTTCAAATAACATTTTAATTTAGAACTACACGTGTTCGAATTTTTATTTTGTAATTCTGATATAATTAATTGAACATTTCAAACTTTCATTTAATATTTTAATTTTAAAATTGAATATTTTCAATTTATTTAATATTTAAATTGTACCTGCTTTCTCTGTGCGAATCCATGATGTAGTACTTATACACGTTTAACAAACTCTTTTCCTTTCCTCTTTCTTCATTGTAATAAAAAATAAAAACTTGTGCACACTCCGATGATCGCAGCCAGAAGAGAGAGAGTCTCTTTTTTGTTTCTGGGCCCTAAATTTCTTATCGGCCCCTCCATATTTTCCATTTTGGTCGGCGCACGCATTATTCTCCCCACTAAGGTTTCCCTTAGCAGGAATTTTGCTGTTCGCGTGGCTCATTGTATGTTAAAAAATTTTATGAATAAAAATAAATTAT
This sequence comes from Microplitis mediator, assembly GCF_029852145.1. Lineage (NCBI taxonomy): Eukaryota > Metazoa > Arthropoda > Insecta > Hymenoptera > Braconidae > Microplitis > Microplitis mediator. Next base: position 13,206,744 of record NC_079974.1, read on the forward strand.
TTTGAAAATTATAAAAATCAATCGAATTTAACACCTATTAGAGGGGTGGACCTCAACTTCGTTTCAAAAATTAAATTTAAGTGAGGAGGTGAGATGCTGGGTTGCTTAATTGGCGGGATTGAGGTGTTGATGATATGGTGTTAAAATAAATATTTTTTAACACTGATTTTAATTTTATTATATTAATAAATTACTTATTTATTATAATTATATACACTATTTACACTGCACTGGTAATGTTTGTATAATGCTGAGAAAAGTATTTAACGTGGTAACACGCGGTGAGGTGATATAAAGATAGCGGTTGGCGGCAAACCAACAACCACGCGGTGAGATGAATTTACTGAATTAAATAATTATTCAGGTTGATATGAACTTAAATAATCACAAAAACAATAAGTGAAAATTATTCACTTTAAATTGGGATTAAATTGGAGATGATAAGTGATAATTATAGCGAGATTGCAAAAGATTTTAATTTAACACAAAAAAACACGTGGCTGATAGCGTCGGTGAGTTTTCAACAATGATGGCTTCGCCTTCTTCTTCATCCCCACTTGGATGAGTGGGTGGAGCTTGAGATGAGAATAGGACCGGTGGAGCCGCCTGCGTATGATAACGCGCCGACGCAACTCTAATTAACCGGCCTCAGAGTGGTGACGAAAAACGCAAGCGTGGGAGATTCGAACACGGTGCGTTAAAAATTTACAACCCTGGTCAAAATTTGAGATGTGCTTTAAACAACGCTCTTTGTCTACAAAAGTGGATTTTAAAAAAACGTTCAAATTCTTGTGAATTTTAAAATTTTTACATGTCTCTTAAATAACAACTGATAATATACACAGCTGTTGGCTGCACTTTACGCGGGGTCAGCATTTAAAAAGACAAGCCGATTAAAACTACGACGAGTCTCAGTTTCAAACGGTAGTTCAAGCGTGTCATAATAATGTGTTACACAAAATTTAAAGAGTGTGATGAGATTCGTGCAGAACCAGAAGAAGAAGATCCCGGAAATGAAATTAATGTGACTGAACACGATTTGGATGTGTTTAGAACATATTGGCCTCACGATCCTTTATTCAGACTTCTACCGACACGTTTAAATGTTGAAAGTATCGTATGGTTAAGTGCTGTTACTCGTGCTGTAAGAAATGCACCAACTTTTCTTGATGTAAGTTTAATTTTACATTATTACTATCATTATTGTTATTATAAAACTAACGTGTATATATTCTAATTATTATTTCAGTTTTTTTTGGGTATGCCCCATGACATCTTCGAGCTAGCTATGCGGTCAGCACCAGAGCTGATTCAGCAACCTCTCACGCAACGATGGAACTCGATCCACAATAACACGAGTGAAAACGCCTCTAAGATAGTTGAAGACAAAACAGAATAATGTTAAAATATATAAGATTTACTAAGTTATCTACTAAATTTGTATTCAAGTCTTTTTAACTTTACGAATTATGAATTCATGTGTTTTCTTATTATATTAATATTACACACTTGTAATAAATTATTGAATAAATAAATAAATAAATAAATAACTAATTACTTATAAGTTATCATTAAATTAATTCGTTTCTGTGTAAATATATAAGATATACATCGCTCGTTAAATTTAGTTCATACAATGGATCCGCGGTGGAAACATCCTTGAACGTCAATTATTTGCGGTCCCACAGGCTGTGGTAAGACAGTATTTGTAAAAAGGTTCATTAAATATTTGCCTCAGATGAGTGATACGAGTTTCTCGAGAATAATATTTTATTACGCTGAATGGCAGACTTCCTATACGGAATATTCGAATTATAAAAATATTAAGTTTCGTGAAGGTTTATCACGCAGTGAAGATTACACTAACGATATGCGTCCGAAATTGCTTAGTATCGATGATCTAATGCGCGAGGCCTCAAATAATAGCGTCGTAGATTTATTCACGAAGGGCAGCCATCATAGGAACCTAAGTGTAATTTTTATTACCCAAAATATTTTTCATCAAGGACACGGTAAAAGAGATATATCCTTAAACGCAAATTATATCGTGATTTTTAAAAATCCACGTGATAGATCCCAAATACAACATCTTGCAAGACAAGTTTATCCCGAAAATACACGTTTTTTACAAGAAATATACTATGATGCGACATCTGGCCCTTATGGATATTTACTACTAGATTTAAAACAATCAACACCTGAAAATTGTCGGTTTCGCTGCTGTATTTTTCCAGATGATCAACATCAATTCGTTTATATAACCAAGAAAAGTACAAATAATAGGTCTAAAAGTTACAATGTACCAGTATACCATCGATAATGGTGCAGCGCGGACCGATCAAGAAGAAACAGCTTGCTATACTCCCGCCCTCTGTTATTTAAATAACGAGCAAAGACAAGCTATACTACGCAAGGCTGACACAGCTTTAGTACGGTGTATTTGCGAGTGTGCTCTGAATATATTACGTGGTAATGTGTTATTATCATCAAAAGATCGCAAAATATTAAAACGTTATGCACCGCTTTTGAGAAAATTATCATCCCAAGGAAGTTTAAATAATAAGAAAAAGATAATTGTATAGAAAGGTGGTTTTCTACCAGCGTTTTTAGTGCCATTACTAGGCACATTGCTATCAACAATAGTCGCACATTAATTAACATGGAATACGCTCGCAAAATGGTATTAGTACCAGAAGATAAATTTCAAGAGCATGGTAATACAGACCAAAATGAAGATAAATCAAAAAATAAAACTATACAGACTTCAGGTACAACTCTATCACGCCTCGACAATGAAATGCATGAGATTCTAAACTCTAATAAATATAATTCTGATCGTGAAAAATGTTGGGCGTACTTGCAAATCCTTGAACGTTATTGACGTTTACCAGAATATAAAAAAAAAAACTTTAGTAAATACATTTACCGAATCAAATACAAACGAGAACATAAATCTTTCTGGTTCTTCTTTTGGTACTGTTCCTAAAACGTCAGAATCTAGTATAGACTCGGCTACAACGACTGTACATCATACTTCATATGATGATGGTGTTGATAACTCAATTATAGATAGCATCCCGAAAAAATTCAAAAATAAAGCCCGTTTGTTGTTAAAACGTCTAAAAAATTTACCTAGCTCAACGATAACGTGGGATAACCACGGGGTGGTAACACTTCATGGCAAAAAAATAGCCGGTTCAAATATAACGGATCTTCTGAACGACGCTATGAGAAGGAGAAAATCTGTCAAAGCTATAGGAAGGCGTCAATTCGCTCGTGTTACAAGCCTCAAATATCCCTCGTGAATATATAGGCAACCAAAATTTTTTTAATAGTACAGTATCAACTTCTACACCTATAAGCTCACGAGTTAATATAAGTATACCAATTATTCGCGAGGAACTTGCTTCTTCAGATGAGTTTATGACCGGTGATGACGAGGGGGCTAGAACAACTCAAAGGGGTAAAGGTTCTATAAAATCAAAAACTAAAAAATTATCATGGACGAAGTTCAGACCAATGAAATGTTAAAATCCATATATTATAACCCTTCACACGAGGCCAGTTTTTTGGGTGCTAGAAATCTTTTAAAATTTACCGATAAAAGTGATTCAAAGTTATCAAAAGACATGATTGTAAACTGGCTTAATAAACAAGAAACTTTTACAAAGCATCGATTAAATAGAAAATATTTTATCAGACGTACTTACAACGTAGAAGTAATTGATGATGTATGGGAAACCGATTTGGTAGACTTGAGAAGTATATCAACGCACAACGACGGGTATAAATACATTTTAATGGTAATTGACGTTTTGAGTAAATTTGCGTGGGCTGAGCCACTATATAATAAAACTAGTGAGTCTGTGACACAAGGTTTAAAAAAAATACTACTACGTAATAAAAAAAAATTACCACGTTTAATACAATCGGATAGCGGGAAAGAGTTTCTTGGCACATCTTTTCAAGAATTTTTGAAGAAAAACGAAATACAATTTAGAACTGTGCGAAATCCTGATGTAAAGGCAGCTGTCGTTGAACGTTTAAATAGAACGATTAAGGAGAGAATGTGGCGGTATTTTACGTATAGACGGTCAAAAAGATATATAGACGTATTACAGAAAATTATCAATGCTTACAATCATACACAGCATAGTGGAATAAAAATGGCCCCTGTAAATGTCAATGAAGATAATTATACTATAGCAATTTATAACCTTAAGAAACGCTATGAAAATAATAAACGTTATAGACTTATGAAAAAACGTAAACCTAAATACAGCGTTGGCGACATGGTACGTATCAGTAAGACTAAAGCAGCGTTTGTGAAAGGATACGAAAGTGGTTGGAGTAACGAGATTTTTAAAATTTCTAAAATTTCAATGTTCCGTCAGCCAGTGGTATATTTATTATATGATTTACAAAACGAGCCCATTGACGGTGTGTTTTATGAGGAAAAATTATCTCTAGTTAAATAAAAATGGCTTTAATTAGAGATAAGTTTTATATTGTATTACCTAGTAACAGTAGTATGAAATATTTCCCCAATAACACGACTACACATTTTATAACACAGTTACCTCAAGCGCTGGAATTAACCGGAGAATGGGAAGTTGCGTTAGTAGAAATACAAACTCCTATGACAATACTACATATACCAAAAGGATCTACTGCAATTGTCATGGGTAGAGCCAACATACCTTTAAATTTGCGGACAGTACAGAAGAATGTAAATATATATATATATATATATATATATATATATATATATATATATATATATATATATATATATATATGCTTACGTGGCCTATTTAAATTTATAGGTATGCTGGCTTTTTATATAGTGGACCATTTTATATAGTGGAAACCTAAAACATGCAAACCTCTCAATAAGACAATTTATAGATAAATTGAGAAAAATATAGATAGCCCGAACTGGGAATCGAACCCAGACCAATTCGGTAACGCGCCGAGTGCTCTACCAGTTGAGCTATCCGGCCCTATACTATATTCCGTTCAATTTGATTTATAACTTATTGAGCCACACCGTCCTTCTTACGGTAATACACCATTTTATATAGTGGAAACCTAAAACATGCAAACCTCTCAATAAGACAATTTATAGATAAATTGAGAAAAATATAGATAGGCCACGTAAGCATATATATATATATATATATATATTTACATTCTTCTGTACTGTCCGCAACGACCGGCGGACTCGAGGGTGTCCCCACCACTCTCTGCGCTCTACCACCACTTTGTGGTGGGGAGCGCTATAGTTGCACCATACTACTTCGGATAGTCTAAATCTACTTCTAATATATATCCTTCAGAACGATTAGCATTGAATAAAGTATTTATGTTATCAGGAGTAATATTTTCCTTCCATTTAAATGAGCTCTGAGGTAATGACATACTCATTGCACCCCCATACAAATTGTTTACATCAAAGTAGATTAAATATGATTCATCTTTATTTTGATCGAAATCATCACCCATAAAACGATTGTTAGCTTGCGCATATCGATTTGTACTTTGAGATACTCCACCTCTAATGCCTTTTTCAATAAAGAGTATCATTTCCGGATCAGTCAATAACTCTAATTCAATATTTGTCATTTTTAACATTGCATCTAAACTAAGTCCTGGTGATGTAAAATAGTGTAACGGGTCTAGCTCATAAGTCTTCTGACAACTATGACGAAAATTTTCAAAAATGTCCGCTAATAATAAGACATCTGTCTTCAAATACAAATCTGAGTATTCGCCTAATGTTTTAATATTAAACTTATTCCAAACTTCTTGAGCATGATTGTAATCTTCATCGGATACATCATTATCATTTAGCTTAGAGTAAAATAATTGTTTTTCTGGTAACTGTTTATCATCTAATTTATCAACACTATCTATGTATTCATAGGGAATCACACCTTTACGTATCATTAATTTGAATTTATCAGGATCAGTATAGTATTTACGGGTTATTTGTTTGTCATCGTCAGTTAGTTATGAAGCTAATTTTTCTATGCTTGATGCCATAAATCTAAAAGAATCTATAAAACGTAATTCGACTCTAGTTTTTTCAATTGACTTTGTAAATGAGATATAGCGTTCTTTATTTAAAGGTAAAAGTTTCGTAGATCCTTTAATATCTAAAGCTATAGCCTTGATTATAAAATGTGAGTCATACCCTGATAAATTATGAAAAACTATAGGTATTGTATGTGGTCGCTTAAAGTTTAAATAACAAGAGGTATGAGCTGGACCCCGGTATTTCCCTGTAAAATGACAGTGATCATGACATTTTTTTTATTTGCTAATATTACTTTTGAGCAAATATGACAAATATTCATAGTCGGAAAACTGAGGGTATGATTGAGTTCTCTCAGGATGATTTGTGCGTGCGGGATATAGCGCTGCTGTGACAGCCCACAAAAAGCAATAAGCATCGAAGTTTTCAATGTTCAGGACAGCTTTTTTTTCTTGAATGTCTTGAGGAAGACGCACATAAGTTGATATGCCTTGTACTTTCGCCATGCCAACTTCTAAAGGTGCAAATCTAGAGATGTTTACAACCAAATTCATAACTTCAATTAGACTCCATCCTGAGTCTTTCTGATTGAAGTCATCAATTTTTCTTAATAACACTTCATACACATTGTCCGTAAACCAACTATGAAGGTCCGTCGTTGATAAAATTTCACTACTCTGCGTCTTAATAGATTTTATTTCTTCAATCTTATCACCACCACCTTTCACATTCTCGAATAAACACGAAAGATTTAAACTAACTTTAATATTACCCTCTTGAAGAATAATATTTTTAATTGTATCGAATAATGTATTTTTTGAATCCATCAGAAATGTTCGCACATCTGTATGGCCTTGGTTCAATACACATCCGGTTTTAATACGGTTATTAAATGCATTTTCCAAGTCCTGCCACTGCACTAAACTTTTTGCAGCTAAATTTCCACCAACTACAACTGAACCTAACTGAGCCAATTTGTCGATGTATGCATATGACACACCAATATTATCCTGTAAACTTTGCCGTTCACTAACAGTACTATTTACGTCTGATAGTAAATTATCGAAAAGAATAATATTGTCCCTCAACATATTTTGACAGCGTAATATATCATGTTCACTAACTGTTGCACCCGGCTTTGTAAATTCATTATATGCTTGAATTATTGTTTTAGTTAAGTTTGAAAATAATACAGATGCCATTTTTTCTTTTTTATTTGCTGTTGAAAATCACTTAATATTTTAAAGATGAAAAAATCGAATTATTGCTGTGGCGGAAAAAAACGAACTGATACTATTCTATTTTGTATGGTTTCTTTTATCCCCAATCAATTTTAACATGTCCACAGTACTACATATCTTCAGAAAAAAAAAAAGTGACGTTTTGTTTTGATTATCTGTAGGAGGATGTGAGAAATTAAAAATATTATATTATTCTTAATTTTATAAGAAAATATTAGTAAGTTATCCACGGATATCCTATGTAAATAGATGATTATGATAAGAATAGTCAACGACTTCTCAAGATTAAGCTAAAAGTTTTTAAAATATTGAGATGTTGTTTTCAAATTTGGGAAGATGAGCTGTCACTATTATACTTAACCTAGTTTCCTGTATTTAAATCAATTTAGTATCTCAAGATAAAAATGTGTGTTTGTTTCGGTAATCTGTAGTAGGATGTGAGAAATTGAAAATATTAAAATGTTCTTAATTTTAGAAGAAAATATTAGTAAACTATTCTTAGAAAAAGATATGGAGAAACTTTGTGCATATCTCTGAGCTGGACTGAGTGTATGTAAAAACTTAATTTTTACCTGGTAACATCTTAATCTTCAATAATAATATTGCGTTTTCAAGTCATACCATAAACACCAGGTAGTTTGAGGGTATATGTTGGAGAGGGTAGTGATAATAGTATATAAACTGCTGTTTCCATTATTTCACAATTCATTTTAAAGTGAAAATAAGATTGGTAAGTTTCGTAAATCATATACAAAATAATTATTAATAATATCATTGAAAATTATCTCTATAATTTCATTTTTTCAGGAATAAAAACTTCAGTCGCTCGACGCTTGTGAAACGATTTTTTAATAATGGAATCAGCTAAAAAGGTTTGAATATTAATGAATCTTTTTAATTTTTTACCAAAAATGGTTGAATATATTGTTTAATTTTTTTTTTCTTTTTGTTACAGATATTTGAAAGTGCCTGTTACTTCCCGCAACTGTGGGTTGATATGTTCGGGCTTATCAACATGTGGAGGATTGTGATGAGTGAGGTTTGGATGCGAATATCTAACGATGAATATATTGTTGATGGTATATTTAACATTAATAATGGAGCCCCATGCATATTAACAGACATGGGGTTCAATGTCTGGGGATTCATAATGCCTGAAGATGTCAACCAGGATATTTGTGAATCTGATAAATATTTCTTTATGGATGATGCCTCAATAAGTCGTATGAATGCTACATCAACTCAAGAAGGTATATTTTCATCAACATCAGATGACAAAAAAGATTCCGAGCAACAAATATCTGAGTTAAATACTCCAGAAGTTTTTTATGGGTACCTCTCCACCATTATCTCCGACATCATCATCATCAGCAGCAGCAGCATCATCAGTTCTTTGGTGCTCTGGAGAATCACCATCAGCATCGCTAGATTTTACAATTCCACCATCAGGATGGGTAACTGAGTGTAATTATGATCTTGAATCATCATCCTCATCAGACTTTGTTTGGACCTCTCAAAAATCCCCCTCAACATTACCAGATCTCATAATACCTCCATCAGGATGGGTAACTGAGGTAACACCTGATGATCAAGAAGTTAATGAGATTTTTCATTTGCAATCAACAGAAGAATCTGACGGTAGCTTTTTGGAATATATGCATAGTCGTGCTTTGGGACGACAACCTACACCATCACCAACACAATACTCATGGTCATCACAATCTAACACCTCATTCACACCTCCACCACGGCTATTACAACAACAACAACAGCAGCAAAGACATTATGAACACGAGAACTACCAGAAACAACAATATTGTTATAATACATACAATTTTAATTTTAATGTTCACTTTAATATTAATATGAATGATGTGAATGTAAATGAAATGAATATGCAATGATGATGATGTAATATTTTAAAATAAAAAAAATTCTTTTTACTTTCAATAACTTTTATTATTTACATTTTATCGAATACAAATCTTATAGCATATAATTATTATTGTGTAATTATTATTTTATATACATTTATTTTTTCTATTCAGCTTGATGGTGACGAAATTCAAATGGACTATACTGTCCACCAAAACTAATAATGAACAGCTCATTATTGGATGCAACAATGGTTAATTCCTCTAATTGTTTGGGATCTGATGTCAGTATTTTCACCGTTTGATTGGGTAGATAAACAGAAAATTCCTCATTGATTGTAGCAAGAATCTTGGGTCCAAACTTGGTTGTAACTTGTTTCAGAGTTGTGATTTGATGTTCGATGTTGATCTCCAACTCGTTGAATTTTTTAACTGGTAAAAATCCCTTCAATTGATTGACATCATTTATTTTCGTGAAGTCCATTTTCTAGACATTAAAAAAATAAGCAAATTAGTAACAATAATCATGGTAAATAAAGTTTTGGAAATTAATACAAATATACGAAAAAAATTATAATAATTAAAAATTTTCTAGACTTACCTTATATTTTTTAAAGTTTTTTTTCGAATGGAGACAAGTCTACTCGGCTTTAATGTAGAATTGAGTTAAAGTATGATGAGATGAGCCCTTTTTATATTTTTCAGCCCCACTTGAACGTATCACCCCCAACATAAATAACGGATTTTTCCTTATATTTCATTGGTTGAGATAAAGAAAAATTCGAGAATATTCGATAAAATGATAATAATAAAAAAATTTAGGTGGGGTTTTGAGTGGGGGGGGGGGGGGAGATTCAGAGAAAAAAATAATTTATCTGTCTTTTCTATGATATTCAAAATTCAAAATATCTAGATTACAGTCTGAATCTTACCCTCTCCCCGCCTACTATAGTTTTGAAAGGGTTAAATCGAAAGGGTTAAATAATATTGAAAATATTTGAAAGTTTATAAAAATATTTAAAAAAATTTGAAAAAAAATTTTTTTTAATTTTAAAAAATATATAAAATTTTTAAAACTTTTAAAAAATATTAAAAACTTCGTTAAATTATTCAAAACTTATTCAAAAAGAGAACAGCCACTAAAAATCTGCAGAAATCTGTTTTATCGGAGGGGTGAAGCCCCCCAGTTTAACTACTAGTATACGGCGGCGGATACTTTGCAAAGTACTGTTACGTTCTGGCTTTAATTAAATTTAAATAAAAATTTTTAGAAATTTTTTTTTTGAAGTCTCGAATTATATATTCGCCACAGTGGGCGAACAAACGGTTCGACACTTCTTATAATCATAATAAATTAATAAATTAATAAATCGTTACTTTGTTGGCGATATTATTTTTATTCACCGCCAACAATGTAACGGAAATCTTTTGCGATAAGAGAGTCGCCGTGGCTCGTGGATAGTCTAAACAGATGACGATGCATGAGATCCGGGCCACGACGATTCTCTCATAGGAAACCTGAGATGCAACGTTAACATTTTGAAAATGTATAATACCAAGGAGCGACAGAATCAAGTCAGTGGATTACAAGTCAGTCGTTTACAAGCAGTCGATCACAAGATCTAGTAGAGCCAAGAACTCTACACAAACCTGCTGGCTTGATCCTGTCACTCGGACTTGAAGCAAAATATATATCCGTATTTTATTTAAATACGCACTCCTTATTTAAACTTTGGGCGCCGCTACGGGCAGCCCAAAAATCACATACCTCGTATTGGGCGCCGCTACTGGCAGCCCAATACTCTCACCTGTTCCGGGCGCCGATCCCGGCAGCCTGAACGTTTCCTTTCCGAATCCGAAATTCATGCTTCGAGGCCGATGACGCAGGAGGCCAGGATGTGCGGTACAGCTCGGTCGCGGGATTCGAGGTGTTATCGCGGACCTCACCGAAGGTCGTCCGAGAATTAAGTCGGAGGAAGTTTTTGTTGAGCTTTCGAACTCATGTGTTGTTGAGCTTTCAAGCTCCTGTGTTGTTGAGCTTTCAAGCTCTTGTGTTGTTGAGCCTTCGAGCTCTGGTGGTTTGATCGACCAATTAAAATTGCTTTTCCCTACGAAGGAACCGAGTCTTCAAAGCTCGTCTCGTTCGCACCCAGAGGACGTATCAAGGGATTATTCGGGCCGACTTATGGGGCCCATAATCCCCACCATGGTAAGTCAATAAACTTTTTTTGCATAAAATAAAAGGTCAACAGCTGACGCACCTGGGGTCTATCGACACCCTAACCACGTCAACCTGGTTAAATTAAAAATATTCTGTCGGATTAATAGATAAGCCAGAATGTAACAGTACTATCTTTCAAATTTTAGCCAATCACTTGTACTTTGTGTCATTTTTAGTCATCTATAAATTTTTTCCTTTTTTTTTCTCAATCTGACATGGTAGTCTCATATATGTTATTTTTGGCTCTTAAGTTTACCACCATAGCTTCAGTTTGTTGACTATGTGCCATTATATGTAGTAGTGTTTGTCTCACGTACGATAACATATAAAATCGTAAGCATTTCTATGCGTACTTTTTGAACAGCCGACTACCTCATTCGGTATGAAGAACGTATGAACCTACCGTAAGGTATGGTCATTCGAGGTCGTTTCGGAGCAGATTACCCCATGGAACATTTTTAAAGTATTTAGAAATTCAAAACGAAGCCCATAAAGATATTCAGCGGGGTATTTTGATTGAGATTATTGATTTTGAATTTTTCCAACTTAAGGGGTGCTCGCAGAGGGTGTTCCAGACCAGATTACCCGACGTTACATTTGGAAGGTTTTAAGGCACGTAATACAGAGCCTCTTAAAAAATATCTACCGGGGCCATGTTGATTGCGACTAATTTTTTTAATTTTTTAAATTTAAGAGATGATTACAGAGGATATTCCGGACCAGATTACTCCATGTAACGTATTGTGGGTCATTTGGGATCAAAAATAAACCCCTCACATATATTCAGCGGGACATTTCGATTGCTTCTATTTTTTTTTTAATTTTTTGAACGTAAGGGATGATCGCAAAGAGTGTTCCGGACCAGATTACTCTACGTTTCTTTCTAAGGGTCTTTGGAGAATCAAAACAAGGACCCCCAAAAATATCTAGCAGGGTATTTTGAATGCGACTATTTTTGTTTAATTTTTTAAACTCTTGGGATGATCGCAGCGGGCGTTCCGGGCCAGATTACTCCATGTTACTTTTTCAGGGTCTTTGCGGACCCGAAATAAAGCCCGTCAAAAATATCCACTGGGATCTTTTGATTGCAATTATCGATTTTTAATTTTTCCAACTTAAGGGATGATCGCAGAGAGTCTTCTGGACCAGATACCCTAACGCTACTTCCTGAGAGTCTTCAAAGAATCAAAACAAGACCCCTCAAAAATTCCTAGCAGGGTATTTCGATTGCGAATATTTTTTTTTAATTTTTTAAACTTATGGGATAAGTGCAGAGGGGGTTCCGGCCAGATTACCCCATGTTACTTCCTCAGGGTCTTTGAGAACCTAAAATAAAGCCCCTATGGAATATCTAGGGAGGAATTTCGATTGCGACTATTTTTTTTTTTATTTTAATCTCAAGGGATGATTGCAGAGGGTGTTCTGGACTAGTTACCCCTAGTGAAATTATAAGGGTCTTTGAGGACTCGAAACATAGCCTCTCAAAAATATCCATGGGTTATGTTGATTGCGACCATTGTTTTTAAATTTTATAAACTTAAGAGATGGTCGCAAAGGTTGTTCTGGACCAGATAACCCCACATTACTTCTTGAGGATCTTCAGGGACTTGAAACAAAGCTGCTCAGAAATATCCACCTGGTTATGTTGATTGCGACTATTTTTTTTTAATTTTTTGAACATAAAGTGTGATGGCAAAGGGTGTTCCGGACCAGTTTACCCCATGTTAAGTTTTGAGGGTCTTTTGGGATCAAAAATGAAGCTCTTAAAAAATATCCAGGTGGGTATTTTGATCGCGGCTATTTTTTTTAAATTTTTTAAACATTAGTGATGATCGCAGAGGTTGTTGCGGACCAGATTACCACATGTAACGTTTTGAGGGTATATGAGAAGCCAAAACGGAGCCCACATATATATCCAGCGGGGTATTTTGATTGCGACTATTTTTTTTTAATTTTTTAAACTTAAGGGATGATTGCAGAGGGTGTTCCAGGCCAGATTACCCTATGTGACTTTCCAGGGGTCCTTGGGGACCTGAAATAGAGCCCCTTGAAAATATCTAGCGTGGTAAGTTGATTTTGAATAATTTTTTTTTATTTTTCACACTTAATGGATGATTGCAGAGGTTGTTCCGGTTTAGATTACCCCATGTAACTTTTTGAAGGTCTTTAAGGGGATTCGGTACCGGACCTCTTTCTCACACTCAGAAAAATAAACGGGACTATCTTTGTTGCACTCGTTAAGTAAATGAGAATTTTAAAACAATTTTTCTCGGAGATGAATTAGAATTTTTTAAAAAACCAAATTTCTAGCTCTTTGTTAAGGCTTTAAAAAACGCTAAAGACTCTCTATTTTAGGTTTCTAGTGTTTGTCTGTAAATTAAATTGAATTGAAAATTGGTTACCGTTACCCCTTAAGGACTTGAAACAAAGCCCCTCAAAAATGTCTAGCAGGGTATTTGGTTGCGACTATTTTTTTTTCGATTATATAAACTTAAGGGATGATTGCAGAGGGTGTTCCGGACCAGATTACCCCACGTTACTTTCTAAGGGTCTTTAGAGAATCAAAACAAGGCTCCTCAAATATATCTAGCAGTGTATTTTGATTGCGACAATTTTATTTTTAATATTTTTAAACTTAAGGGATGATCGCAGAGGGTGTTCTGGACCAGATAACCCCACGGTACTTCTTGAGGGACTTAAGGGACCTAAAACAAAGCCCCTCAAAAATATCCACCTGGTTATGTTGATTGCGACTATTTTTTTTTAATTTTTTAAACATACGAGGTGATTGCAAAGGGTGTTCCAAACCAGATTACCCCATGTCACTTTTCAGGGGTCCTTGAGGAACTAAAATAGAGCCCTTCTAGAATATCTAGCGAGGTATGTTGATTGCAACTAATTTTTTTTTAATTTTTTAAACTTAAGGGATGATTGCAGAGGATGTTCCGAGCACTATAACCCCATGGTACTTTTTGAGAATCTTTGAAGACACGAAACAAGTCCCACCATAAATTTCTAGCGGGTCATTTTGATTGCGACTATTTTATTTTACGTTTTTAAACTTAAATAATTATGATCGCAGAGGGTGTTCCGGACCAGATTACCCCACGTAAAATGTTGAGGGTCTTCAAGGACTCAAAACAACGCCCCTTAAAATTATCCACCGGGTAATGTTGATTGCGACTTTTTTTTTTTAAGTTATTAAACTTACAGGATGGTCCCAGAGGCTGTTCCAGACCAGATTACCCCATGTCACTTTTCCGGGGTCCCAAGGGACCTGAAATAGAGCCCCTCAAAAATATCTAGCGGGTCATTTTGATTGCAACTAATTTTTGTTAATTTTTCAACCTTAAGGGATGACCGCAGATGGTGTTCCGGTTCAGATTACCCTATGTAACTTTTTGAAGGTCTTTCAGGACTTGAAACATAGCCCTTCAAAAATGACCAGCGGGGTATTTGGTTGAGACTATTTTTTTTTGATTTTTTAAACTTAAGGGATGATTGGGGAGACTGTTCTGGGCACTATTACACCATGTAACTTTTTAAGAATCTTTTGATACTTCAAACAAAGCCTCTTAGAAATTCCCAGCGGGGTTTTTTGATAGCGACTAATTTTTTCAAATGTTTTAAACTTAAGGGATGATTGCGAAGGGTGTTCCGGGCACTATTACCCCATGAAACTTTTCACGAATCTTTGGAAACTCAAAACAGAGCCCCTTAAAAATTCCCAGTGGGTCATTTTGATTGCGACTATTTTTATTGAAGTTCTTAAACTTAAGTGATGATCGCAGAGAGTATTCTGGACCAAATTACCCCACGTTACATTTTAAGGGTCTTAAGGTACTTAAAACAAAGCTTCTTAAAAAATATCCACCTGGGCTATTTTGATTGCGACTAGTTTTTTTAAATTTTATATTCTTAAGGGATCATCGCAGAGGGTGTTCCGGACCAGATTATCCTATGTAACGTTTTGAGAGTCTTCTGGATTAACAAATAAAGCTCTTCAAAAATATTCAGCGGGGCGTTTTGATTGCGACTATTTTATTTTTAAATTTTTTGAAATAACGGGATGATCGCAGAAGGCAATCCGGACTAGATAACCCCGAGTTACTTTCTGAGGGTCTTTAGAGACTCAAAACAAGGCTCCTGATAAATATCTTGCAGGGTATTTTGATAATATGAAAATATCTAGCGACTATTTTTTTTTTATTTTTTAAACGTAAGGAATGATTGCAGAGGGTGTTCCGGGCAATATAACCCCATGTTACTTTTTTAGAATCTTTAGAGATTCGAAACAAAGCCCCTCAAAAATTCCTATCCAGTCATTTTGATTGCGACTATTTTTTTTTTTTTTTTTAAACGTAAGAAGTGATTGCAAAGGGTGTTTCGGGAGCTATGACCCCATGTAACTTCTTCAGAATCTTTCGAGACTCAAAACAAAGCCCCTCGGAAATTCCCAGCGGGTCATTTTGATTGCGACTATTGTTTTTTAGTTTCTTAAACTTGAAGGATGATTGCAAAGCAGGTCCCGGACCAGATTACCTAATGTTACAGTTTAAGGGTCATTTGGGATCCATAATGGAGCTTCTCAAAAATATCCAGCGGGACATTTCGATTGCGACTATTTTTTTTTAACTTGTTGAACGTAAGGTATGATCGCAGAGGGGGTTCCGGAGCGAATTACCCCATGATACTTTTTCAGGGTCTTTGAGAACCTAAAATAAAGCCTCTACGGAATATCTAGGGAGGAATTTCGATTGCGACTATTTTTTTTTATATTTTAATCTCAAGGCATGATTGCAGAGTGTGTTCCGGGCCAGATTACTCCATGCAACTTTTTAAGGGTCTTTAAAAGAACTCGAAACATAGCCCCTCAAAAATATCCACAGGGTTATGTTGATCGCGACTATTTTTTTTAAATATTATAAACTTAAGAGATGGTCGCAAAGGGTGTTCTGGACCAGATAACCCAACGTTACTTTCTGAGGGTCTTCAGGGACTTAAAACAAAGCCCCTCAAAAATATGCCCCGGGTTATGTTGATTGCGATTAATTTTTTTTAATTTTTTAACCTTAAGGGATGACCGCAGAGGGTGTTCCAGATCAGATTGCTTTATGTAACTTTTTGATGGTCTTTCAGGACTTGAAACATAGCCCCTCAAAAATGTCCTGCGGGCTATTTGGTTGCGACTATTTTTTTTGATTTTTTAAACTTAAGGGATGGTTGGGGAGGGTGTTCCAGGCACTATTACCCTATGTAACTCTTTAAGAATCTTTGGAGACTTGAAACAAAGCCCCTCAGAAATTCCCAGCGGGGTATTTTGATAGCGACTAATTTTTTTAATTTTTTTAACTTAAGGGATGATCACAGGGGGTGTTTTGGTTCAGATTACCCGATGTTACTTTCTGAGGGTCTTTAGAGACTCAAAACAAAGCCCCTCACAAATATCCAGAGGGGTGTTTTGATTGCGCCTATTTATTTTTTATTTTTTAAACTTAAGGGATGATTGCAGAGGATGTTTCGGACCAGATTACCTCATGTAACGTTTTGTGGGTCTTTTGGAATCTAAAATGGAGCTTCCAAAAATATCCAGTGGGTTATTTTGATTGCGACTATTGTTTTTAAATTTTTTAAACTTATGAGATGGTCGCAAGGGGTATTCCGGACTAGATTACCTTACCATACTATTTAATGGGTCTTAAGAGACTTAAAAAAAATGCCCCTCAAAAATATCCAGCAGGGTATTTTGATTGCGATTATGTTTTTTTTAATTTTTCCAACTTAAGGGATGATCGCAAAGGGTGTTTTGGACGAGATAACCCAACGGTACTCTTTGAGGGACTTAAAACAAAGCCCCTCAAAAATATCCGACTGGTTATGTTGATTGCGATTATTTTTTTTTAATTTTTTAAACATAAGAGGTGATCGCAAAGGGTGTTTCAAACCAGATTACCCCATGGAACTTCCTGAGAGTCTTTGAAGAATCGAAACAAGGCCTTCGAAAATATCTAGCAGGATATTTTGATGGCGACTATTTTTTTTTAATTTTTTAAACTTATGGGATGATTGCAGAGGGTGTTCCGGACCAGATCACCCCACATTACGTTTTAAGAGTCTTAAGAGACTCTAAACGTAATTCTCTTCAATAATATCGAGCGGGGCATTTCGATTGCGACTATTCTTTTTAAACATTTTTTAAACTTACGGGATGATCGCAAAAGGCGTGCAGGACCAGATTACCCCGAGTTACTTTCTAAGGGTCTTTGAAGACTTAAAACAAGGCACTTCAAAAATAGCTAGTAGGGTATTTTGATTGCGACTATTTATTTGTAATTTTTTGAACTTAAGGGATGATTGCAGAGGGTGTTCCGGACCAGATTACCCCACGTTACTTTCTGAGGGTCTTTGGAGAATCAAAACAAGGCCCCTAAATATATCTAGCAGTGTATTTTGATTGCGACTGTTTTATTTTTAATATTTTTAAACTTGAGGGATGATCGCAGAGGCTGTTCCAGACCAGATTACCCCATGTCACTTTCCCGGGGTCCTAAGGGACCTGAAATAGAGCCCCTCAAAAATATCTAGCGGGTCATTTTGATTGCAACTAATTTATGTTAATAATTCAAACTTAAGGGATGACCGCAGATGGTGTTCCGGACCAGATTACCCTATGTTACTTTTTGAGGGTCTCAAAGGACTTAAAAGATGGCCCTTAAGAAATGTCCAGCGGGGTAATTTGATTACAACTATTTTTTAACTACCCGCTAAGAAAATCGACGATTTTCAAAAAATTCGGGAAGTTCTTGGTTTTACCCCTATTTTCAAAAACCGGGTTTTGATCATATGTCGACATTTGAAGGTACTAGGATGCTATTCTGACATTATCAGAGCGATGCCTGTATGTATGTATGTATGTATGTATGTATGTGTGTGTGTGTGTGTGTGTGTGTGTGTGTGTGCGTGTGCGGATGAAAACCTCTCATATCTTTTTGATGAATAAACCGATTCAGATGGTTCTTGCGGCATTTAAAAGATATCTTCTGAACTTAGATTTTCAAACACATTTTAGACCATTTAGTCAAATAAACCCTGAGATATTTAAGAAATACGGAAAAACAAAAAATTTTTTTTTCGTTTTTTTTGGATATCGTGAAAACTGTTTGGTCGATCAATTCCAAAATCTAATCAGCTCTAGAACTTGATAAAAGCTTTCGATTACCACTAAGAACGTCTCAATCAGATAATCAAAAGATATCGCCGACGAAAGAATGAAAAAAAATCGTTTTTTTTCGTTTTTCGTGAATATATCGGAAACTATCGAATCAATCAATTTAAAAATCTAATCAGCTCTGGAACTCGATAAAAGCTTTCGATTGCCACCTTAACCGTCTCATTCGGTTGATTCGTTCGCAGGATATCGTGGGGAAAGAATTGGTACAAAACGGTTTATTCGAAAACAATGGAATACAAACGTATTTTCGACCTCGAAAATGTATTCACAACAATGTTTACGAGCTCAAGGAGCTCAATAATAGCAAGAAGTTTTAGGGCTGGCTTGCAGGGTCAACCGATAGACAGTTTTTTTTCTATTTATTAATCTTAAGGGATGATCACAGGAGGTGTTCCGGACTAGATTACCCGATGTAACTTTCTAAGAGTCTTTAGGAACTTGAAACAAAGCCCCTCAAAAATATCCAGAGGGGTATTTTGATCGCGACTATTTATTTTTTAATTTGTAAAACTTAAGGGATGATTGCAGAGGATGTTCCGGACCAGATTACCCCATGTAACGTGTGAAGGGTCTTGTGGGATCCAAAATAGAGCTTATCTAAAATATCCATCAAGACATTTTGATTGCGACTATGTTTTTTTAATTTATTAGACGGAAGGAATGATCGCAGAGAGTGTTCTGGACCAGATTACTCTACGTTACTTTCTGAGGGTCTTTGGAGAATCAAAACAAGGCCCCGCTAAAATATCTAGCAGGGTATTTTGATTGCAACTATTTTTGTTTAATTTTTTAAACTTATTGGATGATTGCAGAGGGCGTTCCGGGCCAGATTACTCCATGTAACTATTTAGGGGTCCTTGGAGAACTAAAATTTGGCGACGAGTTATCATTGATCAAAGCAAAAAAGTCCATTTTGGCTTTGATAATCAATACCTCCGGATGTATTGGTCGTACAGAGAATGGAAGCAGGGTTTTGAAAACTGGAAAACATTCTCTGTAAGCGAAATTAGTGGTATTTAATCGAAAAATTTTTTTTAAAGCGATATTGTTTAGTAAAAAACAGGTCTGAATTCACAAATTTAAGTACATTCGGAAATCTTGCTATAACTTTGGGTATAACGGATGAACAAAGG
The DNA here is from genome assembly GCF_029852145.1 of Microplitis mediator. NCBI lineage: Eukaryota > Metazoa > Arthropoda > Insecta > Hymenoptera > Braconidae > Microplitis > Microplitis mediator. The sequence goes on from NC_079974.1 coordinate 13,226,481, forward strand.
ATATCTTCGTCTTTTTTCCAACCTTAAAGTGTCCTGAAAAATCCCTGAGAATTTCAAATCGCTGCGATTTTTCTTTCTTAGTGCCCCGGTGCTTTAAATTCATTGATTTTGTCAAAAATCACCATATTTGGTAGTTTCTCGGTTTTTGATAATTTTTTCGATTTGAGAATTTTTTTTTTCACCGATAACCATCATTTCCTTGATCAAAAAAATTGATTGTCAAAAAAAATTGAAAAAACAAAGAATTTTGAAAAATTTTTCTTTTTATTGTATCCGCAATGATTGATGATTGTCAGAAAAAATTCCTCAATTTTGTTTTGCCGCTGTAACTGTGTTATGTCCGACTGTTATTTAATTAATATTTGGTTGCGTGGATTGGGGGCGTTCGGACTAACACATGCAATTTTCGGCTTAAATGTTCAATTCAAGCCTTATTTTATTTTATTTTAGGGATACGTTTTGATGTAAGTTTTCCTTTAATTCTTAGTTAAGTAAAATTGAGTTAATTTCATAAGTCGATAGATATAGAATATGCAAATTGATACATATGATTTAGAATTTATAGCATCCTTATTTTCAATTAAATTTTGAGGCTGATTGAAAATTTGTTACTGGGTTTGAAAGATAGAGTAGTCACTTATAAACTTCCTACCTTTGCTGTGATAATTTTCGTTGATTATTTTTCTTTTTTTTTCTGGGGGACTCCTTCGTAGTAGACCCTTGGACTGGTTGACGATTTCTCTCTCTCTCGTGCAGGCGATGATCAAGCGAGGAAGGGTGGTCAATATTAACTAACTTAATCTTAATTAATGAAGCACAAAAACAGTCTTTCACTTTGATTTTCCTTTTATTTAACTTTTAAATTTTAATCTTTTATAAAAAAAAATACCTTTATTTTTCTTAAAAGAAATTAGAGATGATACTCTTTAAAGGCTTTTATTTTTATGTTTAAACATTTGAATACACTTTAGTATACACTGATATTTTCTTATTCTTTATGTGGTTAATTTTGTGCTTTAATGGAACAAAATTCCTTTAATTTTCCTAAACGGAATTAGAGATGATACTCTTTAAAGATTATTTCTTTTATTTTTAAGCATGTATTCACTTTTAGTTACAATATTGGTTTTTCAATTTTTGTTGCACTGAACAGTGCTATTAAACACTTAACTACTGACCCACAACCGATAACACTATTTTTTTTTCTATTGAAATTTTCTTTTCTTTATAAAATTTCTTCGCGATGCGATTTTATTTTTGCTCTCTTTGAGCGGTATATTTTATATAGATATATATTTGTTTTATTTCACTGCTATAATTTTTCTTTACTTTTTATTTTTTTTGTTTATAAATATATAGTATATCTATTCATTTAATGGTTTTCTAATTTTATTTCCCGAATAAACTTATACGCGATTTGTGAAAGATACTATGTACCGAATTATGACTCTTTGCTGAAAACTTTGAATTCAGTTAATGACCGGAATGCAAGCCTGTGCTCGGTAGAGTGATTTGCTCTTGAAAAATTTTGTAGATGCAACCATGGGGGTCCGAGTTTGGAAAAGAGGGGATTTTCTGGTGAGGTGCATCATATAAGATGTCCCGTTGACGCAAATCAATTTAAGTCAATGCTAGTTGTGGGTGTTACCACGCATTAGAATAATTGTTGTAAAAAGAAAGTGGGGAACTTAAGAAGGATAAGGGAATGAAAGACAGAAGAAAGAAATCTGGTATGACGTTCTGTATCGCTCAATTGAACCCATCCTGGTTTCTCTTATGAGAAAATGGAATATTTATTCCCTAGGAGTGTTCAACATGAGTTTGAAAAAGTTTGCGAAGTCGGACATAACAACTGCATCTGCTTTAAATGTCAACTTAACAAACATACACTTTGGATAACGGTAATGCCGGCGAAAAGAAAAATTTGAGGAATTTTCTTTGACAATGATAAATCATTGCAGATACAACAAAAAGAAAAATTAAAAAAAAAAGTGTGTGTGTCAGCTCCGACGCACGATTGGAGTTTACTCCTTTAGATCGACTGTCTAAATAGGCACAAAAAAGGCTTACTATATCTAAGAAAAAGATTAATACAATATCAAATGATAAATAAACTAATCAATGAAAATACTTAAATAATGTATTTTTATTCTATTTTAGTCTAGTCGAAAAGTTGAGTTCCTGCGAAAAATAGTTACAGGTCTCCTAAAAATATAGTTGATGGCTTAAACGATCTGGAATGGCGTCTAGAAAGATACGTTTTTTTGATTTTTTTTGGAAAAATAAAATTACAATTCTTATGAACAAAAAACCGTTAAAAAAAATAGCCGTCTAGCTTTTTGGCAAAATCTCAAAAAGTATAAGTGATATCTCAAATATTAAAAAAGTTTCTGAAAGAGCAGAAAATTTGAGTAAAAAAGTTCTTGACTCCCCGAATCGTAGCTCCAATATTTATAATTTTTATTTAACATTGAAAATCAGCTTTTGCGTGGCAGTTTCGGCATGCGCGCGGCGCCACCCTAGTGAGCGTAGTTTTGAAATAATTTTTTGCAATTAAATATCAATTGAAAAATTTGAAAACATTCTGGTGTCATCTAGACACTTCAAAATATATGATTTCGCAGTAGTATAAGTTGCATGTCCATTTTTCAAAAAGTTATTCAATTGTTAATCAACATTTTTTTTACGGATTTGTGTTGTCATAAAAGGCGGTATAAAAGTTTAAATAATTAATCTATAAATTTTTTGTTTCTTGGAGTCCTTTTTATAAACATACTCAACAAGATGACAGTATGAAAGTTTATACAATATTTTCATTTCATTAATTATTAATTTTTGAACTAACAAAAAAATTAAAAATTAAAATAATGTATGTTGAATAATTTTTTTTTAAATTTTAAGCTATTACTGATTGTTAGGTATAATATGATTACTTTTCAAATTTTTTCTTGCCATTTGTTTATAAATTTTTTTAAACAAATAGATTAATTAAACATTTTTGAAAAATTTTTTTTCACTATATCGTTAGCGTAAGGAAACAATGATTTAAAAAAAAAAATTTTCTTAAAAACAATATCTTATTGTTCATAATCGTTTTTCTTTTTCATATTTTGATTATTTAAATAAATCATTAAGTGTTCAGTCACGAGCTTAATCATTTTGAAAAGCTTCGTATACTTTCGCTACGTACGGAAGCAGCCGAACTCGCTACTGACTTGAATGTCAGAATAGTGCCGGGTCACTCGCTATCTGGGCCCGACACCTGCAATTTCTTGCTCATGACCGTGTCAAAATGGCATGAGAACCCGCTACCAGCCGGCCGATCGGAGAAATTGGCGGCTAACTATTTCCTGTTGGCGCGCTTTTAAGCCAATGGGAAAATTCGTTACTGCAGCCATGCTGCCACGTCACCACCGAGCAGCCAAGAAGGAAGAAGACGACGTCTCTATATCCAATCTTCATCGATCAGTACAAACTCAGCTATCCATCCAACCGCTTCGCTCAAAATAGTATATCTCTAGTGTGATCTAAGTCTGAACCGCTTCGCTAAATCTCTGTTTAAATATTCTCAATAATTAGCTAGTATATCAAGGCTACTAATTATTGAGTATATATTGAATTGTTGCTCGTGTCTTATTAAGTATAAATTACTTATCGCGTCATTAACCGCTACCGACCACGTGTCGAGTTTATACGCGTATTCGTTTACAAACGCATTCGCTATCGCGTATCTTGTAGTTGCATTCGCTATTTTTCTCATAGTTTTAGTGTACATATCGTTTAATAAAGATCTATTCTTTTATCTGTAATTTGTGTTAATTGTTAGTTATTGAATTAACCACACCTACACCAGAATCCCACAGAGCATTCGCTCATTTTACATTAAGGAATCATTTTTTTTAATCATAATTTGCATTTCTAAACATCATGGCCAAAAAAATTTTTTTTGTCAACAATTTATTCATTTGTATGTTTAACAATTTTTTTTTTTATTTTAATTTTTTTTATAACATACAAAAATTACAAAAACAGCAACCTGTAACAATATGGCAAATAAAAATTTTTTCAATTTTTAAAAAACATCTGGATTTTGGAGTACGACAAAGTCCAAACACTGACTCAATTTGTCAACAAACAAATTGCTGTAACTTTGCAACCATTGCAGATACAGTTTTCGACCTTCGAGTCGTTGTTATACAGTATGAGTTAAGCTTTTTTATAAATTTAAAACCTAACGTTTATCTGTTATAGTTCTCTAACAACACGCGTTTATTTATAAAAATTGTAAATGCGTTTTTAAGAAAAATTTTTTTTTTTTTAATTATTATTTCCTCACGCTAACAATATGGAGAACAAAAATTTTCCAAAAATATTTCATTAATCCATTTGTTTACAAAAAGATTATAAAGTTTATAAAATAGCATGAAAAAATTTGAAAAGTAATCATATAATGCCTAACAAGAATATGAAATCAGTAATAGCTTAAAATTAAAAAAAACACTTGAGAATACAAAATAATAATGCTCACTGTACGTATCATTAGAGTACGACTGATATACTATATATATATTTATCATTTAAAGACGCCGTAGAGTATATATTATATACCTATATATATTATATATGTATATAGAGGTATATTGTATACATACAATGCATTCGTACGCTGCCCCGTAGGATACCCTATACTCTCACGCCTGAAAAGTGAAAGGTGCGCAGACTAAGCTGCGCACCAAACGCGTTACGGAAATTTCCATCAGTAGATTTTACACCTCATATTTTTTCCATACCGGGCTCCTTATATGAAAATCGATTCTTAAGGAGTGAACTCCAAAAAAAAATTTCGATAAAACAAATTGTTGAAAAAAAAAATTTTTTTTCAAAATTTTTTGTTTTTTCAATTATTTTCGACAATCATTTTCTTTAATCAAGGAAATGAAGGTTATCGGTAAAAAAAACATTTTCAAATCGAAAAAATGAACAAAAACCGAGAAACTACCAATTATGGTGATTTTTGACAAAATCGATAAATTTAAAGCTTCGGGGCAATAAGAAAGAAAAATCGCAGCGATTTAAATTTTCAGGGTTTTTTCAGGACACTTTGAGGTTGAAAAAAAGACGAAGATATCCTTTGTTCATCCGTTATACCCAACGTTTTATTTAATTTTTTTAAACTTAAGGGATGATTGCAAAGGGTGTTCCGGGCTTTATTACCCTATGAAACTTTTTGAGAATCTTTGGAGACTCAAAACAGAGCCCCTTAAAAATTCCCAGCGGGTTATTTTGATTGCGACTATGTTTATTTAACTTTATAAACTTAAGTGATCATCGCAGAGGGTGTTTTGGACCAGATTATCCCACGTTTAATCTTTAAGGTCTTAAGGAACTTAAGACAGAGCCCCTTAAAAAATATCCACCAGGGTTATTTTGATTGCGACTAATTTTTTTTAATTTCATAAACTTAAGGGATGATCGCAAAGGGTGTTGCGGACCAGATTACCCCATGTAATTATTCAAGGGTCTTTGGGGACCCAATATGAAATCCTTCAAAATTATCCTGCAGGGTATTTTGATTGCGGGTATTTTATTGCACGACTCATAATGCGAAGCATTAGGGAGTACTTTACAATCGAAAATTTTTTTTCGCTTCCTTTCTACAACTATTTCTGTTATTATAGTCTTATTAGTAAACAGAAACATCTCAAATGATGCACCAATTTACAGACACTGTAATAAAGTTTATTTCTGCAATTTTCAAAGACAAATTCAGTGCAATAGAAACGAGAAAATCATTAAAATAAACTAAAAAATTCGCCCGTCAAGCAGTAAAAAAATTTGTAGCTTGAAAACACAATATCTTGAAAAAAAATCTATAATTTAACTCCATTTTTTTTCAAATGACTCATTTTGCCCTAGAAGGATTTGCTTTCGAAAATGGCTATCTAACTTTGTGTTATACAATTATCATTAATAAAAAATTAAATCGCATTTTCTTCAATTTTAGCCTAAATCTGTGTGGACGTTTGTCTTAACAAGTGCGCATGCGTGGTATTTTTTTTTCTCGTACTATCACTTATTGTGCCTGCACCATACTTCTAACCAATTCATTTGACGCGAGTATTTCGATAATAAAAACATAAATAAAAAATTGAGATTAGACGAATAAATAAATAAATAAAAATAATAAATAAAAAAGTATAAAAAAATAAATAAAAATAGAAAAAAAAAAACGTAAAATTTTTCACAGATCGTACGGCGAAAGATTTCGGATTTTTTTACGTTTGAAATTTATCATTTTTTTTTTTTATTATTTTTATATAAATTACTAACATTTGGACATTAAATTTTACTTATTTTATTTTGCCTGCGACATTACCCTTACGAAATATTTTAATGTTTACGATGGAATAAGCATTATGAGTCGTGCACTTTTGGATTTTCCAAACTTTTTAATTTTTTTAACTTAAGGGATGATTGCAGAGGGCGTTCCAGGCCAGATTACCCCATTTAACTTTTCAGGGGTCCTTGGGTAACTGAAATAGAGCCCTTCGAAAATATCTAGCGGGGTATGTCGATTGCAACTAATTTTTAAAACTTAAGGGATGATTGCAGAGGATGTTCCGGACCAGTTTACCCCATGTAACGTTTCGAGGGTCTCTTAGGATAAATAATGAAGCTTTAAAAAAATTTTCAGCAGGGTATTTTGATCGCGACTATTTTTTTTTTCATTTTTTAAACTTACGGTTTGATCCCAGAGAGTGTTCCGGGCCAGAGTATCCCATGTAACTTTCCAGGGGTCCTTAGGAAACTGAAATTGAGCCTCTCGAAAATATCTAGCGGGGGATGTTGTTAGCAACTAACTTTTTTTAATTTTTTAAACTTAAGAGATGATTGCAGAGGATGTTCCGGACCAGTTTACCCCATGTAAGGTTTTGAGGGTCTTTTAGGATCAAAAATGAAGTTCTAAAAAAATATCCAGCAGGATAATTTGATCGCGACTATTTTTTTTTTTTTATTTTTTAAACTTACGGAATGATCCCAGAGGGTGTTCCGGACCAGATAATCCCACGTTACATTTTGAGGGTCTTCAAAGACTTTAATCGAAGCCCCTCAAAAATATCCACCGGGTTACGTTGACTGCGACTATTTTTTTTATATTTTTTAAGCATGAGGGATGATCGCAGAGGTTGTTCCGGACCAGATTACCACGTGTAACTTTTTGAGGGTCTTTCGGGTCCTAACATAAAGCCCCTTGTATATATCTAGCGAGGAATTTTAATTGCGACTATTTTTTATTGATGTTTTATTTTTAAGGGATGACTGCAGAGTGTGTTCCGGTTACTATTGCTTGGTGTTACTAATTGAGAATCTTTAGAGACTTAAAACAAAGCCTTTAAAAAATTCCCAGTGTGTCATTTTGATTGCGACTATTTGTTTTTAATTTTTTAAACGTAACGGATGATTACAAAGGCTGTTCCGGGCACTCTAACCTCATGAAACTTTTCAAGAATCCTTGAAGACTCAAAACAGAGCCCCTTAACAATTCCCAGAAGGTTTTTTTGATAGCGACTATTCTTATTTAACTTCATAAACTCTAGTGATGATCGAAGAGGGTGTTTTGGACCAGATTACCCCACGTTACATTTTTAAGGTCTTCAGGAACTTAAAACAGAGCCCCTCAACAAATTTTCACCAGGGTTATTTTGATTGCGAGCAATTTTGTTTACTTTTATAAACTTGAGGGATGATCGCATAGGATGTTCCGGACCAGATTAACCCATGTAACTTTTTGAGGGTCTTTGGGGACCCAAAATGAAATCCTTCGAAATTATCCAGCAGGGTATTTTGATTGCGACTATTTTTGTTTAATTTTTTAAACTTATGGGATGATTGCAGAGGGCGTTCTAGGCCAGATTACCCCATTTAACTTCTCGGGGGTCCTTGGGGAACTGAAATAATGCCCCTCGAAAATATCTAGCGGGGTATGTTGATAGCAACTAATTTTTGAATCTTTTAGGATAAATACTGAAGCTCTAAAAAAATATCCAGCAGGGTATTTTGATCGCGACTATTTTTTTTTTATTTTTTAAACTTACGGTTTGATCTCAGAGGGTGTTCGGGACCAGATAATCCCACGTTACGTTTTGAGGGTCTTCAGGGGCTTCAATCAAAGCCCTTAAAAAATATCCACCAGGTTACGATTATTGCGACTTTTTTTTTTTTAATTATTTAAACAGAAGGGATGATCGGAGAGGTTGTTCCGGACCAGATTACCACATTTAACTTTTCAAGAGTCTTTCGGGACCTAACATAAAGCCCTAAAAAATATCAAGCGAGGAATTTAGATTGCGAGTATTTATTTTTAATTTATTAAATTTAAGGGATGATTGCAGAAGGTGCTCGGGCACTATAACCCCATGTTACTTTTTTAGAATCTTTGGAGATTCAGAACAAAGCCCCTCAAAAATTGCCAGCAGGAAACTTTGATTGCGACTATTTTATTTTTTTTATTCAATTTTTTTTCATTTAATTTTTCAAACTTAAGAGAAGGTCGAAAAGGGTGTTTCGGACCAGGTTACGCAACGTTACTTATTAAGGGTCTTAAAGGACTTAAAACAAATCCCCTCAAAGATATACAGCAGGGTATTTTGATTGCAACTAATTTTTTTTAATTTTTCAAACTTAAGGGATATTCGCAGAATGAGTTTCGGATCAGATTACCCTATGTGACTTCTTGAGGGTCTTGAGGGATCCAAAATAAAGCTTATCTAAAATATCCACAAGGACATTTTGATTTCGACTATGTTTTTTTAATTTATTAAACGGAAGGAATGATCGCAAAGAGTGTTCTGGACCAGTTTACTCTACGTTACTCTCTAAGGGTCGTTGGAGAATCAAAACAAGGCCTCCTAAAAATATCTAGCAGGGTATTGTGATTGCGACTATTTTTGTTTAATATTTTAAACTTATGGGATGATCGCAGAGGGCATTCCGGGCCAGGTTACTCCATGTTACATTTTCAGGGTCTTTGGGGACCTGAAATAAAGCCCCTCAAAAATATCCACCGGGGTCTTTTGATTGCGATTATTGATTTTCAACTTTTCCAACTTAAGGGATGATCGCTGAGGGTGTTCCGGACCAGATAACCTTACGTTACTTATTGAGGGTCTTAAGGAACTTAGAACAGAGCCCTTTAAAAAGTATCCGCCACGGTTATTTTGATTGCAACTAATTTTTATTAATTTTATAAACTTAAGGAATTATCGCAGAGGGTGTTCCGGACCAGATTACTCCATGTAACTTTTCGAGGGTCTTTGGGGACCCAAAATAAAATCCTTAAAAATGATCTAGCCGGGTATTTTGATCGCTACTATTTTCTTTCATTTTTTAAACTTACGGGGTGATCCCAGAGGGTGTTCCGGACCAGATAATCTCACGTTACATTTTAAGGATCTTCAGGGACCCCCCAAAAATATCCACCGGGTAACATTGATTGCGACATTTTTTTTTATATTGTATAAGCATAAGGGATGATCGCAGAAGTTTTTCCGGACCAACTTTTTGAGGGTCTTTCGGGACCTAACATAAAGCCCCTTAAATATATCTAGCAAGGAATTTTAATTGCGACTATTTTTTATAATTTTTTTATTTTTAAGGGATGACCACAGAGTGTGTTTCGGGCACTATTACTTGATGTTACTATTTGAAAATCTTGAGAAACTTAACACAAAGCCTCTCGAAAATTCCCAGTGGGTCATTTTGATTGCGACTATTTTTTTTTAATTTTTTAAACGTAAGGGCTGATTGCAAAGGGTGTTCCGGGCACTCTAACCTCATGAAACTTTTTAAGAATCTTCGAAGACTGAAAACAGAGCCCCTCAACAAATCCCAGAGTGTTTTTTTGATTGCGACTATTCTTATTTAACTTTATAAACTTTAGTGATGATCGAAGAGGGTGTTTTGGACCAGATTACCCCACGTTACATTTTCAAGGTCTATAGGAATTTAAAACAGAGCCCCTCAAAAAATATCCACAAGGGTTATTTTGATTGCGACTAATTTTGTTTAATTTTATAAACCTAAGGGATGATCGCATAGGATGTTCCGGACCAGATTAACCCATGTAACTTTTTGAGGGTCTTTGGGGACCCAAAATGAAATCCTTCGAAATCATCCAGCAGGGTATTTTGATTGCGACTATTTTTGTTTAATTTTTTAAACTTATGGGATGATTGCAGAGGGCGTTCTAGGCCAGATTACCCCATTTAACTTCTCGGGGGTCCTTGGGGAACTGAAATAATGCCCCTCGAAAATATCTAGCGGGGTATGTTGATAGCAACTAATTTTTGAATCTTTTAGGATAAATACTGAAGCTCTAAAAAAATATCCAGCAGGGTATTTTGATCGCGACTATTTTTTTTTTATTTTTTAAACTTACGGTTTGATCTCAGAGGGTGTTCGGGACCAGATAATCCCACGTTACGTTTTGAGGGTCTTCAGGGGCTTCAATCAAAGCCCTTAAAAAATATCCACCAGGTTACGATTATTGCGACTTTTTTTTTTTTAATTATTTAAACAGAAGGGATGATCGGAGAGGTTGTTCCGGACCAGATTACCACATTTAACTTTTCAAGAGTCTTTCGGGACCTAACATAAAGCCCTAAAAAATATCAAGCGAGGAATTTAGATTGCGAGTATTTATTTTTAATTTATTAAATTTAAGGGATGATTGCAGAAGGTGCTCGGGCACTATAACCCCATGTTACTTTTTTAGAATCTTTGGAGATTCAGAACAAAGCCCCTCAAAAATTGCCAGCAGGAAACTTTGATTGCGACTATTTTATTTTTTTTATTCAATTTTTTTTCATTTAATTTTTCAAACTTAAGAGAAGGTCGAAAAGGGTGTTTCGGACCAGGTTACGCAACGTTACTTATTAAGGGTCTTAAAGGACTTAAAACAAATCCCCTCAAAGATATACAGCAGGGTATTTTGATTGCAACTAATTTTTTTTAATTTTTCAAACTTAAGGGATATTCGCAGAATGAGTTTCGGATCAGATTACCCTATGTGACTTCTTGAGGGTCTTGAGGGATCCAAAATAAAGCTTATCTAAAATATCCACAAGGACATTTTGATTTCGACTATGTTTTTTTAATTTTATAAACTTAAGGAATTATCGCAGAGGGTGTTCCGGACCAGATTACTCCATGTAACTTTTCGAGGGTCTTTGGGGACCCAAAATAAAATCCTTAAAAATGATCTAGCCGGGTATTTTGATCGCTACTATTTTCTTTCATTTTTTAAACTTACGGGGTGATCCCAGAGGGTGTTCCGGACCAGATAATCTCACGTTACATTTTAAGGATCTTCAGGGACCCCCCAAAAATATCCACCGGGTAACATTGATTGCGACATTTTTTTTTATATTGTATAAGCATAAGGGATGATCGCAGAAGTTTTTCCGGACCAACTTTTTGAGGGTCTTTCGGGACCTAACATAAAGCCCCTTAAATATATCTAGTAAGGAATTTTAATTGCGACTATTTTTTATAATTTTTTTATTTTTAAGGGATGACCACAGAGTGTGTTTCGGGCACTATTACTTGATGTTACTATTTGAAAATCTTGAGAAACTTAACACAAAGCCTCTCGAAAATTCCCAGTGGGTCATTTTGATTGCGACTATTTTTTTTTAATTTTTTAAACGTAAGGGCTGATTGCAAAGGGTGTTCCGGGCACTCTAACCTCATGAAACTTTTTAAGAATCTTCGAAGACTGAAAACAGAGCCCCTCAACAAATCCCAGAGTGTTTTTTTGATTGCGACTATTCTTATTTAACTTTATAAACTTTAGTGATGATCGAAGAGGGTGTTTTGGACCAGATTACCCCACGTTACATTTTCAAGGTCTATAGGAATTTAAAACAGAGCCCCTCAAAAAATATCCACAAGGGTTATTTTGATTGCGACTAATTTTGTTTAATTTTATAAACCTAAGGGATGATTGCAGATGATGTTCCGGACCAGATTACCCCATGTAACTTTTCGAGGGTCTTTGGGGACCCAAAATGAAATCCTTCGAAATCATCCAGCAGGGTATTTTGATTGCGACTGTGTGTGTTTAATTTATTAAACTTATGGGATGACTGCAGAGTGTGTTCCGGGCACTATTACTTGATGTCACTATCTGCGAATCTTTAGAGACTCAAAACAAAGCCTCTCAAAAATTCCCAGTGGGTCATTTTGTTTGCGACTATTTTTTTTTTAAATTTTTTAAACGTAAGGGATGATTGCAAAGGGTGTTCCGGGCACTCTTACCCCATGAAACTTTTTAAGAATCTTTGGAGACTCAAAACAGAGCCCCTTAACTATTTACAGATGTTTTTTTTTGATTGCGACTATTTTTATTGAACTTTATAAACTTTAGTGATGATCGAAGAGGGTGTTTTGGACCAGATTTCCCCACGTTACATTTTTAAGGTCTTTAGGAACTCAAAACAGAGCCGCTTAACGAATATCCAACAGGGTTATTTTGATTACGACTAATTTTGTTTAATTTTCTAAACTTAAGGGATGATCGCAGAAGATGTTCCGGACCAGATTACCCCATGTAACTTTTCGAGGGTCTTTTGGGACCCAAAATGAAATCCTTCGAAATTATCCGGCAGGGTATTTTGATTGCGACTATTTTTTTCGAATGTTTTAAACTTATGGGATGATTGCATTGGGCGTTACGGGCCGGATCACCCCATGTTACTTTTTCAGGGTCTTTGGGGACCTAATATGATGCCCCTCAAAATTATTTAGCGAGGAATTATGATCGCGACTATTTTTTTTTAATATTTTAAACTCAAGGGATGATTGCAGAGGGTGTTCCAGACTAGATTTCCTTATGTAAATTCTTGAAGATCTTGAGGGACTTGAAACATAGCCCATCGAAAATTCCCAGCGGGTTAGGGTGATTGCGATTTTTTTTTTAAGTTTATGAACTTACGTGATGATCGCAGAGGGTGTTCCGGACCAGATTACCCCGCGTAACATTTTAAGTGGCTTGAGGTACTTTTGACAGAGCCCCTTAAAAAAGATCCACCGGGCTATTCTGATTGCGACTAATTTTTTTTAATTTTATAATCTCAAGGGATGATCGCAGAGGGTATTCTGGACCAGATTATCGGATGTCACTTTCTGAGGGTCTTTAAGGACTTGAAACAAAGCCCCTCAAAAATATCCAGCAGGGTAGTTTGATTGCTACTATTTATTTTTTCATTTTTAAAACTAAAGGGATGATTGCAGAGGATGTTCCGGACCAGATTACCCTATGTAACGTTTTAAGGGTCTTGTGGGATCCAAAATAAAGCTTATGAAAAGTATCCATCAGGACAATTTGATTGCGACTATGTTCTTTTAATTTATTCAACGGAAGGAATGATCGCAGAGAGTGTTTCGGACCAGTTAACTCTACTTTACTTTCTGAGGGTCTTTGGAGAATCACAACAAGGCCCCCTTAAAATATCTAGCAGGGTATTTTGATTGCGACCATTTTTGTTTAATTTATTAAACTTATAGGATGATTGCAGAAGGCATTCCGGGCCAGATTACTCTATGTTACTTTTTCAGGGTCTTTGGGGACCTGAAATAAAGCCCCTCAAAAATATCCACCGGTGACTTGTGATTGCAATTAGTGATTTGTAATTTTTCAACCTAAGGAATGATCGCAGAGGGCGTTCCGGACTAGATAACCCCATATAACTATTTAGGGATCCTTGGGGAACTAAAGTAGAGCCCCTTGAGAATATCTAGCGGGGTATGTTGATTGCAACTAATTTTTTTTAATTTTTCAAACTTATGGAACAATTGCAGAGGTTATTCTGGACTAGATTACCCCATGTAACGTTTTGAGGGTCTTCAGGGACTTTAATTAAAGCCCCTGAAAAATATCCACTAGGTCTTGTTGATTTCGATTATTTTTTCTTAATTTTTCAAACATAAGGGATGATCGCAGAGGTTGTTCCGGACCAGATTACCACATGTAACTTTTTAAGGGTCTTTCGGGCCCTAATATAAAGCCCCTTATGAATATCTAGCAAGGAATTTTGATTGCGACTATTTTTTTTTAATTATTTAAATTTAAGGGATGATTGCAGAGGGCGCTCCGGGCCAAATTACTCCATGTTACTTCTCCAGGGTCTCTGAAAACCTGAAATAAAGCCCCTCGAAAATATCCACCTGGTTTTTTTTTAATGCAATTATGGATTTTTAATTTTTCCAACGTAAGAAAGGATCGCAGAGGGTGTTCCGGACCCGAGAACCTTACGTTACTTTTTGAGGGTCTTAAGGAACTTTTATCGAAGCCCCTGAAAAATATCCATCGGGTCTCGTTGATTTCGATTATTTTTTTTAAATTTTTTAAACATAAGGGCTGATCGCAGAGGTTGTTCCAGACCAGATTACCACATGTAACTTTTTAAGGGTCTTCCGGCCCCTAATATAAAGCCCCTTATGAATATCTAGCAAGGAATTTTGATTGCGACTTTTTTTTTTTAATTTTTTAAATTTAAGGGATGATTGCAGAGGGCATTCCGGGCCAGATTACTCCATGTCACTTTTACAGGGTCTTTGGGGACCTGGAATAAAGCCCCTTAAAAATATCCACCGGGGTCTTTTGATTGCAATTATTGATTTTCAATTTTTCCAACTTAAGGGATGATCGCAGAGGGTGTTCCGGACCTGATAACCTTACGTTACTTATTGAGAGTCTTAAGGAACTTAAAACAGAGCCCCCTATAAAATATTCACCAGTCTTATTTTGATTGCAACTAATTTTCTTTAATTTTATAAACTTAAGGGATGATCGCAGAGGGTGTTTTGGACCAGATTACCCCATGTTACTATTTGAGGGTCTATGGGGACCCAAAATGGAATCGTTAAAAATTATCCAGCAGGGTATTTTGATTGCTACTATTGTTTTTCAATTTTTTAAACTTACGGGATGGTTGCAGAGGGCGTTTCGGGCCAGATTACCCTATGTAACTTTCCAGGGGTCTTTGCGGAACTGAAATTGAGCCCCTCGAAAATATCTAGCGGGTGATGTTGATAGCAACTAATTTTTTTCAATTTTTTAAAATTAAAGGGTAATTGCAGAGGATGTTCCTGACCAGTTTACCCCATGTAACGTTTTGAGGATCTCTTAAGATCGAAAATAAAGCTCTAGAAACATTTCCAGCGGGGTATTTTGATCACCACTTTTTTTTTTTTTTATTTTTTAAACTTACGGGATGATCCCAGAGGGTCTTCCGGACCAGATAATCTCACCTTACATTTTGAGGGTCTTCAGGGACTTTAATTAAAGCCCCTCAAAAATATCTACCGGGTTACGTTGACTGCGACTATTTTTTTTATATTTTTTATGCATAAGGGATGATCGCAGAGGTTGTTCCGGACCAGATTACACATGTAACTTTTTGAGGGTCTTTTGGGACCTAACATAAAGCCCCTTAAATATATCTTGCGAGGAATTTCAATTGCGACTATTTTTATTAATTTTTCATTTTTAAGGGATGACTGCACACTGTGTGCCGGGCACTATTACTTGATATTACTATTTGAGAATCTTTAGAGACTCAACACAAAGCCTCTCGAAAATTCCCAGTGGGTCATTTTGATTGCGACTATTTTTTTTTAATTTTTTAAACGTAAGGGATGATTGCAAAGGGTATTCCGGGCACTCTAACCCCATGAAACTTTTTAAGAATCTTCGGAGACTCAAAACAGAGCCACTTAACAATTCCCAGAAGGTTTTTTTGATTGCGACTATTTTTATTTAACTTTATAAACTTTAGTGATGATCGAAGAGGGTGTTTTGGACCAGATTATCCCACGTTACATTCTTAAGGTCTTTAGGAACTGAAAACAGAGCCGCTTAACAAATATCCAACAGGGTTATTTTGATTACGACTAATTTTGTTTAATTTTATAAACTTAAGGGATGAGCGCAGAGGATGTTCTGGACCCGATTACCCCATGTAACTTTTCGAGGGTCTTTGGGGACCCAAAATAAAATCCTTCGAAACTATCCAGCAGGGTATTTTGATTGCGACTATTTTTTTTTGATTTTTTAAACTTATGGGATGATTGCAGAGGGCGTTCCGGGCAAGATTACCCCACGTTATTTTCTCAGGGTCTATAGGAACTCAATATGATGCCCCTTAAAATTATCTAGCGAGGAATTTTGATCGTGACTATTTTTAACTTCCCGCTAAAAAAATCGACGATTTTCGAAAAGTTGGGAAGTTATTGTTTTCACCCCGATTTGCTAAAATCGAAATTTCATCAGATGTCGACGTTTCGAGGTCCTAGGAAGGTATTCTGACTATTTTCAGAATGATGTTCGAGTGTCTGAATGTATGTATGTGTGTGTGTGTGTGTGTGTGTGTGTGTGGCCGGCTTATAACTTTTTAACTAATGAACCGATTTGGATGGTTACGGCGGCAATCGGAAGAGCTTGTTGGCCACCAACTTTTTTAAAAATTTCAGATCATTTGATCAAGTAGATTCGAAAATACTAGCGAATTACAGAAAAAAAATTTTTTATTTTTTTAGTTTTTTATTGATTTCTCAGAAACGACTCGAACGATCGACTTCAAAATCTAATCAGCCCTAGAACTCAATAAAACGCGTCGATTGCCGCCTCAACTATCGAAATCGGTCGATTCGTTCGTGAGATATCGTGGGAGAAAGAAATGCTAAAAACGGTTTTTTTCGAAAAGAACGGGATACAATAGTATTTTCGAGCTCGAAAATGTACTCACGACAATGTTTTCGAGCTCAAGGAGCTCGAAAACAGCGGGAAGTTTTGGGGCTGGCCCGCAGGGTCAACCGATAGACAGATTTTTTTTTTTCATTTTTTGACCTTAAGAGATGATAGCAGAAGATGGTCCGGACCGGATTACCCCATGTAACGTTTTGAGGGTCTTCTGAGATCAAAAGTAAAGCTCTTCAAAATTATCCAGCGAGACATTTTGATTGCGTAAATTTTTTTTTTAAATTGTTTAAACTTACGGGATAATCGCAGAGGGTGTTCCGGACCAGATTACCCCGGGTTTCTTTCTGTGGGTCTTTGGAGAATCGAATTATTGAGGGTCTTTAAGGACTTGAAACAAAGCCCCTCAAAAATTTCCAGCCGGATATTTTGATTGCAACTATTTTTTTTTGATTTTGTAAACTTAAGTGATAATTGCAGAGGATGTTCCGGACCAAATTACCCCATTTGTCGTTTTGAGGGTCTTTTTGGATAAAAAATGAAGCTCTTCGAAATTATCCTGCGGTGTATTTTGATCGCGACTTTTTTTTTTTTTAATCTTTGAAACTTACGGGATGATCCCAGAGGGTGTTCCGCACAAGACAACTCCACGTTACTTTTTGAGGGTCTTCAGGGATTTTAATCAAAGCCCCTTAAAAATATCCACCGGGTTATGTCAATTGCGACTAATTTTTAAAATTTTTTAAATATAAGGGATGGTCGCATAGGTTGTTTCGGACCAGATTACCACATGTAACGTTTTGAGGGTATATAGGAAGTCAAAATAAAGCCTACAAATATATCCAAGGGGGATTTTGATTGTGACTAATTCTTTTTAATTTTTTAAACTTAAGGGAAGATTGCAGAGGGTGTTTTGGACCAGGTTACCCTATGTTACTTTTTGAGAGTGTTCAGTCACTAGCTCAGGTAATTTGAAAAGCTTCGTGCATTTCCGCTACGATCGGGAGTAGCCGAACCCGCTACTGACTTGAATGTCATAATAGTGCTGGGTTACTCGCTATTTGAGCCCGACACATACAATTTCTTGCTTATGACCGTGTCACGGCGGCATGAGAACACGCTACCAGCCGTCCAATCAGAGAAATTGGCGGCTAACTATTTCTTGTTGGCGCGCTTTTAAGCCAATGGGAAAATTCGGTACTGCAGCCATGCTGCCACGTCACCACCGAGCAGCAACGAAGGAGGAAGACGCCGTCTCAATTTCCAATCTACATCATGCAGTCTTACTAACCACCACGCGTTTTTAACCGCTTTATTTGTCGCATTCGCTATCGCTTATCTATCTTGTCGAATTCGCTATCTAATGTTAATTCTTACCATATGTAACTGTATAAAGTGTAAATAAATAACCTAATTATTTATTGAGAAAATCTGTGTAATTTTTAATTGTTAAAATTCCATCACACCTAAACCAGATCCTTTTTGCGCATTCGCTCACTTTACAGAGGGTCGTTAAGGACTTGAAACAAAGCCCCTCAAAAATGTCCAGCGGGGTATTTTGATTGCGACTATTTTTTTTTTATTTTTCAAACTTAAGGGATGATTGCAGAGGATGTTCCGGACCAGATTACCCCATGTAATGTATTGAGGGTCTTTTAGGATCAACACTGAAGATCTTCAAAATTATCCAGCGAGGTATATACCCCTAATATTGATTGCGAGTATTTTTACTTTAATTTGTTAAACTTAGGGGATGATCGCAGAGGGTGTTCTAGACCAGATTACTGCGAGTTACTTTCTGAGGGTCTTTGGAGACTCAAAACAAGGCCCCTCAAACATATCCAGCAGGGCATTTTGATTGCACGTATTTTTTTTTAAACTTACGGGATGATTGCAGAGGATGTTCCGGAAACTTTTACTCCATGTTACTTTTTGAAATTTTTTGAAGAGTCAAAACAAAGCCTCTCAAAAATTCCTAGCGGGTATTTTGATTGCGACTATTTTTTTTAATTTTTTAACCATAAGGGGTGATTGCAAAGGGTTTTCCGGACCAGATTACCCTATGTAACTTTTCAGGGGTCCTTGGGGAACTGAAATAGAGCCCCTCGAAATTATCTAGCGGGGTATGTTGATTGCAACTAATTTTTTTTAATTTTTCAAACTTAAGGGATGATTGCAGAGGATATTCCGGACCAGATTACCCCATTTGACGTTTTGAGGGTCTTTTGAGATCAAAAATGAAGCTCTCAAAAAATATCCAGCGGGGTATTTTGATCGCGACTATTTTTTTTTCAATTTTTTAAACTTACGGGATGATCCCAGAGGGTGTTCCGGACCAGATAACCACACGTTACTATTTGAGGGTCTCCAAGGACTTTCATCAAAGCCCCTCAAAAATATCCACCGGGTTATGTTGATTGCGACTATTTTTTTTAAATTTTTCTAACGTTAGGGATAATCGCAAAGGTTGTTTCGGACCAGATTGCCACATGCAACTGTATTAAGGTATATAGGAAGCCAAAATAACGCCCACAAATACATCTAGCGGGGTATTTTGATTGCGACTATTTTTTTTTTAATTTTTTACATTTAAGGGATGATTGCAGAGGGTGTTCGGGCACTATACCCCCATGTTACTTTTTTAGAATCTTTGGAGATTCAGAACAACGCCCCTTAGAAATTCCCAGCAGGTCACTTTGATTGTGTGACGTCACGACGTCTTATTCTTGCTGTCAATCAATTTATTAAAAATCGTACATGCTATGCATAAATCTGGCTATGCATAAATTAATTAATTAGCTAAAAACTTCCAGCCATTATTGCGGCTGATGATTTTTAAATTTGAATTTAAATTCAAATTATTTTTATGAAATATTGTTGTTGAATAAATATTGAATAAATGAAATATTGAAATTAAATAGTAAATACGAAATATGAAATAATGAAAAGAAATAATGAAATAAAAATGAAATGATATGAATGAATAAATAATGAAAATAATGAAAGAAATAATGAAATGAAAATTATGAAATTATTATTATAAAAAAAATATGAAATGAATTTTGAAATATCTTTAAAAAATAAAGATATTTGTTGTTTAAAAGAAAAGTAAATAAAATTAATTATTCATCATATGTTTATTAATAATGAAACGAAATAATGAATGAATATGAAATGAAATTGTGAAATGTTATAATAAAATATAATTAAATAATTATTGGAAGGGATGTTACTTCCTGGTATCAGCTCTTCTGGAAATTGAAAAGATTTCAGTTTCCTAAGTAAGCTCATTCGTCATTGAGGAAATCTTAATTATTTAAAGGCAAAGTCTTTAACTTTATTAAATCATTAATAATGGTGATTTAATTGTTTATAAACTGAATTATTAAAATATAATTCAGAAATTTTTTTTAAATAATTGTTGAATTATTCAAAAGTAGTAATTCATTTAATTAATAAAAAATTTTGATAAACATTCCATTGATTACCAAATCTAATTTGAATTATTTAAATATAATTTATTTAATAAATTAAATCCAATATTGATAAAATTACATCAATTATCAAGTGTTGAGAAGGAAGAATAATAAATAACAAATCGAATAAATAATTGTTGATAATAATAATAATCATCAAATAAATCAAGGTAACAATTTAATTAAATCAATAATTAATAATAAATTTGAATAATAAACTGATTGTTTAAATAAATTGTATAACAAGCGAAATCTAGAGCTAAATCATTTTATAAAGCGTTAAAAATTGTAAACCGCATTTAATTGTCTAATTTAAATTTAATTTTGTTTTGTAATAATTTTTCAATAGTTGTTTTGATTTAAACAAATTTGGAAGTTGTTTTAATTTTGCTTTTATTATTTTACTAAATTAATTAAATTTTATTTTACTAATTTTTAATAATTTTAATTATCTCTTAGACAACGAACCGTAAGTATTTTCATTTTAATTTTATTTTTAATAAACAGTCATTCTTATAGCTCTGTCCTAGATCTTTCGCTCGGCGAAGGCTAAACAGAAGCGCTACTCTTAATATGTGTTATTTTGACGTAACATATATTAAAAAATTTTTGGGGGCTCAGCCGGGATACATAAGGATGCTGTTCATTATTTATAAAAATAATAAAAATTTAAATCAATAATGTTGAAATTCATTAATTTACAAAAGGAAAAAGAAATATTTAAAAAAAAAAAAAAAATTTGAATTTAAATCAATTTAAATTAAATTAAATAATTGAAATAACGTTATTTCAAAGGAAAAATGATTTCCTATGTCAGATAGAATAGTTACTCGGAAATTTGCAAAAGAAAATAATATAGATATCAATCTGGATCCTTCTAGAGAAAACCCAGATTCATCCACTGAAAAACAAAAAAATCCTTATTGTCCTAGTGGAAGACGTTCCCTCAAAGATACCTCGATTTCACTTAGTTATTCAAATTTTGTTCAAAATAATAATTTACATAGTACTAACTAACTAACTAATGAAAGTATTGAAGAAAATTCTAATGAAAATAATTCTGATTCTGATCATCATTCTAATATTGAAAATTCTACTGAATCGTTTGAAAAATTACCCTTAAATTTAAAAGAAAATAAAGGCGTAAATACACATGACAATCAAACGAATAATTCGGCACAACATTCTGAAGTTGATTCTACAAATGATCACTCACACAACGCACCGTTGAATAATGAGGATATTTTAAATAACAATAACAATAACAATCGCAATAATAATCAAATCGATAACGAACAACCGGTAGTAATGGCTCTTTCAGCAAATCAATCTATTTCTTTACGTGACGCGTTAGAATTTGTACCCGAATATGATGGTGAAAATATGACACTTACAGAATTTATAACTGCTTGTAATGAAGCTTTTAGTTCTTTACCAGGAGATGCTGAACCTAATTTGGTTAAATTATTGCAAAAAAAAATTAAAAGGCGATTTAAGAAAATCTATAAACTGTGCAACAGTAAATACAAAACAAGAATTTTATGACTTTTTAAGGGGAAAAGCAGCCCCAAATAAAACTGAAATGCAATTATTGGGTGAATTGGGTCGCGTTTATCAAAAAGACAGGGAATCTGTTTTAAAATATTCTAATCGAATTTGTGATATTGCATCACAATTAGTTGAAGTACACAAAAGTACAGTACAAGTTGAGCGAAGAGCCATAGAAAGTTTTTTAAATGGTCATAATCCTGACATCAAAAGTAAAATCCGAACCTTAAATAATAATTGTCAAAATACACTTAATGAAGCTAGTAAAATCGAACAAAAGATTAAATTTACAAAAGAATTAAGTAAATTTGAAAATATAAAACGAAGGGGAATTGAAAAACCCGTGTTTCTTTGCGACGAAGTCAATCGCGAACACAATAATTCTCAAAAACCACATCAATCTAATTACCAACAAAAACAAGATTTTTACTCTCAAAATAAACAATTTGATAATAATAAAAATTTTAATCAACAATCAAACTTAAGATAAACTGTAATTTGTCAGTTTTGCGATAAAGCAGGTCATACTGCTGATAAATGTTTTAAATTATTGAATTCTCGAGAAAGTCAAAATGTTGAAAGATGTCAAATTTGTAATAGATCTGGTCTCATTGCTAAAATTTTCTAGATTCAAACATGAATTTTTAAATAACAATTCTAAAAACTTTAATAAATGTTTAACTTGTGGTAGTCATGAACATTCACGTAATAATTGTCCTAAACAAATTATTAGTGGTGATTATTGTAGAAAAATGGGTAATAGAATTAGAGATTGTTGGAAGAAAATCAATGATTAAGGAAAACAAATAAAAGAAAATCATCCTTCAACCTCTAATTCACATTTTGATATTATTAATAGAATTCCACTTAAAACTATTAGCGATAAAAAAGAAACTCGCGTTGAACAAATTAACTGAAATGAAAATAATAAAAGTCCAACAATTTTATTAGGAAATAGCGTAAATTCTTATGTCGGACGAATTTCAGTAATGTTAGACACAGGTAGCGGTCCTAATATTTTAAAAGAAAGTTTTTGTCCAAAAGGGGCAATTCTAGATAAAACTAAAACTATTAAATTACTTGCAATTAACGAAATTCCAGTTGAGGCATTGGGTGAAATTGAATTAGATTTTCTTAATTTAGAAATTAAATTTTTAATAGTTCCTGACGATTTTCCAATCGAGCAATCGGGAATATTGGGTTCGAATTTCTTTGACGAAGTGAAAGTCCAAATTTGCTATAAAGATCGCGTTATTAAAATAAATAATAAACAATATTTTTTCTATGATACTGATGAATCAATAAATCAATCATTTAATTGTGAAAAATTAGTGCAAAATAATTTTCAAGATAAAATTTATCCTGTAACTACTAAAGAAAATCTAGAAGAAAAAAATGAAATGAGGAAAAAAGAAATAAAAGAAAAAATAAAAAACGGTAAAGAAGTACATAAAGTGAAAATAGAAACTAATGAAGAAACAGATAAAGAAATAATAATTAAAATTGAAAATGAAGAAGAATCTGATTTTGATGATGATATGAATCAAATAATGGCTATAGGATTTCAGAATTTTAATATTTATGGAAGTGATACCGATTACGATTCAAACGATGAAGCAGAAGAAGAATCAGAAGAAGAAGAACCAGAAGAAGAAAATTAAATAAAAGTGAAAATAAACAAAGAAACTACTATAACTTTTAACAAAAATAAAAAAGATAATAATCAACCTGAAAATGAGGAAAATTTAAAAGAAAAATCCGAAAATATCAATACAATCAAACAAGATAACAATCAAGAAAAGCATTGAAAGGTTAATTTCAATTACACTATTGAAAATAAAGACTATAATTTACACGAATTGATCAATAAATATAATGAAGAAATTATATATGTTCAGCGAGTATTAGTTATCAACAATTTTCGTGAGAACGAAGGAAAAAATCAAGAGGATGCCACAGGACACTCTTCACATGATACTGATGCTATAAATAAAAATAAATCACGTTTTAAAAAAATAAAAGAGGTGTTAAATGTAAAACATTTAAATAAAATCGAACAAGAATCTCTTTATGATTTAATAAAAGATAATACTGAAAGATTTCACCTTCCAGGTGAATATTTACCAGCAACAGATAGAGTTGAACATGAAATTTTGACTACAGATGAAAGACCTGTTAATATTAAAAATTACAGAATTCCTTATGCTTTAAAGAAAGAAATCAATCGACAAAGTAAAGAATTATTGGAGAATAATATTATTGTGGAATCAAGGTCACCATACAACAGTCCAGACTGGATAGTTCCAAAGAAACCCGACTCTGAAGGAAGAAAACAATGGAGAATGGTAATCGATTATCGGGCATTAAATGAAAAGACGATTAAAAATGCATATCTACTACCAAATATAACTGATATAATTGGTAGTTTGGGTGGAGTTGAATATTATTCTGTTCTAGATTCATCATCGGGTTTTCATCAAATTAAAATGAAGGAAAAAGATCAACTTAAAACTGCTTTTTCTACTATTTTAGATCATTTTGAATTTTGGAGATTGGTTTTTGGCCTAGCAAATGGCCCAGCGACATTTCAAGCATTAATGGAGGATGTTTTTTCAGGATTAATTGGTGTTATATTATATATTTTTATGGATGATATAATTTTATTTGCAAGAACTTTACAGGAACACATCGAAAGATTAAAAATTGTTTTTCAAAGATTAAAAGAAGCAAATTTAAAATTAAAACCAGATAAATGCAAATTCCTCAACCGAGAAGTTTTTTATTTAGGTCATTTAATTAGTAGAAATTCTATCAGACCTGATCCAACTAAAATCGAAGCTGCAAAGAAATATCCAGTTCCTACTACTCAGAAAAAAGTTCGTCAATCTTTGGGTTTTACTAATTACACCGGCACACAAAAAAAAATAAGTTCTCTGTACTTTTGACGGGACCGTTTATTCCCATGTATTTTGACCCGCTGAATCCGAATCCGAGGTCCGTTTAACTCGTACACCCTCAGATTTTTAGAAAACTTTAAAAAACCTTAAAAATACACAAAAATCGACCGTTTTTTAAATTTATAAATTTTTTTAACCCTAACTAAGCATGATTTTTATGTATTTCGGTCCTCCACATACTAACCTGAAGTTTATTTAAAACATTAGCCATTTAAAGTCTGAGTAAATTCCAAAAAACCCCAAAAAATTTCAAAGAAGCAAAAAAATTCTTAGTGTTGTGATGAAAAAAATTTTTTGAAGCATATTAAAATTTTTTTATGTTTTAGGCCAAAATATTTTTTATATATATATATCACAGATCGAACAATATGATTTCTTTTATTTATTTCGATTTCAAAAATGATTTTTGATATACCAAATTTTATTTTTTTCGATTTTTTTGGAATTTTTGCCATTTATTTAAAATTTTAGAGATGTCTGAGCTATGGATGTTCGAGAATTATATGTGACAGATAAACATACATGAAAATAATTATTTATTTAGCCCTATAAAATTTTTTTCATCACAATACTAAGAATTTTTTTGCTTTTTTGCAATTTTTTGGGGTTTTTTGGAATTTACTCAGACTTTTAATGGCTAATGTTTTAAATAAACTTCAAGTTAGTATGTAGAGGACCGAAATACATAAAAATCATGCTTAGTTAGGGTTAAAAAAATTTATAAATTTAAAAAACGGTCGATTTTTGTGTATTTTTGAGGTTTTTTAAAGTTTTCTAAAAATCTGAGGGTGTACGGGTTAAACGGACCTCGGATTCGGATTCAGCGGGTCAAAATACATGGGAATAAATCGGTCCCGTCAAAAGTACAGAGAACTTATTTTTTTTTTGTGTGCCGGTGTTATTATAGAAGATTTATTAAAGATTTTGCAAAAATAGCCAAACCATTGACAAAATTACTTCAAAAAGATGTCAAATTTTTATGGAATAAAGACACTCAAGAAGCTTTTGAAATATTAAGAAATAAATTATGTGAACCACCTGTATTAAATACACCTGATTTTACAATGCCATTTATTATTACCACTAATGCATCAGGTTATGCAATCGGAGCAGTTTTATCACAAGGACAAATCAGAGAAGACACTGCATGTGCATACGCTTCAAGAGTATTGAGAAACGCTGAAATAAGATACGAAACATATGATAAAGAAGCATTAGCTATTGTTTTTGGTGTCAAAATATTTAGACTATATGTTTATGGTAAAGAATTTATTCTCGTTACAGATCATAAACCATTAGTTTGGTTCCAAAAGGCAAAAGATGTAAACACAAGAGTTTTAAAATGGAGATTAAAATTAGGAGAATATAATTTTAAAGTTATTTACAAACCAGGTAAAACAAATTATGTTGCTGATGCTTTGTCAAGAAATCCAATCGAAACAGGAGAATTTTAACAAATCAAAGTAACAACAAGAGCTCTAGCAAAGAAACAAGAAATAAAAACCACACCACAACCAACATCTAAAACAACTAATGAAATTAATAAAAAAAAAAATTTTAACAAAAACAAAAAAGAAATACAAAAAAAAGTAAGTGATAAAAATAACGATTCAACCGACGAAGAAATTACAAATCAACCAAGAATTATTAAGCGCAAGAAAAAAGTGAAACAAATCAAAAAAAGAAAAGTAATAAAGGATCAAAAATTAAATCAAGAAAATGTGAGCAGTTCTTTAAGCTCAGATGAAAATATTGAAAATGTAATAAATGATCAAAACAATAATAAAAATGATTCATCAGATCATAGTGATTCTGATATTAAAGAAATTTTAGAAGCGGGAAATATTCGTAATATAGTTGATATTAAAGATTATTTTCATTTCAGAAAAGATAATTTAGCTTATTTTATTAGCACCAATGGTGAACCATGCGATAATGGCGCAACTAAATTTAAAGAAATAAATAAATTACCGACATTTGAAAATTTAGAGTTAGGAAAAGTAGTTGAAAAGAAAATTGAAAATAAATATTATTTTGCTTTACCTATTCGTGAAAAAGAAAAAGAATCAATTGTAATTTTAATTGAAAATTTGAAAATAATTTTTGAAAATTTAAAAGAAACTTTAGAAAAATTTCAATTAAAAACAGTAAGTTGCGCAAAAAGTGAAAATATAGAAAATTTACCGTGGAATAGTGTCATAACAGAATTAAAAAATGTTTTTGACGGAACTCATATTAAAGTAATAATCTGTTTAGGCACAATGATTTATGTTCCTATCGAAAAAAGAGATGAAATTTTTTATGAAATGCATAAATCACCAATCGGGGGTAATAAAGGGGTAACTAAAATTTATCAAAGAATTAAAAAAGATTATTATTGGGAAAATTTGAAAAATGATATTCAACGTAGAATTCAACAATGTTTAGATTGTCAATTAAAAAAATTAGTTCGTATAAGACGCAGGGAACCTATGATTATAACTGATACTCCAGCTGCTTGTTTCTTTTGTTTTTTTGGATATTGTCGGGGCAAAACAAAAAACTAAAAAGGGAAATGAATATATTTTAACTATTCAAGATTTATTTTGTAAATTTTGTATTGTAGAAGCATTACCTTACACTTTAGCTACAACAATTTCAACCGCTTTTGTTAAAAGATTTATTTGCTATTTTGGTCCCCCAAAAATTATCCTTACAGACCAGGGTCGTAACTTTTTAAGTGCTATTTTAAAATACGTAGCAAAAAGGTTCGGTATTAAAAAACTTAAAACTACAGCTTATCATCCACAATCAAACGGTTCATTAGAACGATCACATCACACATTAAACGAATACCTTAAACACTACTCATCCATTGATGAAGAGTGGGACGAATGGATTGAGTCAGCAACATTTTCATACAATACAAGTTATCATGAAGGAATTAAAAATACACCTTACAATTACCTACAATGCAAGGTTATTTAATTGATTTAATCACAAGATTACATGGGACAAGACCATTAGCTTATCAAAATTAAGTTGACGCTAAAAACAAATCTAAAAAATATTACGATAAACATTGTAATCCACAAAATTTTAAAGTAGGTCAATATGTATTTTTACAAAGTGGACCAAATCCAGGTAAAACAAAAGATCATTACTCTGGACCACACAAAATTCTTGAAATTTTGGGTAAAGAAAACGTAAAAATTTAAACAGAAAAAAGAAGTCAAATAGTTCACATGAATCGATTGAGATATTCATTTATAAATCCAGAAATCACACCAACTAAAAAAACACGGAAACAAAAGAAAAATAGCGATGAAGAAAATTCTAATTAATTTATGTTTACAGATGATTTTCATTATCACTTTTGTGGATTATTTTATTTTATTATGGTCTTCATCAGCAAATGGAATAATTGGGTATGATTGCGGAAAATTTTCATCAAATTCAACAACAATTTCAATTACAGAGGTGGGAGATCGTGACATTCATCCTAAAGAAATAAATACAACAGAATCGTTTATTCAATTATTACAATTAAAAGAATATTCGTTAACAAAAGTCATTCAATGTAAAATCGAAGTAGATCGAAATATTCATCATTGCGGGGCTTGTTCTCATATGTCAGTAGTACATGGCGGGCGTATGGAATATATTGAAGAAATTTCAAAAGAAAGATGTTTAGATATTCATAAATCGGGATCATTTAGATTCGGTACATTATTTATAGCGGGTTTAAAAATTAATAGCACAACTACGTGTGGTGCAACACTCGCACGGTCAATCGGTAATGATGGAACGTGTACAAAGTGAAGTTATTCGGATTTTTATGGAAGTTGGGGCGATATTGTTATTCAAGGGGTTTTAAAAATTACAATACAAAAATATTTCGCGGAAGTTAAATATGAAAACGATAAAATTTATTTAAAATCGGGTTTAACATGTACTTTATCTAATTTATCTTGTTTGGATTTAGAGGGAGGTTATACTTTTTGGGACTATATTCCATCACATAAATGTGATTTTCAAAATTTCTGAGTTTTACACACGGGTAAAGTAAATAAAACATCTTCGAAAAATTCAGATAAACATAAAATTATTTATTCTTTAGAATCAAATGGAATAACATTTGCATTAACCATCACAAATGTTGAA
Organism: Microplitis mediator; assembly: GCF_029852145.1. Classification (NCBI taxonomy): domain Eukaryota; kingdom Metazoa; phylum Arthropoda; class Insecta; order Hymenoptera; family Braconidae; genus Microplitis; species Microplitis mediator. The sequence continues at coordinate 13,255,364 of NC_079974.1, forward strand.
ATTATTTGTGGCTATAAAATAATCAGAACTAAACATCCAAAAGTATTTATCTATGAAACATCAACGAATGATTTAATGTTAAATAATAACATATCAATAGAAAATTTAGATCTATTTGCGTATATTAATTCTAAGTTTGTATATGTAGAAAAATTTATACAAAAACAAATTAAACAATTAAATCATGATGTGTTAATTCATCGTTGTATGTTAGAACGTAATACTTTAAAAAATTTGTTATCAATTGCGTCAAGTAAACCAGACGAGTTTGCTGATAATTATATGAAAGGACCAGGTTATACGGCTATAATGTCAGGTGAATCGATAAATATTGTAAAGTGCATGCCTGCTGAAGTATCAGTTTACCCAAGAAGTGAGTGTTACAACGAATTACCAGTGAAAAGAGGAAATGACAGTTACTTTTAAACTCCAAAAACAAGAATTTTAGTAAGAAAAGGTACTCAGATTGATTGCAATTCACTTTTTCCACCCTTATTTTTAATAGATGGATCATGCTACAAATTTACACCTAATCCAGTTGAAGTTTTACCACCAAATAAAATTCAATCATTAACTAAACCAACATGGAAATATACTTCTCGAAAACTTTTAGTTACAAGTGGAATTTATTCTGAACAAGATCTCGACAAATTAAGACATAGAATTATGTCTCCAGTAGAAAAACCAGCAATTTTAAGCAATATTGCTAGAGGAATGGATGGTTTGCATTTTGCAAATCAGGGTGAATCAATATTAAATTTATTTGACACTAATGCATTACAAAAATTAGCTGATTCAGCATGGGAAAAAACATGGAGAAAATCTTTAATTTTTGGATCTGCAAGTGCGGGAATATTTAGTATAATTATGATTATACGAGTAATAAAATTTTCATTTGACACATTACTTCGTGCTTTTCAAATTCGAAAAATTCATGGATGCTCTTTTTATTTGTGTTTTTCATTTTGGGATGCTTGTACTAATTACATTTTAATAAGAGCACAAGAAAATAACATTAATAATATTCATAAAAGTAATAATAATAATAATAATACAAATTCAAACAATGATGAAAATGTTGAATTAGTTATAATTCGACAACCAACCCAAAATCAAGAAATTCAAACAACAATTGAAAATACTGAACTATCAGCACCATCAACAGATGAAAAAATTTATACAAGTTTACCAACAAATGAAGAAGAAAATAATGAAGCAAGAACTTTTCAAAAAACAACTAGCATGTTCCGTTTATCCTTATAAAATAAATTTTAAAATCAATTCTAAAATTACTAACAACTTGTGACTAACAAATTTTTAAATTTTAAAAAATTTTTATTTTATAATTTTAGTGATGATACTTAAAATTAAAAGTGTTATTACAGATGAAAATTCCTGCCGGAGTACTTAAACAGATGAAAGAAGATGAAGAATTGGATGCATTGTACGGAATTCCACATACCAGAATTCCTGGAAGAAATTTCAAATTTTACGCAAGTTTAATAACATCATATTGTACCATGCCAAGGGAAATAGTAAACGAGTTTTATCATAATGATTTTAATAACGCATCTATGTGCGAAAATCGTTTAAAAGACTGTCCAATGATTTTTACAAAAAGATTTAAATATTGCAATCAAAACTGGCATCAGTTATATCCGTATAAAATTTCGGGAAATTGCATTAAGTGCGGTGAAGTGTTAATATATTAAAAACCGGGATATATTTATGAAGATTGTGCAAATACTTGGGTAAACTATCGCGACATTTTAGAAAATAAATATTTTATCGATATTTATGTGTAATTTAATGTGGTAAGGAAATTTAAATATCATTGTTATCAATATTGTTACTAAATAACTATATATATATATATATATATATATATAAAAAAAAAGGAAAATAACGATAAAAAAAAACAGAGAGAAAAAAATATTAAAATAAAAAAAAAAAATAGATAAATGCTAATAGGAAAAATAATAATTAAGAATCTATATTAAAATATACATTTTTACATTTTTAACAATATTTCAATTCATTATATAATAAATTTTATAATTAATTCTTAATAAAAGTATCTATATATTTATTTATCGATTACTTTCAAATAGCTTTCTGTAATATGATAAATAATCGATACATTACCATCTCTGCGCTGGTAATGTTCTTAGCGCGGGGAGGGGGGGGGGGGGGGTAGCGACGCGCGCAGTCGTCGCAAAATTGAAATTTTTACATATATCTATATCTATATATGTATTCATACATACTCTTTATACAAATCATATGCAATATATATATATATATATATACTGTGACGTTACATTGCCGAGGGGATGGAGTTGAGGGTTGGAGTAAGTGTAAGCCTGTGTGATAGTGAGAGAAAAAGTGAGTATGTGTGTCGAGTTGAGTGTAGTAGAGACTGAGTTGAGGATATGGGGTATAAATATGTACAGTTAGATAAGTGTATGATAGAGTGCGTGTACGGTATGGGGTATGTTATGGAGTGTCTGTGTGATGGAGCGTAGATTTAACGGGGGATGTCTAGCTGTGTCGCGGATAGTGGCCAAGATAACGTGCCTCCCGACCAGTGATGACGACTAGGCCCAGGCTTAGCCCTCGGGGTTGACGTGGTGATCACGGAGGTGCGACTAAGATGTCGCCACCCCTTCGTGGTGGTACCCGAAGTTAGCTGGGGTACGCGTACGGTTATTGGGGGGATGGCAGGCTTGTCGTTTGCGATGCTCGAGGAAGCCAACAATTCGCTAACTTCGGATATCACGGAAAGGCCCGTGAGTCCACGGCTTGTATGCTTGTGTTACGTTTTGAATAATTCCCAATATTAATTTTTAATTATTTAATAATTATTTGTATCGTCTATAAACAATGGTCACTGATCCTAGTCACAGCACCACTGTTACGTTTTGAGAATTACCCCAAACTAATTAAAAATAAAAATAATTTTTAATTATTAAATTTAATTCAGGTTTGGCCTCATTGGAGTATCGACAGACCCCCGGTGGGCCTTGGTCGTCGATTATTTTATTGTAATTATTTATTTTGGATAGTGAATGGATAGGTCATAGTGTAGGTGAAAATATTGGGGTGCCAATTGGCACCCCAAAATAAGGTTGAATTAATTTAGAATTAATTACGTTTATTAACTATATAGAGAGCAGAGGATCGAGCTCTATGAGCTCTCTCGAAGGACTGACTATTTAGTCATTATAAAAATATAATAAAGCCAACAGAGTTGACAAAATGTTGACGCTGCATCTCAGGTTCTCTGTGAGAAAATTGTCGTGGCCCGGATCTCATGCATCGTCATCTGTTTTGACTGCCCGCGAGCCACGACGACTCTCTTATCGTAACTGATTTCTGTTACATCGAATTAAATTAATTTATGAAAAATAATTAATTTAATTTAATCAATAAAATATTACGGGAACGTAACACCTCCCAACATAAGCAAGTCGCAGCGTTTCAAACGAATAACGCTACGACTGAAAATGAAATTCATGACTTGATATATTCCAAATAGAATGTGTAATTGACTCTATATAAACTAAAATTCAATGTATGAATGAATCTATATAAACTAAAGTTGAATGTTTAAATGACTCTATATAAACCAAAGTTCGATCATAAATTTTTTTATGAAGTTATTCGCTTGCAATTTTAACGTAAAACTTGAGATGCGCTATTTTTGTATATAATTATATAATGTTTAAGTAATTAAAATTATTACTATTTTTATGGCTTAAGTCATTTATGTAATCTAAATTCACTTTTTCAATGCCTTCCGACATAAGTCGGTTACTATTTCTATTTTGAACACCTTATAGTATGGAATTCAATTAATTTTAACACAGTTGTAAAAATAACGTACTTTCATTTAACTGATTTAATTCGGCAGTTAAAGTAATAATTGTGATTGATTGGATCGGCTGACTAATATCCTAATCTTCATTTCTTAAGATCGAAACCTTGATCCTTGGTTGATTCGGCGACGACCTTTAAGGTGTTGATGTACATAGTTGGAATCGACATTCCAACTGTTTCTGCTAAACAGTAGAAGTCTTCAAAATTAATAGAAATAAATAACTCGACGTGTATTAATTTGATATTTATACACGCAAACGAACTGATTGTAGGTGCCTTGACATCACACGTAGAACTGGAAGCACCATTGCTGGTTGATTTTGAAGATCTATTTTCCACACTGTAGTGTTCTTCCGTCAGGCTCCGATGGTGATGTTTGAAATTTGCCCAATCAACCCAATTACACCACCGGATTAAATCAGTTTCATAAAGTCGTATACAAAGCCTGAATAGTGCTTCAAAAAAAATCCAATTCATATAATACATTAACATTAAATAATTTTTTGATTTCTTTATATTTAATAAGATCAAAAATAAATCGTTAATGTCTAATCCTTTTCGGTCCAAATTAGCGCCTATTTTCAAATATTTAATATTTGTATTGTCAAATCTAATTTCCGATAATTTACATTTATCTGGCGGTTTTTTCCACCTTACTTTACAGATACTCTTTTTATAAATATTCATGATAAGACAAAATCTTAAATCGTTTTTAATTGAAATTAACAGGTCAAATATACCTTTTATACAAAACATAATGTAAAATATATTTCTTATAAAGTCTGAGCCGGAAAACGTAAAACCACTAAATTTATCGTTTACATTATCACAATAATGTTTATAAACCTTTTCTTGCCTTTCATTTTGTGGATTGTTTCCTTTTGAAATAACCCACCATAGCGAATTAATTTTTGAGCTCAATGATTGACTGTAATTATTTTCTACTTTACTCTCCACTGAGCAGTAAAGTAGTTCTTTATTTTTAATTGTTTTTACATTCACGAACTCAACGCGGTCATTTTTATCCGTATGCTCGATCTCGAAGACTCCACTGGCTCGGATCGGCATAATTTCATTTTCCGTGGTTGCGAGAACAGCAAGCTCGCCAACCCGGGTATTCAAATTTTCGGCTCTCAATAATCCTTGAGCAGACCGAACCGTACGAGCTCCTGACATAACAAGTACAGGCAGCTCCTTATTGACATCCGCGTGACTCGAATTATTACTCAAACAATTAAAATCAATCATTGGCTCCAAATTATATGAATTCTCGTTTAAAATATTTATAAGTGGTACGTTTTCAGGCAAAAATTTATTTGAATCTAATCCTGCCTTCTTACGGACAGTTTCGACCCTAATAGATCCTTTTGATCTATTCAAATGGTCGAGATTAATTTCCGACTTGTTTTGGAACTCGCGAATTGCGGCTTCATTCAAAAGATGAGCCTTCATCTTTATGGATTCAGATTCTACTAAAGGTAGAATCTCGCATCCGCTTGATTCTTGCTTTCGAAAAGCAAGCAATCGAGCCCGTAAATAATTTTGATTTTCGCCCATCGCAGTCTCGTTTAAGAGACGGGCTTTTAATTTTGTAGATTCCGACTCTACAATCGGTAAAGTTCTACAACTGTTCGATTCTTGCTCCCGAAATGCAAGTAATCGATCCCGTAAACGATTTTGTCTTTCCATTAGGAGTTCCGTCTCCGATATCGGAACTTTTAATTGATTATTCATTTTAAAAGTCTATGATATCAAAATCATTAAAATGATTTGATTCTTAAATTAATATGATAATAAGCACAATTTTCTATGCATTTCAGAGAGACATCTATATTGATGCTCTAATAAATTTTAAATAAGTTCACAATTCATTTATTTGAACTTGAATAAATTTTTCAAAGTTAATTGTAAAGGTGTTGTCGCGAATCACAGTATATAATATTCTGTTTTAATGTATATTTTCATTCACAAAGACCAGTGGTGGAAAAATGTTTTAATTATGCTTTATTTGAAACTAACTGAGATCAGCTTTGAGACCTGATCGTGATATAGCGACTACGTCTTAGTTTTACAGTATACCGGGACATACTCTTCGTTAAATCAGCGACGAGAATCTCAACTGATCCCATTGAAAAATAAATTGACACACAGTATAACATAATTAAAACATCTTCTAAAATATTCGCGCAGTATTATTTCTTATAATAATAATACAATAATATTTATCCTGTAATATATTTAAATATATTCGCGAAAACACCTTTAAAACTCCGTAGCAACAGTTTTGCAATAATTAAATATTTTATAATAAAAATTATCATATCTGATCGCGTACAAATGCATTCGCGATATAAGTTAAAAATATCCGTAGCAACACTTATAATTGACGAGTATCAAAATTATAAATTTTTGAAAATTAATTAAAACAGAATAATAAAATTCTACGATTGTAATTATTATTTAAAAATATAATGTTCTTTGCAATTCGTCCAGCAGTCATCAAGTAATAAATTGTTTCAATAAAATAAACAACTGTTTCCGCACAATATTCGCGGAAAATTATTTAAATTCCGTAGCAACATTTTTTGATTGTAATTATTTAAAGAAAATGTTTAAACTTTAGTATAAAAATCATTATTTTAAGTTATAGTCAACTATAACGTTTTTAGTAACAAATTTTTCCGCACCATACTCGTGAAAAATTATTAAATAACAAAGTCCGTAGCAACGTTTTTATTTTTAAAAATCGTTATTTAAATTATTATCAATTATAATATTTTAATGATTTATCCGGCGGTATCATATTCAGTTTCAGCAACCTGACAATTATTTTCCACTTAATTTAAAAACTTAAATGTCAATAATATCGCGTAGATATTAGTGAATACTCGCGAAACATTTTATTTACTGTCCGTAGCAACATTCCCTTTTTTAATTCTTGAATTTACACTTTTTCACAGAAAATATTTGAATAATAAATTTAAATATTTAATTCGTAATCGATTTTATTAATCTTTGAAATTAATTAGATAATCGAACTAAATTGAATAGTGAGATTTTAATCATCACTGTAATCAATTCATCGACGTCTTCCGACGGTAAACAGTCTTTTTGGATATCACAACCACGATTAAAATCGTCAAATTTTACCTTTTGGTTGGTCTAGTAATTCCGTGTAAGCGTTAGATTCACATAAAAAAAATAAATTTTATAAACAATAAATCACTTAATTATTTTTTATATGAGCACTGTATGTGCAAGTAAAATGCTTTAATGTTCACTCAATTAAAATCTATAACTGGTAAAAATTTATTTTTACAGTGTTTGATTTAAAAAAAAAATAAATTCGATTGCGAAGCACATATCTTGAACGACACATAGTTTAATATTCTGATGAATGAAATTATTTATAACAAAATTCAAATCACTAAAACAAATTCACTGATTAACTATTTTTTACAAGTTCACAAGTTCCGATGCAAATTATTTCACTAATTAATTTCTATTATAAAATCTAAATGAGTAAGCTCAATGTCATTGTCAATTATGTCACAGAATTATCCTTTTTAATAATTATAAATAATCTAAGACCATCCTGGTCACAGCACCACTGTTACGTTTTGAATAATTCCCAATATTAATTTTTAATTATTTAATAATTATTTGTATCGTCTATAAACAATGGTCACTGATCCTGGTCACAGCACCAATGTTACATTCTGGCTTATCTATTAATCCGACAGAATATTTTTAATTTAACCAGGTTGACGTCGTTAGGGTGTCAATAGACCCCAGGTGCGTCAGCCGTTGACCTTCTTTTATTTTATGCAAAAAGTTAGTGACTTACCATGATGACGATTGTGGGCCCTATAGCTCGCCCTTAGTAATTCCTTTGATGCCTCCTTTGAACGCAAACAAGACGAGCCCCGAAGTCTCGGTTCCTTCGTAGAGGAAGGCAATTTTAATTCGTCGATCAAACCACCAGAGCTCGAAGGCTCAACAACACAAGAGCTTGAAAGCTCAACAACACACGAGCTCAAAAGCTCAACAATAACTTCCAGCGACTTAATTTTCGGACGACCTTCGGTAAGGTCCGCGATGACACCTCGAATCTCGCGACCGAGCTGTACCGCACATCCTGACCTCCTGCGTCATCGGCCTCGAAGCATGAATTTCGGGTTTGGAAAGGAGGCGTTCAGGCTGCCAGTATCGGCGCCCGGAACAGGTGAGAGTATTGGGCTGCCAGTAGCGGCGCCCAATACGAGGTATGTGATTTTTGGGCTGCCCGTAGCGGCGCCCAAAGTTTAAATAAGGAGTGCGTATTTAAATAAAATACGGATATATATTTTGCTTCAAGTCCGAGTGACAGGATCAAGCCAGCAGGTTTGTGTAGAGTTCTTGGCTCTACTAGATCTTGTGATCGACTGCCTCTAAACGACTGACTTTAATCGACTGACTTGATTCTGTCACTCCTTGGTATTATACATTATCAAAATGTTAACGTTGCATCTCAGGTTTCCTATGAGAGAATCGTCGTGGCCCGAGTCTCATGCATCGTCATCTGTTTAGACTATCCGCGAGCCACGGCGACTCTCTTATCGCAAGAGATTTCCGTTACATTGTTGGCGATGAATAAAAATAATATCGCCAACAAAGTAACGATTTATTAATTTATTAATTAATTATTATTATAAGAAGTATCGAACCGTTTATTCGCCCACTGTGGCGAATAAATAATTCGAGACTTCAAAAAAAAAAATTTCTAAAAATTTTTATTTAAATTTAATTAGAGCCAGAACGTAACACTTGTGAAGGTAAGAATGGATGGAGAAGCGAGAATGTGAGATTGAAAGGGATGGAGTAAAGTAAGCGAGTTAGAGTGGGGGATTATCGTGTAACAGTTGTGTGACTACCGGTGAGTAAGAAAGTTGAGACCTGGCGTCGCTCGTGAACGAGTTTTAGAGTAAGCGGTGGTGAGTCGGAGAGTCGCCAGGGTGGATCTCGACCGCGACCGTGGACTGCTGTCGTTTAGAGCTTGTGGCTCTGTATATGGTGCTCTTGGAGCCGTCTGTTGCATTAATTAATTATCGTGAATTTTCGCATTATTTATTCATATTTTATTTTATATCTTATCTAGTAGTGTATAAAGTTTGTGATTCGTCGTCGTCGAGAGGTCCCCGATGTCTTGCCCAAGTATTTATTTGCGTGATGGACCGAGAGTATTGGACCGCGGGTCTTTTGGGCCCTCCGCGTCGCTCTCGCGTCATCTTTATTGTAATTTTATTTAGTTGGGTTTCGCTATTTTATGACTTTTATATTATTTAATTAATCGGCTTCTTTCGCATGAAAAGAACCGCGACCCTCTCTCCACAACCTAGCATACTGAGCGCACCAGGACATGCCGCTACCACCGGTCATGTCTCTCATCTCCAAAGGGTATAGTTTACAGGTTTTAATTTACGTGTACGTTTAGACCGGTTGTCGATACCGGGGAAATAAAAGTCGGCTGGTGCCCGTCAGGATCTGGAGGAGATGAGAGGGGTGATTGATGGGCGTAGTGTAACGTAGCCCGATTTTGAGTAATTTAAGTTTCGAGTTTTTTGAGTAAATTTATTCAGTAAGAATTTTGAGTAATTATTGGGTTTAATTGAGTCTTAAGAAATATTACGTTACAATACTGTAACGGGGTGACCTGGTGTTCGACTGCCAGGTCAGCAAAAATTAAATTTCGCGCCCTTCTTTATCTGCGCAACCGCCCTCGCGTCGAATTTTGGTTTAACGGCGCGAAGGTAGGGGTAAACTGGACACCTCGTTGCCAGACGACACAACCGAGAATTAATTAACATCTACTAGTTGAACAGAGCAGTCGCTCAATTTTTCCACCACACCAAATATCTATAAAGTCTATTATTCAGGCAGACGCCACAGATTGTGAGTGTTCCATCTTCAGCCAAAGTTCTTACTACGTAATCTTCGTATTTGAAAGGAAAAATCCTGCTGCTTTTCACTAAGATGTCCAACGCCCCGCAACACCTGGGACAGGTTGATGTAAGTTCTTCAGGATCAAGGTTTTGAAATTAATAATATTTTATATTCGTCAAACACGTGGAGGAGATCCCCTCATTTATTTTATCGTCTTTTGATTCTAAATTCTTATATTAAATTTGTCAAAATTATTTTCTATTCTCTGTGCATGCGAGAAGTTATTATCGGTAAAATTTAGTTGTCAGGATTTTCCCTCGACAACGTTAAATTTCTTTATTTGTTTAAATTAAATAAAAGACTCGGGAATATTATTATAATTAAATTATCGAGAAAATTTATATTAATAAAGTTGGGACTGGTATCCCGGTGAGACGGAAGCGGCGCATGCGTAATAAAACTACGTTGTAAAACTCTCGATTATTAATTATTAATTATGATTAAATTTAGTATTAAGTGTATATATTAGACAATTAATTATTTATTTATAATAAAAGAGCCACAATTAAATTTAGAGTCACTGTTACATTATTTTAACAACCTTTCCCCCTATTCCAAATCGAGCTGCGTACTCAGCTACGTCAGACATTTCAGAACCCGAAAATTTGAACACTCAATTTTCTATCGAAGGATGGTCCGAACTTCTTAGTACGGGGAAGCAAGGGCCAACCCTTACAATGGCGCCCAACGTTTAGTTGCAAATGTCTGATAGATTTGGATAGTGGGAAAATTAAAAAATTAAAATTTGAAAATCAAAAAATTTAAAATTTAAAATTTAAAAAAAAATTTTTTCGAGGAAAATTACTCTCCAAAAAAAAACGTGTTTGACGAATAAGGATCAAATCCTCAATTAATTAAAAGTGTTACAAAGATCTGGAACAAAAATCTTGCCATAAATTTGTCGGAAATCGTCAATCGTTTATATATAAAATTTATAATAGAAATCAACACATAAATTTGGTCGTGAAATTTTGTTAATAAAATCTAAAAAAAAAAACGCGGGGAAATAATACCGTCTAGCCTGTATGACTCATTTCTCGGCCGGAAATAAAAATAAATTTACACTACAGGATAAGAATTAAATTTAAAACTTTGAATTTTATGATAAAATTTTAATGGTAAATTTTAACGTGAAAATTTATCATCGCTTAAATTAAAATTATAAAAGAAATAAATTATTTGCTGAAATAAACTTTGTAATAAAATATTTAAGTAAATTCAACTAATCCTGTAGTGTAATTTATCGATAGAAATAAAATTGAAATACCGGATAGATAAATAAAAGTAAAATACATAAAGTATTGTGACGGATTACGATAATTATATAGAATTAAGTTTGTCATATTTATAATAAGCCAAAATAAATAAAGTCTTAGGACTTAGGCTTAATGAATAAAATTCGAGAGTGTCAATAAGGGATTGTCCTTTCGTTGAGCATCGGTAAAATTTTCTTTTACTTAAACTAATAATCTTTTATTGTGAGAAAGTGATTAGTGTTCATACTGTGCGAGTGACATACAAAACCTGAAGATCAACAAGATGTCAAGTACTAGTCAAAATAGTAAACGATTGCTGAGGTCGAATAGCCAAAGAGATGACGACATACAGATTATGGTGACACCACCACCAAGAGTCACACATTCACCACCAGCACCGTCGATAACAAGAGCAGTAACGTCGACAAGAGTAACAACGGCCACAACAACAAGGCCCACTACTACGGTGACTAGCTCCGGAATACACCCGATAACGTCGTCTACTGGGGTTATCCCTACATCCAACAGCACGGGTAATATGAACACGCTAAATAGTACTACTTCGAATATAAACTCAAACCAACTTTCTAATTCGAATTCAAATCCGAATTCACATTCAAATGTAAATTCAAATTTAATTGTTATCCCGAATTCAAATTTAAATTTAACAGAGAACTCTGACTCAAATTAAATTTCAAATTTAAATCAAAATTTAAATTCAAATCAAATTACAAATTCAAATTTAGATCGAAATCTAAACTCGAATTTAAATCAAAATTTAAATTCAAATTTAAATCAAAATTCAAATTTAAACTCAAACCGAAACCTAAACCTAAATAACCAAAATTCGGAAAATTTGGGTATGAATTCGAATTCGAACCGGAATAACTCAAATCAGAGAGAGAATTTAAACGAAAATCAATTACCGATAAGGAGTTTATTATTGAATCCGATCCTCAACCAGGGAAATCACCCTATAAATGAAGATACTAGTCGTGTTCAGGCCGTGTTGGTCCCAGGTTCCGTTTCTTTACCTGGCTCTGTTCCAGTACCGGTCCCAACAGGTGGTGAACCGACTATGACAATGAGCGAGGTCATGAACCTTCTTCAACGGTTCTCATTGAGTAATCAAACTGGGGCTGCTCCTTCTTTACCTCAAACTGTTCACCAGATGGCTAACAGTTTTGGTGACGGGGGGTGTCGTGCAGCCATACCCGCTCCTCAATGTCAAAATATAATGAATGATCCTCGTAATTATGAAAATAACGCTCCAAATGAGGTTTTTCTGGAAGATAACATTGACACAACTTCTCAAAATTGTAATAATAATAATTTTAATAATAGGTTTACGGGAAACCCCATGTATGGCCAATCAAGTCGGGGAAATGGCCCCGAAACATTCTCGCCACGAGAATACAACAATCAAGATGAGAGGAAATGGCGTGATATCAGACAACACCTCAAGCTGTGGACATTGAGATACCCACAGGCAGATTTATCCGCAAATGGATTCATAGCTGCAGTAGAGGCCAGAATGTATCGAGAAGGTTGGGCAGAATCTGACGCGACCCGAATAATGAGTTACCTATTGGAAGGTAAAGCTGCTCAGTGGTTTGACACCAATTTCCTACGCTGGACTGATTACCAACATTTCAAAAGGGAATTCCTTCGTGTGTTTGGCACATCTAAAACCGACACCCAAGTGCTGATGGAAATAGTACACATGAAGCCGGCTGAGGGTGAATCCATGGTGGATTTCACCTTCAGAATGCAACAAAAATATTTTGAAATGCGCTCACCACCATCTGAGCAAGAACAGATTACCTGCATTCAAAACCATTTGCCAAGTGAATTGAGAATGTTGGTATTCGCAAGATCAGTCCGCGATTATGATTCTTTTTTGACGGTTCTACATGAAGCCACGCAGTCAATGGAAGAGAGTAAGCGATTATTCAGATCATCATCCTCTGAAACTTTCAATAAATCAGTACCAAAGCCCAAGGAGAAATCCAGGTTCCTAGCTCTTCGGGAATTGGCTGGTACTGAAATTTGTATAGATACTGGGTCGATAAAACAACCTCTAGTCATCGAGGAGGTTAAAGAAAACCCAACTGGTGGTTTTGTTGTTTGTACTTCAGTCGGTAGTTCAACTACCACCAAACCTCAATTTTTGTTGAGTACAGGGCAAGCCCCCCAACAATATTTTGCTCCACCTTTGAACCAACAACCGTCCCAACCTACGATAAATTATCCATATTCTTATCGCCAAAACACTGGGGTCAGAAACAATTACTCGAGACCAAGTTACGGTCAAGGAACTCGCAATAATTCTTCAAGACCTCAGGTCAATCCTAATACATTCCCCTGCCATAACTGTGGTCAGAATGGCCACAGGTTCAGGGAATGTATTAACCCGAGAGTTGACATATGCACATACTGCAATAAAATTGGCCACCTCAGACAGGATTGCTTTGCAATCCAAGGTTTCCCGCCTGGAAATGGATCTCGAAATCCTAATAATTTCCAGCGTCAAAATTTAGTGAGACTTAATAATAATAATAATGGTCCTGCAAATAATAATAATAATAATTTTAATAATTATCCGCGAAATAATAATTGTAATAATAATTTTGATCGTAATCCGGGACAATTAATTCAACAAAATTTCCCAGCTTTACCGAGTAGTAATAATAATAATAATAATCAAAACGTTCATTTAAACGGGCCACGCCCTTTTCCTGGTGGTTCCCCAGGAGAAGGGGCGTAAAAAGTTCGGGAATCCGAAAAAGAAAACGAAAGATGAGTCCAGGGAGTATGAGAAGGTACCAAAGATTTAAAATGAGATTTTTAGCTGAGGATGGCGATGATATTCACGTCACTCAGGTTAATAAAAATTTGTTTGGTGGGGTTGGCGTTGATTTTCACACCCCCCAATATAATGAAATTGTGGTAGAAGGGGTCGGCGATGACTTTCACGCCCCCCCAAACTGTCGAAGCTGTAAATGTTAATAATATATGGGTTGGCGATGATATTCACGTCCTCAGTGTACGAAATGGTATTGATAATGAGGTTGGCGTTGATACTCACGTCCCTCAAAAGGGTAGAGATTTAAATTTAAGGGCAGACGATGACAATCACGTCCCCTGTTGCTTAGAAATGAAGGACTCATCAAACGTGTTAAAATTTTCCGTAGTGAAACGTTCAAAAAAGTTCTTTGAAAATAAAACAGATAAAAATATGAGTGGTAAAGCTGGTAAAATTAAGGCCAAGCCTATTGTAAATAATATGAATAATTTTATTGAAACGAGTTCTGTTATTGAACAGGCTCTTGTAAATAGTAATTTTAGTAGTAATGATAATTTAGTTGCTGATAAAAATCAGTTTTGTGTAAATAATTTTAGTAATTTTAATGGAAATGATAATTCTGAATCCTCAGAAACTAGTTTTAGTAGTTTTTGTAATTTATTTGAAAACGTTAATGGTTTTAGTGTTTTCGAGGATTTACCTATTTCAACTAATGACGAGGTACATCTGGGGGAAGTCTTAGGCGAAGAAGAACGGTCCCCAGATGACCATACTGTGCCAGAGACCTTCAAGTCTACTGGATTAAATTTAAATTATTCTGATCTTTTAAATGTTAATAATAATTTATCATCTACAGAAAGTTCGAGGGTGTTTAAAAATTTAATAAAATTATTTGAAGATACGCCGATAAGTGCACATGATATCGAAATTTCTCCAGTCGGTACCGATGAAAATGAAGAACCAAGTGCTATTAATATTGAGGGCACGCCCTATTTGTGTGGATTGGAACCATTAACAGATCCAGAAGAACCTGATGAACCATGGGAGGACGAACTAGACTCAGGATTGGAGTCTGATCTTGAAGAAGGACAACCCTCCAGTGTACCAACGTCACCTGAGGCTTCTCGAGCTGGTTTCCTGCCTGAAATATTAAGAGGTAAACACCTACCCTCTCACATCATTAATAAAATCGCTTCTCGTTCTAGATTTTTATCTGGCACTGGCTCTCGTCCGCCAGCAATAACAGCCAGAATACCAGTATCTGTCTGGGTGTTTGGGATCCAGCTGAACGGGATAATTGATACAGGCAGCGAGAGGTCCTACATAAACTCGGCTGTGTATAATAAAATATGTCAATTTAGTTCAGGAGAACTACAAGAGGATGACACACAGCGTCGAGGAGTTCTTCTGGCCAACCACACAGCGTGCAAGACAATAGGTGGTGCACCTTTTATAATTCAAATTGGTTCTGTCGCTGGAGAACAGTATCTCAGCGTCATGGAAGATTTAAGCCATTCAATTGTTTTGGGTATGGATTTTGCTTTGCAGTTTGGCGTCAAAATTAATTGTGCTAATCAAACATGGAGATTTGATGGCACGAAAGAATTTTTCCAGTTTCAGAAAATTAATTGTAACGAACAGCGTGCTCGATGTCAGGTATTAACCTCTAGTCAGGAGGCTGACTTCGATAAATTTCTCAAGGTGGAATTGGATAAATTTCAACTACTCCCAAAACAAGGCTTAACTAATTTGGTACAACATAAAATAGTTCTTCAACACGGGGTTAAGCCTATACAGGTGCGTCCGTATAGGAGAAGTCCTGTAATAACTGCTGAACTCAACAAGCAAATTGACGAGCTGCTGGAGAAAGGTTACATACGTCCAAGTAATAGTTTTTGGTCATGTTCACCAGTAATGGTCCATAAGGCGAATGGAGACTGGCGATTCTGTGTCGATTATCGACCTATTAATCGATGGACAGTTTTACCTGCGCACCCACTACCAAACATGCTCAGGATATTGAGTGCTTTGCACGGAGCTGTGATTATAACTACGATGGATCTAACCGAAGCCTTTCATCAGATTTTAATGGCGGAAGATTCCATTCCTTTAACTGCCTTCTCAGTTGAAGGGCGCGGACAGTATGAATGGGTAAGAATGCCATATGGTTTATCTGGAGCACCATCTACATTCCAGAAAGCCATGGATAAGCTTCGAGACCGTTTTATACATCTTATACATGAAAGGAATTTACCTCGAGCTTGGATCGATAAGGTCTTTGCCTATTTGGATGATTGGGTCATTATCAGCACAACATATGAAGAACACAAGCAAATACTTTTACTCGTTTTTGAAGTATTTCGCGAAGCTGGCTTATTAATTAATCCAAAGAAGTGTAAGTTTGCCAGATCCGAGGTAAAGTTCCTGGGTTTCATCGTGGACAGCGAGGGCTTACGCCCTGATCCTGAAAAAATTGCTCCGATCATAAAATTACCTCGTCCAACTAGTCGGAAGCAAGTGCGAAGTTTTTGTGGACTCGTTAATTGGTATCATCGTCATTTACAGAACGTGGCTAAAGTTCAGGGACCACTCAATAAACTTTGCAGTGTCAATTCGGAGTGGAAATGGGGACCAGAAGAAGAAGGGGCTTTCCAGAAGCTCAAACAAGCACTTATCGAGGCCAAACCTTTAGCAATACCAAACCCAGGGCTGCCATATGTCTTGTATACAGACGCGAGTGACACCGGATTGGGGGCATTCCTTTTGCAGAAGGATCCAGAAACAGATAAGGAATATCTGATAATTTGTTTGAGTCGTCCGCTACGGGTTGCAGAGACCCGCTATACTACTACTGAAAAGGAGTGTTTGGCAGTTGTATGGGCTGTACGTAAGCTGAGATGTTACCTTGAGGGAGCACCTTTCACCGTGGTCACTGACCACGCTTCTCTCAAGTGGTTACATACTTTAAGAGACCCCAACAGTCGTCTCGCAAGATGGGCAATGGAGTTGCTGTCCCACCAGATTACCATAGAGCACCGTCGTGGACACGAGAATGAGGGACCAGATGCCCTATCACGGTTGTATGAGGATGACAGCCCTGTTGAATGGTCAGAAGTATTAAAGGAAGTTAAATCTGAAGGTATTATTTTCAAAAATATCCAATCAAAAGATTGGTATGATATTAAAAAATTAAACGTACGGAAACATCCTGAAAATTTTGTAGAGTGGAGAATTGTCGATGATAAATTACAGTATTTCAAGCCTGATTATTTAAAAGAGTTTATAGAGGATCAAGATGCCCTGAAGATTGTATTACGTGATCATGAAGTAACCGAAGTCTTGAGAAATAATCATGATGTACCTGACGCTGGACACTTGGGTCGAGAAAAGATGTACCAGCGTATTAAAACTAAATATTACTGGCCCGGCATGTATAAAGATGTCGCTGACTACGTCGAAGCCTGCGAAACATGTAAGAAGGTCAAATACAAACAGACTTCATCGCAAGGGCCCATGAGAACACGACAGCCTATTGAGCCATGGGGAATTGTAGCTGCCGACGTCACAGGACCTTTTCCTCGTTCAAAAAATGGCTATCAGTATATCTTAATTATTCAAGACTTGTATACACGATTTATTGAAGTTTTTCGGTTACGTAAACAAACTGGCAAGAACATTAAAAAATGTTTTTATCGCGCGTTCTCTCGTTGGGGTTATCCCATGTTTTTGGTTACGGATAATGGTACTGAATTTATTAACCAATTGGTTAAAGATTTTTTACTTGAAACTGGTGTGAAGCTGACAACTACCGCTGTCGCTCACCCCCAGGGTAATCCTGTCGAGCGGATAAACAGGACCCTAAAACCAATGATTCGGGCTTTTATTGATAAAAATCAGACATCTTGGGATGAACACTTAGTTGAGTTACAACTCGCATACAATAGTTCATACCATGCATCTCTTAAGATGTCTCCTTATTACCTGGTGCACGGTAAAGAGCCCAGGTTATCGGGAAAAATTTCTAACCTCGAGATTGATGACTTAGAGCTCGAAAATCTAGCTTGGCGCGCGCGAGTAAATCGTTTAGACCAGTTGCGACATAAGGTTGAGGATATCATGAGGAAAGAGAGCGAGAAACAGGCTCGATATCATGATAACGGCATTAAGGATCTTCCTACTCTTAAAATAGGAGATCAAGTTTACTATCCTAATAGAAAGCTCAGTAAAAAGGTAGATAAATATAGCGCGAGTCTAGCATGCAAATTTTTGGGACCCGCTATAGTAGATCAGGTAATAAGTCCATTAATTGTGATTTTAAAAGACGATAAGGGGAAGACCCTTGGCAAACATTATGTTCCAGATCTCAAAATTCCGCGAAGGAGTTTGAGGACAAAATAAACTATTTATATTTTCTCTGGAATAAAAGAACAACCTAATCCAACCAAGGCTTATCCCAAAATTAATTTTTCCTGACCTAACGTCAGTCTGGTGACGGGGGTTGTAACGGGGTGACCTGGTGTTCGACTGCCAGGTCAGCAAAAATTAAATTTCGCGCCCTTCTTTATCTGCGCAACCGCCCTCGCGTCGAATTTTGGTTTAACGGCGCGAAGGTAGGGGTAAACTGGACACCTCGTTGCCAGACGACACAACCGAGAATTAATTAACATCTACTTGTTGAACAGAGCAGTCGCTCAATTTTTCCACCACACCAAATATCTATAAAGTCTATTATTCAGGCAGACGCCACAGATTGTGAGTGTTCCATCTTCAGCCAAAGTTCTTACTACGTAATCTTCGTATTTGAAAGGAAAAATCCTGCTGCTTTTCACTAAGATGTCCAACGCCCCGCAACACCTGGGACAGGTTGATGTAAGTTCTTCAGGATCAAGGTTTTGAAATTAATAATATTTTATATTCGTCAAACACGTGGAGGAGATCCCCTCATTTATTTTATCGTCTTTTGATTCTAAATTCTTATATTAAATTTGTCAAAATTATTTTCTATTCTCTGTGCATGCGAGAAGTTATTATCGGTAAAATTTAGTTGTCAGGATTTTCCCTCGACAACGTTAAATTTCTTTATTTGTTTAAATTAAATAAAAGACTCGGGAATATTATTATAATTAAATTATCGAGAAAATTTATATTAATAAAGTTGGGACTGGTATCCCGGTGAGACGGAAGCGGCGCATGCGTAATAAAACTACGTTGTAAAACTCTCGATTATAAATTATTAATTATGATTAAATTTAGTATTAAGTGTATATATTAGACAATTAATTATTTATTTATAATAAAAGAGCCACAATTAAATTTAGAGTCACTGTTACATTATTTTAACAACCTTTCCCCCTATTCCAAATCGAGCTGCGTACTCAGCTACGTCAGACATTTCAGAACCCGAAAATTTGAACACTCAATTTTCTATCGAAGGATGGTCCGAACTTCTTAGTACGGGGAAGCAAGGGCCAACCCTTACAATACATATCCAATATATTAAAATTATTACAAACTATATAAAAAGGTAATAGAATACAAAAAAAAAAAAAAAAAAAATTATATTGATATATACATATAATATATATATATATATGGGTCATTCCACCAAATAAAATTATTTTTACGAAGCGACCCTCGTCGATTTGGTTCAAACTTTGTAGAGTCGTTCAATATATAAAAAAAAAAATTTTCTAAAAATTTGAGCCTTTTATATGAAGCTGTTTCAAAGTTATGACTTTTTGAATTTTTTAAAAATCTTTGTTTTTAACTTTTTCATTAATTTTTTTGAAGGAAATTTTTTTTTTTAAAAAATGAGCACATAACAGTTTTGGGAAGGTATGAGTTGCCTATCATTTTATTGCCGAATTAATAGTTGCTTACCTTATTAATACATACATTTTTAATGCCCACTGTATAATTGCTTACTGTAAAGTTGCCTACTGAGATAAATTGCCTACTGTTAAGTTGCCTTCTGAAATTAATTGCATACTGTTAAGTTGCCTACTAAAAATATTTGCATACTGTTTTGTTGCCTACAAAAATAATTTAATAACGTTCTATTGTCAATACAAATATTTAAAAATTTTTAAATTATTCCATAAAAACAATTTTGTAGGAAAAATTCTCAGCTTTCTAATAAAAATATCCATTTTTTATTTTATGTTACAGAATACCTTTTAAAATTCGATTGAAGAAACAAAAACGATTTTTAAGACTGTGCGGCGCTTGATACATCTAATTTGATATTTTTTTCGGAAAGCTGAGACTTTTTCCCACAAAATATGTAATTTTCACGATGTGCATTTTTTTTGTTTGAACAAAATTGAATAAAATATAAACTCTCTATGATTAAAAAACTTTAATTCTTATTTTTTTTTGAGGATGTTGATACATTTTTTACACAAATATATCCTAAGCTATCAACAATAGGTGAGATAGGGTGTACTGCTTGTGTTTCTTTTACCGTATTTGACTCCAAGATCGTAATGTTATTTGCCTATAAAAAGAGTGATTCAAAAGTATTCATAGTATTCAAAAGCATTAAAAAGAATTTACAATTTTTTTTCCAATCGTTTTTAGTCGTTTCTTTTATTAAGGGTTGGTTATAACAGTGAAAATTTTAAATAGTCCCGATGTATAAATTTTGCGGTGTAAGGATATGTTTTATGGTATGTATCTGCAGTGAAGCTCTGAAAACAAAAATAATAACACTATTTTTTATGATACCAGCATCAATGTTTCAAGTCTAGGAATTAGTAATTTGAACTTTGATTCTTGTGTTTTGTTCAGTAGTGATTTCAGACTATTGATGTCATCTGCGTTAATGACAGTTCTGACTCTGTACTCAAGTTTCATAAAAATTTGTGCACATTATAAATAGTATTTATGGTTTCTGTTTAATTATAAATTGCAAATCATAAGTTACGCGTACACTAATGGTTGATCACACCATTGGTTTTAAGTAAACTTGATTCTAACTGGCTGCTGACACTGAAAATAATTTTCAATGCAGGTAACCATGAAAAAATAGTGTGTTACACGAGATGAAACACGATTTCAGACTGCAGTTATTGTCAGCTTTTGCCTACGGCTCGGGCAGCCTACTTTACTCTCGTCTGACATCGTTTTGTTTCATCTCTTGTCACACAATGAATTATTACAGTTTGTTAAAACTATAAAACCAATGACTTGCATTTAAATCATTATTGATTTTGTTCAAACAAAAAATATGCACATCGTGAAAATTACATATTTTGTGTGAAAAAGTTATAACGTTCTCTTCTATTAGTCACAACCCACGGCGGAGTGTGGTGTGTGCAGAATAGCCGTTAGGGCCCACCGATGGTAAAACTGAAAATAAAATAATAAAACAAAACCAAAAATATCCCTTGGAGATGCCCACGATCCCCACTGGACACACAGCTCTTCCCAGGCTGGGTTAGATAACCAAATCGGGCGCCAGTCCGTGTGCCCCACGAACAAAATATAATAAACAATAAAGAAATGAAAATGAAAAATGAAATAATAAAAATACAGAGAGCAGTTTCAAGTGTTGGAAAAGGATAGCAAGAAAGAGACAGTATGCAATAAATAAACAATAAAATTAAATAGATCCCAGGTTGGTAGCCATTTACAACCCGTTATATTTTAAATTATAATCTTGTTTCAGCGGGTATATAAAAACAATAAACAATAATGTAAATAATAACAGTTCACTTCAACATAAATTTCACCCACTGGTTAAGTAACGCAAACAATAATTATAAAAATGTTCGGCTTGTTCTCACTCGCATGTGATATCAAATAAAAAAAATAAATAATAATATGGCGCACTTTAAAATATAATTTAATCACAGTTTATAATTATATAATACGCAGAAATGATACTTTAAACACGTGTAACTATTTTCCGCCAATAATACTTGTTGCGTAAATTTCAAATGTTCGCGCCAGAACACTTGACAACTCTACGCTCTACTATACCAGAGGTGCTGCTGTCGACGCGCCCTCTGATACTCGGAATTTCAACTCGATAGCCAGCTACGCGGCAACTGGCATTATTCTACAACACATGTTATAGAACACCACTTGCAATCAGTATTATAATTTCCAATTACATCGTGCTAATTATCGTGCTTCGTTAATTACATTAATTTGATTACTACTCACAAAATCATCATGTATTTGTTATCATCTATATTCTTCAATTATACCTTTTTTTCATATATAAACTCTGTGCTCATTGCTGTGGTGACCGTGTGTTAAACTAACGTGCGGGCTATATCTATTCACATACTCGCCATCACGTGACTTTGCAGCCACAAATAATTTATTTCAATTTACAATTACTTTCATTACTCATCGCTTAATATTTACTCGTACTCGATGTCAACTGGTGTGACTGATGTCATCATTCAGTCATCCAGTAATCTTTAATCTCAAAAATCAATATCAAATTTTATTTGTGACTGCAAAGTAACTGTTATACGTTCAGACTCGGCTCGCTAAGCATCTATTAAGTTCATACTCGGCTCTTACTCGTTCTCAATGTCGCGTATCAAAATTAATTGTGACAAAAATGTATACTCGAACTATTGATGATATTTGTAAATCATTAATTGTTAATAATTTACTCTTTATTGCGCTCTTTTGTATAAATTAATTCACGTGTATGGTGCCGTGTAAATTTATAAACTCGTATTCACTAAACTCAACAAACTCGATCTTCAACTACGCTCTATATGTATATAATATAATGTTCATGTGTACGGTGCCATGCAATTTATATAAAACTCAATTAAACTCAAATGCAATCGAATAACGTTCAATAAGTGCTCTAATCTGAACTCGTGATCGACTCTTGTACTCTACGCTATTATCTGTGATTTATTTTTATTAAATATGGACAATACACCAAATAAGTGAATTTTTATTTCTTTCACCATCCCGATCCAGCAAACTAAATATTTAATGTAGTTTTTAAGTTAATATTTTACATTATGGTCCTTCGAGCCGGATCGGATGGTGAAAACCGCGTAAAAGTGATCACAGACTAAACTCGTGCTCCTATACTCTATAAACTTTAATCTTATAGTCAATTCATCATATTCTCTAATTGTGATGGAAGGAAATCGACAGGGGAGGAAGTTTCTAAGACGGACGCTCCAACTCCCACTCACTCCAAGCATCGTCGTCCATGAGACCAATGCTCCAGCTCAAACTCAATAAGATTCTGCGCTTCCGCACGACACTCAAGCACTTGACACGCACTCGCACTCGCCTACTACAAACTCACCGCACTCAAACAACACTCTTGCCCACACTCAAGCTCAACATACTCATGATCGCAGCACTCGTACTCATCACTCGCCCACTCAAAACTCAACAACTGGTTGTACTCAAACTCATCATTACGCTACGTTACTAGCGACTTGTCAAGTCTACGTAGTGACCAAGTTAAGTACTCATCCAATACGCATTCTCTTAGATACCGGTTCTGAGATATCCTTTGTTTCAGATTCATTGGTAAGAATGCTCAATATTTCTCGTGCTCGATCACACCTTACTATCCTAGGGATCGGTGCAGCCAAGGCTGGCCATACTAGAGGGTGTGCAACTCTCACTCTGCGCTCATGTCACTCGAATCAATCACTCACGATCAAGGCACATATTCTCAGTGGTTTAACTGCTCAATTACCATCTGACCAAGTCCTAGATACTGACTTGGCACAGTACTCGCATCTCACGCTCGCAGATCCAGAGTTTGGAACCCCAGGTCCAACGGATGTCATCCTTGGAGCTGATTACTACGGCCAGGTCATCACTGGCGAGATCATCAAGTGCAAATCTCCTGGATTACTCGCTCAAAACACCATCTTTGGCTGGATTATCATTGGCCCAGTCCAAGCTCGGCTCAACAAACCACTGAGAATTCATCATGCTGTCTCCAATCATCATGATCAAGATCTTCAAGACTTACTAACTCGATTCTGGCTCCAAGAAGAGGTCAGTCCAACTCAACTACGCTCATTAACTCCCGAAGAAGAGGCTTGTGAAGCTCACTTCCGGGACACTCACACTCGAGACAGTTCTGGCAGATACATCGTCAGACTGCCATTGATATCAGACCCGCACCAGCTGGGGAACTCATACACAGCAGCTCGTCGCTGCTTACAACACCTCATGTGACGTCTTGATCATGATGCTCGGCTCAAAACACTCTACATGAACTTCATGGCAGAGTATCTCGAACTCAAGCACATGGTGCCTGCGGCATTATCTACATCATCAATTCAATACTTCCTACCCCACCATGGGGTACTGAAAGAAGACAACAACAACTTCAAGATCCGTGTGGTCTACAACGGCTCAAAACCAACCAGTTCAGGACTATCACTCAACGACATCATGCATACCGGGCCAAAATTACTCGTTAACATCTTCGACGTACTCATCAGCTCGCGACAACACCGGTTCATCTTTATTACAGATGTTACCAAAATGTATCGACAGATTTTGGTTCACGAAAAGGACCAGGGTCTGCAACAAATACTCTGGTTTGATGAGGAAGGAAACATCATTCCTTTCAAACTCGCCACAGTCACTTATGGGACGAAATCAGCTCCATTTCTTGCTGTTCGAGCCCTGCTCCAATTAGTCGAAGATGAAGGACATCGATTCCCACTCGCAATCGATCCATTCACAAAAGGACGGTATGTCGACGACATTTCCGGAGGCGCAGATGATCTCGAGTCACTGCAAGCAGTTGCAGATGATATCGAGGGTCTGTGCAAGGCGGGCGGATTCCCACTCGCCAAATGGGCAAGCAATCATCGCAAACTACTTCAGCTCAATCGTGCGGAAGCGATTACAAAATACAAAATAGAGGATCCAGAAGTCAGCACCAAAATTCTTGGGATGTACTGGTCTTCAAACAAGGATCAATTCTCTTTCAAACACTCGCCACCATGCTCAACTCAACCATGCACAAAGCGTGCAATTTTATCAGAGATTGCTCAGATCTTTGATCCACTGGGATTCTTATCACCACTCATAATTCAAGCCAAAATGTTCATGCAGGAACTGTGGCTTGTAAAACTCGGCTGGGACACTCCATTGTCTGCAGAATTACGACAGAAATGGACTTCATTCAAAGCTCAACTCGATATGATTCATATCATCAAGATTCCCAGATGGATCCACTCGTCCACGAACTCGGCTCTAGAAATCCATGGATTCTCCGATGCCTCGCAATTGGCGATGGCTGCGGCAGTATTTATCAAGGTCCTACCAACAGCTCGAACTCAGAGAGCAAAGGTCACGCTGCTTTGCTCTAAAACCAAGGTGGCACCGTTGAAACCCCTAACGATTCCACGCTTGGAACTCACCGCGGCTCACATGTTGGCAAAACTCGTCAAACACTGCCAGACTACTCTCAACTACTCGCATGTGCCAACATATCTTTGGACCGATTCATCAATCACGCTCACGTGGATACACTCGCACCCGTCTCGCTGGAAAGACTTTGTCAGGAATAGGGTGTCATTTATTCAAGAACTCATTCCAGATGGCCACTGGAAGTTTGTCCCTGGCACTGACAATCCAGCAGATTGTGCAACTCGAGGCTTGACAACCAGTCAGCTTAAAACTCATCAACTATGGTGGTCTGGCCCATCATGGTTGCTCGAAGACTCGCCGTCCTGGCCAACCAGTCCCATTCATAAAGATGCAGATACTCACCTGGAAGAACGTCCAGTCAAATCACTCTATGTTTCGGCTCAACCACTCAACTCGTCTTGGACGCTAATGGAACGTCCAATCCCACTATTGCGTATGCTCAGAGTTACAGCAATTTGTGGGAGGGTACGCGATATAATCAAACGCATACCACACTCGACTCTCGCTCGTCCACTCACATCAACTGAAATCAACCTCGCAATCCAGTTCTGCATCAAGGAAACTCAACGTATTCATTTCTACTCTGAACTCCAATTACTCGCAAAACAGGCATCATGGCCAAAGGATCACCCATTTGCTCGGTTGGTGGCTTATCAAGACACCGATGGCATCATCCGAGTAGGGGGGAGATTGGATAATGCTCCAAACTCAGATCAACAGAAGCATCCTGCAATTCTACCTCGTGATGCTGCTCTAACTCGACTCGTCATCTCTGATGCCCATCAGCGTACCATGCATGGTGGTACTCAACTCACACTCGCTCATACTCGACTCCGATACTGGATCATTGGTGGACGTCAACCAGTACGTTCACACATACTCGAATGTCTCGTCTGTGCTCGTCATCGAGGTGT
The DNA here is from genome assembly GCF_029852145.1 of Microplitis mediator. Classification (NCBI taxonomy): domain Eukaryota; kingdom Metazoa; phylum Arthropoda; class Insecta; order Hymenoptera; family Braconidae; genus Microplitis; species Microplitis mediator. The sequence goes on from NC_079974.1 coordinate 13,281,598, forward strand.
TCGGGCTCAGCAATTAATGGGACAACTCCCAACTCAACGTGTCACCCCAGCGCCATCATTCTCTCACACTGGAGTCGATTACGCTGGTCCAGTATCCATGAAATCATGGAAAGGTCGAGGATCCAGGATATACAAGGGCTGGATCTGTGTGTTTGTCTGTCTGACCACATCAGCAGTTCACGTCGACCTTGTCAGCGACTACTCATCATCAGGATTTATAGCAGCTCTCCGACGGTTTATTCACCGTCGAGGGATATGTACAGCACTCTACAGCGACTGTGGAACGACATTCCAAGGCGCGTACTCTGAACTCAAGCGGCTCTTCACTCAAGGCACTCAAGAATCTCATGCTCTACTCGATTGGGCCACTGTGCATCAAATCATATGGCATTTCAATCCTCCTGCTGCTCCCCATATGGGTGGTAAATGGGAAGCCGCAGTGAAATCGGTGAAACATCACCTGACTCGCACACTTGGAGAATCAGCCTTCACGTTTGAAGAACTTACGACTCTTCTAACGCAAGTGGAAGGGATTTTGAACTCGAGACCATTGGAGGCTCTATCAGACGATCCTCAGGATCCTTCATCGCTCACTCCAGGTCATATTCTCATTGGGAGACCAATCGTTGCGATCCCTGAACCTTCACTCATGGATACAGAAGTATCAAGACTCTCTCGCTGGCAGTTCATTCAGCAACGTGTCCAGCATTTTTGGAATCACTGGTCCACCAGTTACATTCAACGTCATCTGGCTCGAACCAAGTGGCATCATGCTCGCAATGACATCAAACTCGGCTCACTAGTCCTTCTCACTGATGAACGAACTCCACCAACTCGATGGCCACTCGCGAAAGTGACTGCACTCCATCCAGGGAAGGACAACCTCACTCGAGTGGTAACCATTCAAACAGCCACTGGTACTCTCACTCGTCCAATTGCCAAGCTCGCACTCTTACCACTTGCTCCAGAACCAGATGCCTAACTTAATGGCAATCCACTCATCAATTATCAGGTACTCAAGATCATAATCAGCAACTCTGTTCCTGATGGCGGGCGGAATGTTGCGTAAATTTCAAATGTTCGCGCCAGAACACTTGACAACTCTACGCTCTACTATACCAGAGGTGCTGCTGTCGACGCGCCCTCTGATACTCGGAATTTCAACTCGATAGCCAGCTACGCGGCAACTGGCATTATTCTACAACACATGTTATAGAACACCACTTGCAATCAGTATTATAATTTCCAATTACATCGTGCTAATTATCGTGCTTCGTTAATTACATTAATTTGATTACTACTCACAAAATCATCATGTATTTGTTATCATCTATATTCTTCAATTATACCTTTTTTTTCATATATAAACTCTGTGCTCATTGCTGTGGTGACCGTGTGTTAAACTAACGTGCGGGCTATATCTATTCACATACTCGCCATCACGTGACTTTGCAGCCACAAATAATTTATTTCAATTTACAATTACTTTCATTACTCATCGCTTAATATTTACTCGTACTCGATGTCAACTGGTGTGACTGATGTCATCATTCAGTCATCCAGTAATCTTTAATCTCAAAAATCAATATCAAATTTTATTTGTGACTGCAAAGTAACTGTTATACGTTCAGACTCGGCTCGCTAAGCATCTATTAAGTTCATACTCGGCTCTTACTCGTTCTCAATGTCGCGTATCAAAATTAATTGTGACAAAAATGTATACTCGAACTATTGATGATATTTGTAAATCATTAATTGTTAATAATTTACTCTTTATTGCGCTCTTTTGTATAAATTAATTCACGTGTATGGTGCCGTGTAAATTTATAAACTCGTATTCACTAAACTCAACAAACTCGATCTTCAACTACGCTCTATATGTATATAATATAATGTTCATGTGTACGGTGCCATGCAATTTATATAAAACTCAATTAAACTCAAATGCAATCGAATAACGTTCAATAAGTGCTCTAATCTGAACTCGTGATCGACTCTTGTACTCTACGCTATTATCTGTGATTTATTTTTATTAAATATGGACAATACACCAAATAAGTGAATTTTTATTTCTTTCACCATCCCGATCCAGCAAACTAAATATTTAATGTAGTTTTTAAGTTAATATTTTACAATACTAATCGCTGATAATACTGGTAAATAGTTACAACAAATAATCACCAGTGTTTATAAATAATAATTCAATAATGGTAAAGTAATCGACGCAAAATAATAAGGAATGATCACAAATAATAATTTACATATGGGTAGATATTTACTGCAAAATAATACACTTATCCAAAAAATTAAAGGAACAAGAAAAGTTTATAAATTTTTTAGTGATTTTTGGAAGGCCGTATTTTGGTGAAAAATGATCGCATCGAAAAAATAAAAAAAGCAAATTGAAGCTTGAAATCTCTAGTTTGAAGATCTTCCAGCAAAATATTTTTTTAAGCCACGGTTTTTGCGGAATCATAAGAAAAAAGTCGAGACAAAATTTTTCTAAATTTTTTAGTTTTGTTTTTTAGGTCTACGGGGCCGGGAAAAATTTTTTCAAAAAAACGAATTCATAGCTCGTTTAGGAAATTTATTCAGCTACAATTTGCTTTTTTTTGTTTCTCTGTACGACAATTTGCTGCTGAGATATCAGCCTTTAAATGAAAAAGGAGCCTTTTGTCTTTGATTATTGATATCTCAGCAAGTAATGGTCACACAGTAATTTAAAGGGCAGTTTAATAAACTTGAATAAATTCCCTACAAGCTACATTTTCGATTTTTTCAAAAAAAAATTTTTTTTCATCCTTGATATCCATTTGAAAAACCCACAAAAAATGACCATTTTCTGGTTTTTTAGTCAACTCATCGCTACTCTGCAAATATTGATAAAAAAAATAATGTTGCCAGGTAATTTTACAGCTTAATGTACCCCCAAAAACCCTGGAAATTTTCAGATTGATCCATTGAACCGTTTGTCCGGTCCGATTGCTCAAAGTTTTGCAAAAAAATTAAAGGAACAAGTTTTGTTCCTTAAATTGTGTAATCATTACCAAAATGAAAAAATTAATTTTTTTCGGATTTTCTTTCATTTTTGCGTTAGTTATTCAGTAAATGTAAGGTCAAGAGGAAAAAAAAAAATTTTTTCCGAAAAACGAGACCAAACAAGAATTTTTTTACATTTTTTTTTTTTTACGTTTCATTCGGGGGGTTATTTTTTTTTTCGTTTTTCGGAAAAAATTTTTTTTTTCTCTTGACCTTACATTTACTGAATAACTAACGCAAAAATGAAAGAAAATCCGAAAAAAATTAATTTTTTCATTTTGGTAATGATTACACAATTTAAGGAACAAAACTTGTTCCTTTAATTTTTTTGCAAAACTTTGAGCAATCGGACCGGACAAACGGTTCAATGGATCAATCTGAAAATTTCCAGGGTTTTTGGGGGTACATTAAGCTGTAAAATTACCTGGCAACATTATTTTTTTTATCAATATTTGCAGAGTAGCGATGAGTTGACTAAAAAACCAGAAAATGGTCATTTTTTGTGGGTTTTTCAAATGGATATCAAGGATGAAAAAAAATTTTTTTTTGAAAAAATCGAAAATGTAGCTTGTAGGGAATTTATTCAAGTTTATTAAACTGCCCTTTAAATTACTGTGTGACCATTACTTGCTGAGATATCAATAATCAAAGACAAAAGGCTCCTTTTTCATTTAAAGGCTGATATCTCAGCAGCAAATTGTCGTACAGAGAAACAAAAAGAAGCAAATTGTAGCTGAATAAATTTCCTAAACGAGCTATGAATTCTTTTTTTTGAAAAAATTTTTCCCGGCCCCGTAGACCTAAAAAACAAAACTAAAAAATTTAGAAAAATTTTGTCTCGACTTTTTTCTTATGATTCCGCAAAAACCGTGGCTTAAAAAAATATTTTGCTGGAAGATCTTCAAACTAGAGATTTCAAGCTTCAATTTGCTTTTTTTATTTTTTCGATGCGATCATTTTTCACCAAAATACGGCCTTCCAAAAATCACTAAAAAATTTATAAAATTTTCTTGTTCCTTTAATTTTTTGGATAAGTGTAAATAAACCAAATAATATTATCGCATTAAATCATAAATGTTCCCAGATAATAATTAATTAATTGTAAATATCTACCGCAACTAAAATAAAACGTTCCCATAATACTCAAAACTAGAAGGAATAATAAATGTAAATCTTATTAATTATTTTCCATCATACCATATGAAAAGTCACCAATAATTATTCAATAATAAAATATAATAAATATTACTTTCCAAGTTTTGGATAAATTTCCGCTGGGACAAACAAGTACGCAAGTATTTATATACGTTGAACTCTACTATAAGTATTGCGCTCCCTCTCTCACTTACACATGTGAGATATACAAATGGCCACCAACGCGGGAACAAATTACATGCCAATGTATAAAGTACAAAGGTACTTACAGTCTTCGTTGTAATATAAAATGCGTACAGGTTCCATTGGCATCAATCATTAATTTGGCAATAGTTATTGCAACAACTCTAATCAACCCTGATTGCCAAGTGTCCAATACACTTTATAAATTTCAATAATGGCCAAATGGCGTCCCAACAAAATACTTTATGGCAACAGCAGCACACCTTGCTCTTACAAATGCTTATCCACGTCTGGCCATGGCAGCACGTGAGTCCCATGCCGGCACCTCAGCCGGCGCCATCTTAGAATTTTTCTCACTTTGACCAATGGAGCCATATACCTGTCGCATGTTAATTTACTCATCGACACCAACATGATGCATGACTGGTTTTTCGTGTAATTTGTTTATCCTGTCATTAAATGACCATTCGCATATTTTAGAGCCAATTGTAAATGTATTTCCCAGGTATATCTCCCGTTCATTTATTCATAAAAATAGTAAATTTATTTAAAATAAATAAATTTACCGAGGCCAACTGTTGCGTTGACGCGCATGCGTCAACCAAACAAAATAATAATAATAATAATCAACTAATTCCAATAAATAAATACGCAATTATTTATCCCGGCGGCTATAAAATCCATCTATCAGTATATAAAATTCAGTAATTTTTACTGATGTAGCCGCAAATTTTGCCTAGGAAATTAAACAAATAATAAAGACACAGTAAATAAAATAAGATAATACATAAAATAATAATAATAATAATAATAATAATAATAATAATAATAATAATAATAATAATAATAATAATAATAATAATAATAATAATAATAATAATAATGATAATAATAATGATATGTTAGACGTGCTGAGCAGCGTGTGCTGCCATCTGTTGCCCTGTTCCGACCTAATGCGATGATGCCGTGATATTTAAATATCGTGACAAAGTCTCAGCTTTCCGAAAAAAAACATCAAATTAAATGTATCAAGCGCCGCGCAGTCTTAAAAATCATTTTTGTTTCTTTAATCGAATTTTAAAAGGTATTCTGTAACATAAAATAAAAAATGGATATTTTTATTGGAAAGCTGAGAATTTTTCCTACAAAAAACTGTTATGTCCTCATTTTTTTAAAAAAATTTTTTCCTTCGAAAAAATTAAAAAATGTTGAAAACAAAAATTTTTTAAAAATTCAAAAAATCAAAACTTTGAAATAACTCCATATAAAAGGCTCAAATTTTCAGAGAATTTTTTTTTTTTTATATAGAACGACTCCACAAAGTTTGAACCAAATCGACGAGGGTCGCCCCGTAAAAATAATTTCATTTGGTGGAATGACCCATACATATATTATTATTAAAAATATTTTATTAAATATTATTTTAATATTTTTTATCATTAATGTAATATAAGTACTATCTTAGTGCACGCTCTTTTGTTCGCCAAATATGCTTGCCCATTCAGCTGTTTCCACGACATTTGTGTGCGTTAAACGATTATCTGCGTGCGACAAGTAAATTTGAGTGCGACAATATACTATTATGCATGTTAATTTTTATGTCATTGGAATGCATAATAAAACCAATGCATAAGTCGCATTATCGCGAAAGGGACTCAAATGGCACCCCTTCCGCATATAATTTGTTTTCAAAATTTTGAGTAGGGATGTTACCAACCGGTGACACCTTATATTTATTAAAAATTACGCGTCATTAAGTGTCCAGCTTTAATTTAAGAACCACGTATGAACGTAAATTACGTAAAACAAGTGAAAAAATAAATCAAAATAATAATAATAATATCTAATAAAATATACAATCATTGGAATTAAATATAATAAAAAAAAAAAAATAATAATACTTATTATAACCATTAAAACTCGTGAAAAAAAAATACAGAAAGGTAAAAGAAATAGTTTTGTTATACATAATTTGAATATTACAAATTAGCAACAAAAATAACTAAATAAATTAAAAATTATCAGATGTCGTCCAATCCACAAAATTTTTTGGGAAACGAAATTATTCCTCAACTCAACGTTCAGGAACACATGAAATATTCAGAGGAATAGAAGATTATTCCTGTATTCAAAGAAACAGGGCTACAACCAACAAAACTTTCATCAAAGATATTATGACAGAAAATGAAAAAATTATTTGTGTCAAATGCTACGTCAATTTGATAATTAACGAGGATGAATCGTTCCAGGATTTTCAAGGGATTGTTAATCTACCTAAGATTTCAAGAAATCAAAAAGACAATTGTGATTATCGCAATTCTGTAATTTTTGAAGTTAAACCAGCAAGTGATTGGGAGGATTGTCGTCAAATTTTCATTTGGAAAGAAGAAGAGTTAACTGTAAAAGGAAATTTGAATGTAGAAAAATGGTAAAAAAAAAAAACAAATAGAATGAATAAATAAAAAAAAATAATAAATAGTAGAAACTAATTAGTAAAAAAAAAAAAAAAAAAAAAAACAGAAGTAGTAATAAAAAAAATATATATTATCAATTAAAATAATGATTGCACTTTATAAATAAATTTATATATGGGGCATTTCATACCAAATCGACCACTTTTTGAGGTCACCCCCTCCGATATTTTTGAAAAATTTATATGTTTTAGAGGCTGATAAAAAACGCTCTCATGAATTATTTCAAATTTTTTTGACTATTCATTTCCAAGATACTGATTTTTATCAAAATACGAGGTTTTTTTTTGAAACGGTTATAACTTTGCGAAAAATATACCAATCGGATCGTTTTTTTTTTCAAAATCTTCATTTTTGAATGTTCTTTCAAGAAAAAAATACGCTTTCATTCTTGATCAATTTCTTCATGGTTTATTTTAAGTTTTAAACAAAAAAAAACGTTTTTTCGAAATATATGCCCTCTTCGATTTTTATGAAAAAATTCTCAAAAAAACTTGGATGAATTCAGAAAATTTTGAGACCAATCCGATCGTGGGCAAACAATTCGTTCTATTTTTTTCTTAATTCGAAAACATTTTTTTTCTTAAATATTATTTTTCGACTTAATTTGACCAATAAACATTCTCAGATCGGTCTATTTAGCTGCTATGATTTTTTTTAAATACTGTGCCGGTTGGAGTATGCTATTTTTTGAAGTTTTTCTACTTATTCAGTGAATGAATTTTAAAAATCAACTAAGAACTACTTATGAGTATCCCTATCAACCAATGAAGTTTAATAGAACAGCAACTACAAAAGGAACTCAAAAACTTCATTGTGTGATACCAAATGACGATGTAAGTTTACTTGTAAAACAATACTCAAATTCAACTGAATTTAAAATTCAAAAATTGTTTAAGCGTAAAAAAAAAAAATAAACGTCGTTTATTACTTTGGGGTTTGAATGCGGATTAATTTCATTTACTATCCTTTCCTTGGTTTTTTTTTTCTTATTGACTATCGGCCATGTGCCATCTCTCCTAGGTTATAAAGATAACTCATAAGTAGTTCTTAGATGATTTTTAAAATTCATTTAATAGATGAATAGAAAAACTTCAAAAAATAGTATACTCCAACCGGCACAGTATTTAAAAAAAATCATAGCAGCTAAATAGACCGATCTGAGAATGTTTATTGGTCAAATTAAGTCGAAAAATAATATTTAAGAAAAAAAAAAAAGTTTTCGAATTAAGAAAAAAAATAGAACGAATTGTTTGCCCACGATCGGATTGGTCTCAAAATTTTCTAAATTCATCCAAGTTTTTTTGAGAATTTTTTCATAAAAATCGAAGGGGGTATACATTTCGAAAAGACGTTTTTTTTGTTTAAAACTTAAAATAAACCATGATGAAATTGATTAAGAATAAAAGCGTATTTTTTTCTTGAAAGAACATTCAAAAATGAAGTTTTTGAAAAAAAAAAAAACGATCCGATTGTTATATTTTTCGCAAAGTTACAACCGTATCAAAAAAAAACCTCGTATTTTGAAAAAAATCAGTATCTTGGAAATGAGTAGTCAAAAAAATTTGAAATAATTCATGAGAGCGTTTGAATTTTTGAATACATGAAATTAAGGAGTTTTCAGTTCTCATTATTAAACTACAAAAAAAAAATAGAAAAGGTAAGTATGATAATTGGAATATATATAAGGAAAATTATCAAATTAGTTTTTGTTTATTATTAAGTAAAATAATAAACAAAAAAATATGATGAAAAAAAAAATATTTGTTAACAAATGAATATAAATAATTTTTTTTTTTAATAATAAATATATGATCAAAAAGTAAGTATACAAATCAATTAAAAAAAAAAAAAAACAAGCAAAAATATTTATAAAAAAAAAATGTAGAAATTTTGAAATCAAATTTGGAATTTTTATAAAAAAAAATTATTGATAAATAAGTGAAATATTAAAAATAAATAATATACATACATTAATATTGTAAACTGAAATTAACAATTATTCATATCTATCGAAAAAAATTTTTGAAAAATTTTAATTCAATTAATAACAATAAAAAAAAAATAAAGAACAAATAAAAATAATATTACATGAATATATGTACCTATGAAATATATATGAGAAAACAATTTCATAATGAAAATAATAATGAATAAAATAATTTAAAAAAATTTATAAAAAAAATAATAACAAATATATAATAAACATAATAATAATCTTTTATAAAAAAATAATAAATAAATAAAATATTGTCAAATGAAAACATACATATATTTAGTTTTATAAATATTTGTCATATATTAAAATATATGACAAATAACTAACAGTGGGGGTGTGACGTCACGACGTCTTATTCTTGCTGTCAATCAATTTATCAAAAATCGTACATGCTATGTCATCTGGCTATGCATAAATTAATTAACTAGCTAAAAACTTTCAGCCATTATTACGGCTGATGATTTTTAAATTTGAATTTAAATTCAAATTATTTTTATGAAATATTGTTGTTGGATAAATATTGAATAAATGAAATATCGAAATAAAATAATAAATACGAAATATGAAGTAATGAAATAGAAATGAAATTATATGAATGAATAAATAATGAAAATAATGAAAGAAATAATGAAATGAAAATTATGAAATTATTATTATAAAAAAAATATAAAATGAATTTCGAAATATCTTTAAAAAATGAAGATATTTGTTGTTTAAAAGAAAAATAAATAAAATTAATTATTAATGATATGTTTATTGATAATGAAACGAAATAATGAATGAATATGAAATGAATTTGTGAAATCTTATAATAAAATATAATTAAATAATAATTATTAATAAACAAATTATTAATAATTAAAAATGAAATGAATTATAAAATGTTTAAATAAATGGAAAATATATTGCAATAAAGAAAACATAAGAATCAATAAATATTGATTTATGAATTCGACTCCAATGTTTTATGCGGATATTGCTAATTGCATTGGAAGTCATGAAAAATATATATATAAATAACAATTATAAAAAATATTGATTCAATTATGACCAATGAAATAATTGGTATAATTAAATAATTATTGGAAGGGATGTTACTACCTGGTAACAGCTCTTCTGGAAATCGAAGAATATTTCAGTTTCCTAAGTGAGCTCATTCGTCAATAACGAAATTTTAATTATTTAAAGGCAAAGTCTTTAACTTTATTAAATCTTTAATAATGGTGATTTAATTGTTTATAAACTGAATTATTAAAATATAATTCAGATGTTTTTTTAAAATAATTGTTGAATTATTCAAAAGTAGTAATTCATTTAATTAATAAATAATTTTGATAAACATTCCATCGATTATCAAATCTAATTTGAATTATTTAAATATAATTCATTTAATAAAAAAAATTGAATATTGATGAAATTACATCAATTATCAAGGGTTGAGAAGGAAGAATAATAAATAACAAATCAAATAAATAATTGTTGATAATAATAATAATCATCAAATAAATCAAGGTAACAATTTAATTAAATAAATAATTAATAATAAATTTAAATAATAAATTGATTGTTTAAATAAATTGTATAACAAGTGAAATCGAGAGCTAAATCATTTTATAAAGCGTTAAAAATTGTGAAACGCATTTAATTGTCTAATTCAAATTTAATTTTGTTTTGTAATAATTTTTAAATAATTGTTTTGATTTAAATAAATTCGGAAGTTGTTTTAATTTTGCTTTTATTATTTTACTGAATTAATTAAATTTTATTTTACTTAATTTTTGATAATTTTAATTATCTCATAGACAACGAACCGTGAGTATTTTTATTTTAATTTTATTTTTAATAAACAGTCATCCTTATAGCTCTGTCCCAGTTATTTCGCTCGGCGACCGCTAAACAGGAGCGCTACTCTTAATATGTGTTATTTTGACGTAACAATTGCGACTATTTTTTTTAAATTGTTTAAACTCAAGAGATGGTCGAAAAGAGTGTTCTGGACCAGATTACCCCACGTTACTTATTAAGGGTCTTAAGGGACTTTAAACAAAGCCCCTTAAAGATATCCAGCAGGGTATTTTTACGTTTTTTGGTTTTATTTTTTATTTATTTATTTATTCATACCAACATTATTGCCTTCCGGCTTACATGTGTACCTGTCCAGGCCCAGGTACTAGCCTCACAATCACCCCCACTTACAACTCTCCAATCTTAAAACTATGTCTTTATAACAACAGCAACAACTACAACAACAATACCTATTCCTATAACCTTAAAATTACTCTTATAACTACTGCTACCACCATCGCCTCCCCCTTCAGTTATTATTATTATTATTATTATTATTATTATTATTATTATTATTATTATTATTATTATTATTATTATTATTATTACCATTCTCATAATCAACATCACCACTACCATCCGCTCGGGTGCCCGGGACTTCGCCGCCATACACGTTGTTTCTTGCATTCCATTCCTACCTTTCATTCTGCTTCTACCCTTATACTCTCCTTAATCTTTTTCATCCATTCTTCCATCCTTTCTACCCCTTCCCCCAACCCCTCCGTAAGTTCCTTCCACGTCCCACCCCACCTCCTCGTCTTTTGACATCTTCCAGTCACGTGCTCTATCGTCTCCCTCTCTACCCCACATAGCCTACATCTCCTCTCGTCCTCCTTCATCCGGTACCAGTTACCGCTCCACTCACTCCCACATCTTATCTTCGCTACTACTCTCTTTTCCTTATTGCTCAAACCCCTTCCCTCACTCCAATATTCTGGTACCCCCTCCTTCACGACTTCCTTATATCTCGGGTTAAACTCCGATTCCTTAATCTTATCCCTCCTTTCCTGTTTCTGAACATCTCGATCCCTATCCCTCAGCTCTGAACTTCTCCGTATCCCTCCTCTCCACTCTAAATCTATCCCTACCCCTGACCACCCACATCTGTTCAAGTATTTTTCCCTCTCTTCGTCCCTCACTCTCCCCTCTCTGTTCGCCCTCCCTCGTTCCTCCATTGCTTTTTTCAGTAAATCCCCACCCTTTCCTAGTCTAACCTTCTTCTCGAACTTACACGCCATGTATCCCGCTCTAACTCTAACTTTTTCCATGTCCAACTCCTCTCTAACTATATACCCTGGCACTTGCCTCCCAACGCCCATGATCCATTTTCCGTACTGTTCCTGCATCCCCTCTACTTCCCTCCTTTCTCCCCGGCCCCACATTTCAGCCCCGTACATCGCAATGCTCAGTACCACACTGTTGAATAGCATTTTCCTCCACCTTATCCTTCCCCCGAACTTTTTCTCTCCTACGCTCCACACCATCCCCATAGCCAGCTTCGCCTTCCTAACCCTCTCCTTCACATGTTCTCTAACCTGATTGTTTCTCGTGAATTTGAATCCCAAATAACAGAAGCTCTTGACCTCCTCTACCACCTGTCCCTCCCACACCCATCTCCTACCCCCCTGTCTCCCCCTACCTCCTCCTTTACTAAGCTTCATCATCTTCGTTTTCCCTACATTCACCTCCAGACCTCTATTTCTGAAATAACTCTCACAACTTCTCATCAATTCCCTCATCTCCTCTACACTCTCTGCCATCACCGCCGTATCATCCGCATATGCCAGCGACCATATCTTCCTACCCCCTACCACCAACCCTCTCACCTGCCTCTTTCTCAAGAAGTCCTCCAGATCAGCCACATATATATTGAATAATGACGGGCTTAGAGGGCACCCCTGCCGAACCCCCTTTTCCGTCCAGAATATCCCTGAGACCTCCCCACCGACGCTCACCCTACACCTTGTTTCCGTATAAATCCTTCTCACCCGTTCTGTCAGGCCCCCTTCCACCCCTAACCTGTCCATTGCCCTCAACAGAATTCTCCTATCCAGATTATCAAATGCCCCCTTCAGATCGAGAAACAACACATATGCCGCCTTACCCCTTTCCTACTTCTCGCAGCCTTAGTCTGATCTTCCCCCTCCCAAATATCCAAGCTTCATTCTTTACTCCATCCCCTCCTTCAGCCTTTCCTTTCTTCAGTCTTGTTATTTGCTTGTCAATTTCCTCATCTGTAGGCACTTCCTCCAGCTCTCCACCCCCTCCCTCTCCTCTACTTTGTAACTCTACGGGCTTTCCCTCCGTTCCTCCCAGCTCTTTCATGAAATGTTTTTTCCATTCCTCGATCCCATAGGCTTCCGTCACCCTGGTCCTCCTTTTCAAATCTCTTCCCAAGAACTCCCACGCCTCTCTTTCACTTTTAATACTTATCACCTCTTTTTCAACTTTCTTTTCCCACCGCTCTCTCTTCTTCTCCTTCAGTTTTCTATAATCCTCCCTCAGCTTCCTAAGTACATCCCTCCTCCTTCCTTTTCTTCTTTCTTTATTTAATCTTTTCTTCAGTTTCCTACACTCCTCATCCCACCACTCGTCTTTAGTCCTCCTTTTGTCTCTCACCTCCCTTACTACTACGCATTCTTTAACCTTTTCCTTCAACTCCGTCCACCTCCCTTCCCCCTTTTCACCCAGCCACTCAATGAGATTCTCCTTTTCTTCAAAACTGGCTCTCTCCTTCTCACACCAGCACTGCACCACTCTTTTCAGATTTTTCCTCGTTACACCTGCCCCTTTTCTATATCCATACTCGCCCATCCATCTTCTATAGAAAATAATCTCTGCATCAGCAGTTAAATTTTGTCATATTATATAATATCAACTGAAATATTATAAACATTATACACATATAAAACAGGAAATAGATTTTAGTTTGTAAATTATAAATACATAACAACAAATGAAAGATATGCTTGAGGAAAAAAAAGTATAAGCATATTTTATCAGTCTTCATCACTATCCTCTTCAATCACAGGTGAAATACTGTCTCTATCAAATAATTTGCTAAGTATTTCAGCAGGCCTTAAAATCTTTGTTAAATATCTCCCGTGTGATAAATAGTAAACAACAGCAGCAACATGAGAGCAACATCCAATTGTTCTCAGACCATTTACACACTCACAACTATGCCTCAATATGCTTTTTGGACCAATAGCATTTTTTTTATACTCAATAAAACATCTATAAACCTTTCTATTAATCTGTCTGGATTGAACTTGAATTTTGAGTATATTTGACTGTTCTTTCACATATTAAATAGAGAGATAACCTGTTTCATCAAGCATTTCTGCTAAATAGATGACAGCCTGTTTCAATTGATAGGAACCAGTGAAAAAATACGCAGATCATTTTCTGTCATTTCTGGAAAGTCTTCAAAAGTTTCAGATGAAATTGTTTGAAAGGCCAATTTTTTTCGCTGCCAGCCATTTTTTCGAACGTCTTCAGCTAACGTATTTACTACATTATTTTGCGATTTCATTGTTTCGATGACTTCATCCAAAAACTCTGAGTCGGAAGTAAGACGCTTACTATACGTATTGAAGCAGGCTGTTTCCCATTTAGCAGAAATGCTAGATGAAACAGGTTATCTCACTATTCAATATGTGAAAGAACAGTCAAATATACTCAAAATTCAAGTTCAATCCAGACACATTAATAGAAAGGTTTATAGATGTTTTATTGAGTATAAAAAAATGCTATTGGTCCAAAAAGCATATTGAGGCATAGTTGTGAGTGTGCAAATGGTCTGAGAACAATTGGATGTTGCTCTCATGTTGCTGCTGTTGTTTACTATTTATCACACGGGAGATATTTAACAAAGATTTTAAGGCCTGCTGAAATACTTAGCAAATTATTTGATAGAGACAGTATTTCACCTGTGATTGAAGAGGATAGTGATGAAGACTGATAAAATATGATTATACATTTTTTTCCTCAAGTATATCTTTCATTTGTTGTTATGTATTTATAATTTACAAACTAAAATCTATTTCCTGTTTTATATGTGTATAATGTTTATAATATTTTAGTTGATATTATATGATATGACAAAATTTAACTGCTGATGCAGAGATTATTTTTGCAAATAACATTCAAGAACATATACAAACTAGGAAAATAATGATTCACACTTTAAACATGTAAATAAAGTAAATATTTGCTTAAAAAGTGGTTTTTATTTTTTTTTCTATATGGCGTACCTTTTTTAAAAATTTTAAAAGCACTTAAGTCTATAGGAAATTGGATGAGGAATCCAAAAAAAATTATTTCATAATTGTACCAGAACCGTAACATCGTGAAAAGTCGAAATTAAAACTAAAAAGTCATTTTTTTCGAGGTTGTTGTCGACCGATCAAGCTCCCAATTTTTTTCCGAGGAGCTACTATCGACCCCCAAAACATATCCCGAGTATAAGTCAATCGATAGAATAGTCTCTGAGAATATTCATTTTATCTGATTTTTACATATTTGGCTTTTTCTCGAAGACCGATTGGTTTCAAAAGCTGAAACTCTCAGGATCTTAATATCTTATTAGTACCTAAAAATCCCCGCAGTATCAAGCCGATACCTTTCGGGGGCAAATTCACCATGCTTATACCCCTAGGGCCTTTAAAAAAAATAGTTGCAATTAAAATACCCCGCTAGATATATTTAAGGGGCTTCATGTCAGGTCCTCAAAGACCCTTGAAGAGTTACATGGGGTAATCTAGTCCGAAACATCCTCTGCAATCTACCCTTAAGATTAAAAAATTAACAAAAAATAATCGCAATCAAAATATCTCATTAGATGTTGTTTCGGGTCGTGGTTTCAAGTCCCTATAGACCCTGAAATAGTTACGTAGGGTAATCTGGTCCGCAACATTTTCTGCGATTATGCCTCAAGTTGAAAAAATTGAAAACAAATAGTCAGAAAGTGAAAAAACCCGCTGGATATTGCCGGGAGGCTTCTTTCCAATCCCAAAAGGCCCTTAGAATGTTACGTCGTGTAGACTGGTCCGAACGACCCTCTGCGATCATCCCCTGAGTTTAAAAATTAAAATAAAAATAGTCGCAATCAAAATACCTCGCTAGATATTTGTCACAGGCTTCATATTAAGTCTTAAAAGAACCTTCAAAAGTTACATGGGGTAATTTGGTCCGAAACACACTGTGCTATCATCCCTTAAGTTTAAAAAATTACAAAAAATTGTGGCAATGAACATGTCCCGCTGGATATTTTTAAGGGGCCTTATTTTAGGATTCCAAAGACCTTCAGAACGTTACATGGGGTTATCTGGTCCGGAACACACTTTGCAATCATCCAATAAGTTTATAAAATTGAAAATAATAGTCGCAATAAAAATACCCCGCTAAATATCATTGACGGGCTTTGTTTGAGGACCTTAAAGACCCTTAAAAAGTTTCATGGGGTAATCTGGGCCGAAACACTTTCTGCAATCATCCCTTAAGTTCAAAAATATAAAAATAAATAGTCGCAATCGAAATACCCCGCTGGATATTTCCGAGGGGCTTTATTTTGGGTCCTCAAGAACCCTTAAAGAGTAACATGGGGTAATCCGGTCCACGACACCCTCTGCGATCATCCCTTAAGTTTAAAAAATTCAAAAAAAATAGTCGCAATCAGAATACCCCGCTGGATATTTTTGAAGAGCTTTGTTTTGAGTCGACTAAGATCCTCAAAAAGTTAAGTGGAGTAATCTGGTCCGGAACACCCTCTGCAATCATCCCTTGGTTTGAAGAAATTAAAAAAAAATAGTCGCATTTAAAACACCCCCCTAGATAGTTTAAAGGCGCTTTATTTTAGGTTTTCAAGGACCCTCAAAAAGTTACACATCGTAATCTGCTCTGGAACACCCTCTGCGATCATCCCTTAAGTTTAGAAAATTGAAAATCAATAATCGCATTTAAAACACGCCGCTAGATATTATTGAGGGGCTTCAATTTAGGTTCCCAAGGACCCTCAAAAAGTTAAATATGGTAATCTGGTCCGAAAAAACCCTCTGCGATCATCCCTTAAGTGTAAAAAATTAAAAATCAATAATCGCAATCAAAATACCCTGCTGGATATTTTTGAGGAGCTTTATTGTGGGTCCCGAAAGACCCTCAAAAAGTGATACGGGGTAATCTAGTAAGGAACAACCTCTGCGATTATACCTTAAGTTTGATAAATAAAAAAGAACGGACGCAATGGAAATACCTCGCTGAAAACTTTGAGGAGCTGAATTTCGGGTCCTTTAAGACTCTGAAAAAGTTGCATAGGGTAATCTGGTTGGAACACCCTCAGCCATCATAGCTTAAGTTTGAGAAATTTGAAAAAAATAGTCGCAATCAGAATACCCCTTTGGATATTTCCGAAGAGCTTCATTTTGGATCTCAAAGGACCCTCGAGAGTGACATAGGGTAATATGGTCCTTAACACCCTCTGCAATCATCCCTAAAGTTTGGAAAATTAAAAAAACTTAGTCGCAATCAAAATGCCACGCTGTATATTCTCGAGAGGCTTGAATTCAGGTCCCTAAGAAATTTCATTAAGTGACATGAGGTAATCTGGTTCGGAACGACCTCTGCGATAATGCCTTAAGTTTAAAAAATCGAAAGAATAAGTCGCAAATAGAATATTCCGATAGATATTTTCGAGGGGCTTCATTATTGGTATTCAAAGACCCTCGAAAAGTTCCGCGGGCAAATCGGGCCCGGAACACCCTCTGCGATCGTCCCTTAAGTTCAAAAAATTATAAAAAAATAGTCACAATCAAAATACTCTGCTGAATATTTTTAAGGGGCTTAAGTTTTGGTCTCTATAGACCCTCAGAACTACATGGTGTAATCTGATCCAGAACACCCTCTGCAATCATCCCTTAAGTTTAAATATTAAAAAAAAAAATAGTCGCGATTAAAATACCCCGCTGGATACTCTCAAGGGGCTTTATTTTGGTCGACAAAGACCCTCAATAACTCAAATGGGGTAATCTGGTCCGAAAAACCCTCTGCAATCATCACTTAAGTTTAAAAAATTAAAAAAAAATAGTCGCAATCAAAATACACCGCTGGATATTTTCGAGGAGCTTTATTTCAGGATCTCGAAGACCCTCAATACGTTAGATAGGGTAATCTGGTCCGAAACGACCCCTGCAATCATCCCGTTCGTTTATAAAATTAAAAAAAAATAGTCGCAATCACAATGCCCCACTAGAAATTTTCGAGGGGCTTTACTTTAAGTCCCTCGAGACCCTCAACTAGTTACGTGGGGTAATCTGCTCCGGACCACACTCTGCGATCATCCCTTACGTTCAGGAAATTTAAAAAACATAGTTGCAATTAAAATACCCCCCTAGAAATTTTTAAGGTACTTCATTGTGGGTCCAAAAAGTTACATAGGATAATCTGGTCTGGAAAACACTCTGCGATCATCGCTCAAGTTCAAAAAATTAAACAAAATAGTCGTAATCAAAATAGCCAACTGGATATTATTAAAGGGCTCTATAATGGGTCCCCGGAGACCCTTAAAACGTTACATGTGGTAATCTGGTCAAGAAACCCCATCTGCGATAATCTCAAGCTTGAAGAAAAAAAAAAAAATAGTCGCAAGCAAAATACCCCACTAGATATGTTTGAGGGTCTTCATTTCAGGTCCCCAAGTACCCCTGAAATGTTACATGGGGTAATCTGGTTCGGAACACACTCTGCGATCATTCCTTCAGTTTAGGAAATTTAAAAACAATAGTTGCAATTAAAATACCTTCCTAGATATTTTTAAGTTGCTTCATTGTGGGTCCAAAAAGTCAAATGGTGTACTCTGATTCAAATTACTCTCTGCGATTATTCCTTAGGTTGAAAAAATTGAAAAAAAAATAGTCAGAATCTAAAAAATCCCGCTGGATATGTTCGAAGGGCTTTGTTTTGAGTCCTCAAAGACCCTCAGAAAGTTACGTGGGGTAATCTGGTTCGAAACACCTTCTGCGATCATCCCTTAAGATTGAAAAATTGAAATAAAATAGTTGCAATTAAAATGCCCGCTAGATATTTTTGGGAGCTTCATCGTAGCTCCCAAAAGAACATCAAAAAGTTACGTGGGTTAATCTGGCCCAGAACATCTTCTGCGATCATCCCTTGAGTTCAAAAAATAAAAAAAAATAATAGTCGCAATCAAAATACCCCCCTGGATATTCTCGAGGGGCTTTACTTTGGGTCCTCAAGGACCCTTAGAAAGTTACATGGGGTAACCCGGTCCACAACACCCACTGCAATCATCCCTTAAGTTTAAAAAATTTAAAAAGAATAGTAACAATCAAATTCTCCCACTAGATGTAATTGAGGGGCTTCATTTTGGGTCCCCGAAGTCCCTTGAAAAGTTACATGCAGTAATCTGGTCCGGAACACCCTCTGCGATCATCCCTAAAGTTTGATAAATTAAAAAAAAATATTCGCATATAAATTACTTCGCTAGATATTATTAAGGGGCTTCAATTTAGGTTCCCAAGGACCCGGAAAAAGTTACATATGGTAACTTAGTCCGGAAAACCCTCTACGATCATCCCTGAAGTTTAAAAAATTAAAAATCAATAATCGCAATCAAAATACCCTGCTGGATATTTTCGAGGAGCTTCATTTTGGGTCCCGAGAGACCCTCAAAAAGTATCATGGAGTAATCTCGTAAGGAACACTCTCTGCGATCATCTATTAAGTTTAAAAAAATTAAAAAAAATGGACGCAATCAAAATACCTCGCTGGAAACTTTTGAGGTGCTGCATTTTAGGTCCTTAAAGACCCTGAAAAAGTTACATAGGGTAATCTGGTAAGAACCACCCTCTACGATCATACCTTAAGTTCAGAAAATTAAAAAAAATTGTTGCAATCAAAATACCCCGCTGAATTTTTTCGAAGGACTTCGTTTCGAATCTCCAAGGACCCTTAAACAGTTACGTAGGGTGATGTGGTCCGGAACACCCTCTGCGATCATCCCTTAAGTTTAAAAAAATTAAAAAATAATAATCGTAATCAAAATACTCCACTTGATATTTTTGAGGGCCTTCGTTTTGAGTCCCAACGAACCTTCAAAAAGTAACTTAGGGTAATCTGGTCTGGAACACCCTCTGCGATCATCTCTCGAGTTTCAAAAATGAATAAAACAGTCGTAATCATAATACCCCGCTGGATATCCTTAAGGGGCTTTATTTTGGGTCCCTGAAGACCCTCAGAAAGTAACATGGGGTAATCTGGTAAGAAACACCCTTTGCGATCATCTCTTAAGTTTGAAAAATTGAAAATCAATAATCGCAATCAAAATACCCCGCTAGATATTTTCGAGGAGCTTCAATTTGGGTCCCGAAGGACCCCCAAGAAGTGACATGGGGTAATCTGGTTTGGAACACCCTCTGCGATCGTCCCTTAAGTTCAAAAAATTATAAAAAAATAGTCACAATCAAAATACTCTGCTGAATATTTTTAAGGGGCTTAAGTTTTGGTCTCTATAGACCCTCAGAACTACATGGTGTAATCTGATCCAGAACACCCTCTGCAATCATCCCTTAAGTTTAAATATTAAAAAAAAAAATAGTCGCGATTAAAATACCCCGCTGGATACTCTCAAGGGGCTTTATTTTGGTCGACAAAGACCCTCAATAACTCAAATGGGGTAATCTGGTCCGAAAAACCCTCTGCAATCATCACTTAAGTTTAAAAAATTAAAAAAAAATAGTCGCAATCAAAATACACCGCTGGATATTTTCGAGGAGCTTTATTTCAGGATCTCGAAGACCCTCAATACGTTAGATAGGGTAATCTGGTCCGAAACGACCCCTGCAATCATCCCGTTCGTTTATAAAATTAAAAAAAAATAGTCGCAATCACAATGCCCCACTAGAAATTTTCGAGGGGCTTTACTTTAAGTCCCTCGAGACCCTCAACTAGTTACGTGGGGTAATCTGCTCCGGACCACACTCTGCGATCATCCCTTACGTTCAGGAAATTTAAAAAACATAGTTGCAATTAAAATACCCCCCTAGAAATTTTTAAGGTACTTCATTGTGGGTCCAAAAAGTTACATAGGATAATCTGGTCTGGAAAACACTCTGCGATCATCGCTCAAGTTCAAAAAATTAAACAAAATAGTCGTAATCAAAATAGCCAACTGGATATTATTAAAGGGCTCTATAATGGGTCCCCGGAGACCCTTAAAACGTTACATGTGGTAATCTGGTCAAGAAACCCCATCTGCGATAATCTCAAGCTTGAAGAAAAAAAAAAAAATAGTCGCAAGCAAAATACCCCACTAGATATGTTTGAGGGTCTTCATTTCAGGTCCCCAAGTACCCCTGAAATGTTACATGGGGTAATCTGGTTCGGAACACACTCTGCGATCATTCCTTCAGTTTAGGAAATTTAAAAACAATAGTTGCAATTAAAATACCTTCCTAGATATTTTTAAGTTGCTTCATTGTGGGTCCAAAAAGTCAAATGGTGTACTCTGATTCAAATTACTCTCTGCGATTATTCCTTAGGTTGAAAAAATTGAAAAAAAAATAGTCAGAATCTAAAAAATCCCGCTGGATATGTTCGAAGGGCTTTGTTTTGAGTCCTCAAAGACCCTCAGAAAGTTACGTGGGGTAATCTGGTTCGAAACACCTTCTGCGATCATCCCTTAAGATTGAAAAATTGAAATAAAATAGTTGCAATTAAAATGCCCGCTAGATATTTTTGGGAGCTTCATCGTAGCTCCCAAAAGAACATCAAAAAGTTACGTGGGTTAATCTGGCCCAGAACATCTTCTGCGATCATCCCTTGAGTTCAAAAAATAAAAAAAAATAATAGTCGCAATCAAAATACCCCCCTGGATATTCTCGAGGGGCTTTACTTTGGGTCCTCAAGGACCCTTAGAAAGTTACATGGGGTAACCCGGTCCACAACACCCACTGCAATCATCCCTTAAGTTTAAAAAATTTAAAAAGAATAGTAACAATCAAATTCTCCCACTAGATGTAATTGAGGGGCTTCATTTTGGGTCCCCGAAGTCCCTTGAAAAGTTACATGCAGTAATCTGGTCCGGAACACCCTCTGCGATCATCCCTAAAGTTTGATAAATTAAAAAAAAATATTCGCATATAAATTACTTCGCTAGATATTATTAAGGGGCTTCAATTTAGGTTCCCAAGGACCCGGAAAAAGTTACATATGGTAACTTAGTCCGGAAAACCCTCTACGATCATCCCTGAAGTTTAAAAAATTAAAAATCAATAATCGCAATCAAAATACCCTGCTGGATATTTTCGAGGAGCTTCATTTTGGGTCCCGAGAGACCCTCAAAAAGTATCATGGAGTAATCTCGTAAGGAACACTCTCTGCGATCATCTATTAAGTTTAAAAAAATTAAAAAAAATGGACGCAATCAAAATACCTCGCTGGAAACTTTTGAGGTGCTGCATTTTAGGTCCTTAAAGACCCTGAAAAAGTTACATAGGGTAATCTGGTAAGAACCACCCTCTACGATCATACCTTAAGTTCAGAAAATTAAAAAAAATTGTTGCAATCAAAATACCCCGCTGAATTTTTTCGAAGGACTTCGTTTCGAATCTCCAAGGACCCTTAAACAGTTACGTAGGGTGATGTGGTCCGGAACACCCTCTGCGATCATCCCTTAAGTTTAAAAAAATTAAAAAATAATAATCGTAATCAAAATACTCCACTTGATATTTTTGAGGGCCTTCGTTTTGAGTCCCAACGAACCTTCAAAAAGTAACTTAGGGTAATCTGGTCTGGAACACCCTCTGCGATCATCTCTCGAGTTTCAAAAATGAATAAAACAGTCGTAATCATAATACCCCGCTGGATATCCTTAAGGGGCTTTATTTTGGGTCCCTGAAGACCCTCAGAAAGTAACATGGGGTAATCTGGTAAGAAACACCCTTTGCGATCATCTCTTAAGTTTGAAAAATTGAAAATCAATAATCGCAATCAAAATACCCCGCTAGATATTTTCGAGGAGCTTCAATTTGGGTCCCGAAGGACCCCCAAGAAGTGACATGGGGTAATCTGGTTTGGAACACCCTCTGCGATCATCCCTAAAGTTTGAAAAATTAAAAAAAATAGTCGCAATTGAAATATGCAGTCGGATATATTTAAATATTTTCATTTTTAGACCCTAAATTCCCTCAAAAAGTGACGGGGGGTAATCTGGTCCGAATCACCCTCTGCGATCATCCCTTAAGTTCAAAAAATTAAAAAGAATAATCGCAATCAAAATACCCTGCTGAATAATTTTAAGGAGCTTCATTTTGGGTCCTAAAAGACCCTCAAAGAGGAACATAGCGTACTTTGGTCCGGAACACCCTCTGCGATCATCCCTGAAGTTTAAAATATTTAAAAAAAATAGTCGCAATGAATATATCCTGCTGGATTTTTTTGAAGGGCTTTATCTTAGGTCATCAAAAACCCTCAGAAAATATCATGGGGTAATCTGGTCCGGAACACTCTCTGCGAACATCCCTTAAGGTTGAAAAATTAAAAAAATGATCGCTATCAAAATACCCCGCTGGATATATTTGAGGAGCTTTATTTTGGGTCCCAAAAGTCCCTCGAAAAGTTACATGGGGTAATCTGGTAAGGAACACCCTCTGCGATCATACCTTAAGATTAAAAAATTAAAAAGAAAATAGTTGCAATCAAAATACCCCGCTAGATATCTTCGAGGGTTTTTTATTGTTGGTTCCCAAAGACCCTCAAAAAGGTACATGAGGAAATTTGGTAAGGAACACCCTCTGCGATTATCCCTTAAGTTTAAAAAATAAAAAAGAAATAGTTGCAAGCAAAATACGCCGCTAGATATTTTTAGGAGCTTCATTCTCGGTCCCAATAGACCCTTAAAATGTTACATAGGGTAATCTGGTCCGGAACACCCTCTACGAACATCCCTTAAGTTAAAAAAATGAAAAAAAATAGTCGCAATCAAAATACCCCGCTGGATATTTCTGTGGGCCTTCATTTCGAGTCCCAAAAGCCCTTAAAAAGTTACATGGGGTAATCTCGTCCGAAACACCCTCTGCGATCATCCCTTAAGTTTAAAAAATTATAACGTATACTGTTTTTGAATTCGCGACGGAGACGCGAACAACCCCAGTACCGTATGCGGTCACCCACGTGTAAAACAAAAAAAAATTATAATATCGAAGTCCGGAAAATTAAAATATTGATAAATCTTACTTCAATTAAATTTTAACTTTTTTTAAAGTAAATAATAGTGTTATTGAATTGCAAAAAAGAAAAATAAGGTGTGCCTGGACCAGCTCCTCAGGCTGGGTTAGTGCACGTAGGCGTCAGACCGTTTCTCCAAAACGGACAAAATATTTTATCAGGGGGAAAATTTGCGAGGGAAAATCCGAGCGAGTATAGCCAGTAAAAAGGCGGATAAATCGAATGAGATAATAAAGAAAAAGAAATAATCAGAAAAGAAAATAATAAGCACAGTTAAATATATATAAAATAATAAAATAAATTAAATATAGCAGGAAAAAGACCCAGGAAAATAAATGCCGAGTATTTCCCCGAAAATTGTTGGATTAAATCGTTGATAAAAATTATCAAAAAAAATCTTTTAAACAATACTTTAATTATAAATATAAATTATGCTCGTCAATAAACCCCTGGGGGTAGAATCTATATAATTCGAAGAAAATTCCAAATTTCAATCCAATATTCTAAATCAGTAATAAAATTAATATATTATAATAATTTACTTAAACAAAATAAATAATTCCTCAAGATTAATTAATATCAATACAAAAATAATCACAACTTTCACCTTGGGTTACCCCTTGAAACGAAGTTGAGGTCCACCCCTCTAGTAGGGATGAATCAACCGTCCGTTACCCATTTAAATTAAATGGGCCCGTGTCCCTTTTAGCTAGTAAGCTAATAATTCGGTTACTGATCCTGGTGTTACCCGGTTCGTAAGGACCAGACGACCGGTTGGCCATAAATTTATATACGCCAAATGCCGTATAAAGGATCGGGAGTCGTGGGGCATGTTATATATCAGTAATATATGAGAAAGAGAAAGTAGACTACAGGTGTTTGCAAAGTAAGCCAAACTAGTGAGAAGCACAAGAAATTACAAAAGTATAATAATAGTGTTATTATACTTACCTGTGAGGTGTTGGTTCACTGGTATCGATGAGTGAGAGCAATAAATAATTAAGACAATTGTGAGCTCTGTATCACAATTGTCTGGTATAGCTACAAGCAGGTATTGTAGATAAATATCGCGGCAGGTACGCGCTTTTGTAAGCAGGTATTACAGGATAGGTCGCGGCAGGTACGCGCTTCCACAAGCAGGTATTGTGGGATGATATCGTGGCAGGTACACGCTTCTACAAGCAGGTATTGTAGGAAAGGAATGCAGCAGGTATGCACCTCTACAAGCAGGTATTGTAGGCGAACATCGTGGCAGGTACACGCTTCCACAAGCAGGTATTGTGGGGAAATATCGTGGCAGGTACACTCTTCTACAAGCAGGTATTGTAGGAAAAGGATATAGCAGGTATACATCCTACGGGGTTACCGTCTTCTATAGGCAGGTACTATAGGCTAGGATGAGGATACAGCAGGTATGCACCTCTACGGGGTTGCCATCTTCTACAGGCAGGTACTGTAGGCTCGGAAGTGTAGGTAGGTTTACACGAGAATAATCATTGCAGTTAATGATTATTCTATTATTTAAAAGAATACTTAAATAATACTGAATACTTAGTCGTAAGCAAGTAGTCAAAAAGTTAAAAAGAGAGTTAAAAGAATAAACTGTATTTATTATAAAGTCATAGTGATAGTAAAGTTGAGAAATTAGATAAAGCTGAATAATTAGCGGCGCGCAGGCCTTTTTATAGATTCACGTCGATGCTTACGCGTCGACGTGGTGCGCATCCCTTCCATTTAAAAGACGAATGGAGAGGGATTATGTAATAATAATAATAATTAAATAATACTAAAGCGGGTAAACCAGATAACATGTGGTGAATACCCTCGGTAACCGTCTATTATCATGGTATGATAATGAGGTATTATAAACCTCGTTACACCCTTTACACTTTATAGAGGGAGAAAGATACGGTGTACTCTCACTCTCAATCACTAAATTTCCAAAATTAAAACATAAATTCTTTTGCATAAATAATTATCCCTCTGTCAATAATTATTTATAATTAAAAATTTAATATAAATTACTTGTCCACTGGGGTAAATAATAATAACTATTAAACTTTACGCAGAAAAGAATGAAAGAAAATAAATAATAATATCTCGGGTACAAGTATTTCAATAATTATGAAAACTATTATAAATAATAAGATAAATAATAATAATAATTCCGCTTTATAATTATTATTTTTGTTCAGGAATTTTTCCTCTGAACTATTACGTCGTCGGCTCAGGAATTTTCTCCAGAGCCGGCGTATAACTATAGCTATAAGTATAGATATATGTAGCTATCGATATATGTAACTATCGATACATCTATACAGCGAACTACTGCAAGCGCGCAATTCCCAATGTTTAAATTATAATTTAAATAAGATATAACAATTTTACCATCCTCAATTCTTTTTATAAATTTAAATGTATCATTCAGGGGTATCTAAACACAAAATCAGCCAAATTATTCGTGTCGCGAATTTCAACAATTCCCGGGGAGGTCACAGGTGACAATGCATGGAGAGAAATCAAAGTACTTACTCATTACCGCTTCAATCTCCTATCAGACCGATAACCACGCACCCGGTGAATTTATTAAATAAACTTTCTATCAGTTTGACCACAAATAACAAAAAAATTAATTGAGACAATCAGAAATGTATCGACAACGTAAAAAAAACATCGTCTGCTCTATTGCACTCTCCGTACCTTTCTGAGTACTTAATGGGCCGGCCACTTGTTGGTCACCCACGTGGCGCAACAATCGCCCTTAATTATTATCATCACTGTTACCTAGCCCCGGGCCTTTGAATTAAATGAATAAATTATGAAAACATTTTTACCCCAACTGGATGATACATAATAAATTAAATACATTTAAGTAGTATTTATTTATACCAAAATAATAATCGTGAAACATAGATATAATTAAATAATAATTATTTAACACATGTCACCCGCGTCGATATTGCAGGAGAAAATATTGATTTTTCCCCTCCTCTGCGGTCAATATTTCTCATCTCCGCAATTACCTGGATATAAAATTTGATCGAAATAAAATAAAAACAATCGTTGGGGCATAATGTGACCACACATTATGTCCCCTGAATAACGCCAAATCATAAATATTCCCTTATAAATAATAAATAATAAATGTAATTATTTTTAAATTAAAAATTAAAATTTTTGCACACACGTGCTCTCAGTCACACTGCGCGCATGCGCGAGCAAACGCTGTCTCACCGGCGTGGCAACGAAATGCCCGCGTAACCATTCAAATTTGAACTTAAATACTATTTTTAATTCTTAATACTAATTACTTATTAATTAATTTGAATGGTTACGTGACAAAATTAAAAAAAATAGTCGCAATCAGAATACTCCGCTAAATATTTTTGAGGGGCTTCGTTTTGAGTCTCCTATGACCCTCAATAAATTCAGTGGGGTAATCTGGCCTGGAACACCCTCTGCGATCATCCCTTAAATTTAAAAAATAAAAAAAATAATCGCAATTAAAATACCCCGCCGGATATTTGTGAGGAGCTTCATTTTGGGTCTCGAAAGACTCTCAAGATGTAACATAGGGTACTCTGGTCCAGAACACCCTCTGCGATCATCCCTTAAGTTTAAAAAATTAAAAAAAAAGTCGCAATCAAAATCTTCCGCTGGATATTTTCGAGGAGCTTCATTTATGGGTTCCTAAAGACCTTCAAAAAGTGTTATGTCCGGATTTTATTAATTAATAATAATTAATTATTGGAATTGGTCGCGTGGGCCTCAAATGGGAGGCACCGGGCAAACAGGGTGATTTTCCTAGAGGATTAGCTCTAGGTTTTATTTTTATTGTGAGAACTCGAACGATAAACCCCGCAGGTTCCTCTCTGTGTATTCGGTGCAGAATTTGGATGCAATATATTAATGACTTAGGTAACTTCACCTACCTTTCGTTGTTTGCTGCTTACTTGTAAGTTGGTCTTTGTAGCCTTTGGACTGCAACTCCTGGTAACGGCTTTTGTTGGTCCCTGGTCGAAAGTCGAATTGGCTCAGGAAGAAGGGATGCGGTTCTTAATATTAGAAATAATCTAATATGCAGGTTTCCCAATGATAGATGTTTATTAAAATATTTCCCTATGGGCTCGTCGTACTCAGTTCACAAGATATTAAATAGTTCTTAACACTAATGTTTTTTTTTTCACTTAAATCTCTAAAGATTGCACTTAACTATTAGAACTTAAACTTACAGGTTTTACACTTTGAATCTGTTTGAATGAGTCTTTAGCTCATATGAGTTCTGTATGAATCCCCAACTTCAACAATGCACTCGGACGAGAATCGCTGTTGATCACTTAACAATTCTTATAAAAATCACCTACGCCTCCTCGAGTGCAATATCGAGACGATCTTCCCGTGGGATTTTATAGTATACTCGACTGTTTAGATTTTATTTAACAGATATGAATTGGTTTTAAGAGAAATAGAAAATAGAAAAGAGGGTTGCCTTAACGTAACACGGTTTAGAACTCACGCGGGCCAGTAAGGAAGATACATTAAGTTATCAAGCGTCATAGGCTCCCGCACCTTGGTGTTCGTGGTTTTTATTACCTCGGTTTGCGGTTCTGGAGGGAATAATTTAGAATATATAATTGGATGAATTCAGAATACAGTCAAGTGTAATTCCCTGATTGGAGGAATCGTTGACGACGTGCAACGAGGTGTTGGCCGAAGTTGCTATCCCTAAAATTGTTAACGCTGCACTTTACAGCGAGCGCGGCAAAGAGGCCCCTTTAATATACGGCAAGCCGGATATAACAGCATCTCCCCCCCCAAAGGAAGGGTACTTTTAGTGACCTTTCTTTGTATACTGGGGTCTCTTGGATTCGCCCGCTGGAAAGCTCAGCGTCAATTTTGATTTAAGTTAACCATTTATGATAATTGCTGAGTACTGCGTCCCTTTACAATAAATGCTAAGACTATTCTATAAATTTGATTGCTTTGATTGGCAATGTTGTCATATTTCCATGTAGTATAATCTTAACAATAAAGAAACCACATAGTTTCGTATTGTTTTATCAATAGTATTAAGTATAATCTTGGTTATTTTAATATTTGTATTAACAAGAAAAGATATCTGAGTTTTCCAAAATTTTTGAACATTTTTTTTTAAATTTTTTTTGAAGAATTTTTGGTTTTTTCGAAAATTTTCAAAATTTGGAGTTTTCTTAAAAAAAATTTTTAATTATTTAGGTTCCTGATATTATAAGTTGTATTAGGTTCTGAATTTACCCTTAGCCTTGAATCCTCCGTGCGAAAACCTACGTTGCATAAAAGAATTTTTGAATGTTTAGTCATATCTATGTTACATGAAAATTCTGTTTTATTTAATTTTTTTTTTTTTTTTTTAATTTTGAAAGTATTTTTCTTTCATTTACCGGGGTTTCCTTATTTTGTCTTGCCGTCATAATTTTATTCTCATTAAATGATATTATTTTTCCTCTCATTCACTCTAGTGTATGAAAAAAAAATTAAGCTTAGATCGTGGATGCATTGTAGCTCCACGATTTTATCAAACATTCTTATGGATCTAATTACTCCTCTTATGATGCAAATAAGTCATTCGCCTTGGAGCAACTGTGAGAGGTGTTTCTATTGTTTTTGTGTTGGCATAAATCTTCTCTTAAGCAAAGATTTCCGAAATCGGTAACCCCAGACGTGTGCATTACTAAATTTATTCAAGCAAAATTAATTTCAAGAATTGATTTCGCATATAAATTATTTTCTAATAAAATTGAATTTTCTTTTTTTTTTTCCAGTTTATAGGCACACCAAGTACATTGAAATTTTTTTTTTCAATTTTTTTTTCAATTCTATGAAAATGTTTTTCATGATTCCGAATTATATTAGGTACTTGGTATTTTTTCGATTTGATTTATTTTTTTTGTAAAAAGAATCTTTTCTTAATTGTAAAAAATTTTAAACGTGTACTTGGCGCGATTTTTTACAGAGAATCTGTTTTTGGTAGGATTTGTCTTTTTTTTGTTATGTTGATTGTTAATGATTTTGATATACACTATTAGAAATCGATTTATAATTTAAGACAAGTGAGTCTGTATTGTTTATAGTATTATCTTGTCGAAACAATAAAATTGTTTGTTAACAATTGTAGTAATTTTGTACTGCTAACCCTATCCGAAAATTCCCATAGAATCCACTCAACTGCGACAAAAACCGCATAGAAACCACTACAGTCTATAGGATTCTATGCGGTTCTTGTCGCAGTTGAGTGGATTCTAAGGGAATTTTTGAATATTTCAATATCATAACCTGATTAATTAATTTTTATGTATAAATTCGCTTATCTTCAGCAATGGTAAGAACGAACATGACAGACTTTTTTTTTGTAGTAAAAATTAACCTTTAAATTGAGGAAAAATTAACCGCAAATTTTTCTTTCCAATTTTTGCTGTCAAAATGTCAGCAAATTCAGGAAATTTCAATGTCAAATTACTGTCAATTTCAAGCTAAAGTTGTTATTAGGGAAGTACCCTGATAGCCACCATAACCGCAATTGAACTTCAAGCCACTGCCATATTCTGAAGCCAACTTGAAGGAAAATGTTGGAGAGCAAAGTTACGGTTAAAATGACAGTAAATTGTCTGTAACTTGTATTCAACTTGACTACAAGTGTTACCATCAGACAATGACATTAAGTTGATTTTTCCAACTTTTGCTTTCAAATTGTTGGCGTATTTGGGCAGCAAATTTCGGTAATTTCAACTGTCAAATAACTGTCAGTCCCAAGCTAAAGTGGCTATTAGAATATATAGATGTATATGTATATCCTTATGCATACCCTAATAGCCACTTTAGCTTGAAATTACCAGTAACTTGATATTAAAATTGCCTGAAATTCGCTGCCTAAATTTGTTGACAATTTAACAGCAAAAGTTAGAAAGAAAAATTTGCGATTAATTTTTCCTCGATTTGAAGGTAAATTTTTACGATAAAAAAAAAAGTCATTTATGTTTGTTTCTACCATTTCAGAAGGTAAGCAAATTTATACATAAAATTATCTACAATTCTACGGTAAAAAAATGCTATACAATTTTTCGAGTCAAATTAACAATAAATTGATGTAAAAATTTGCCTGAAAACTTACAAAAAATTTTTTCTAGTCAACTTTTGAAGTAAATTTGCATTTTAATTCGGGTGGTTAATTGACGTCTAATTGTTTAGCAAGTTGTATGCAAATCGTCGTCAAAAACAGAAAAGTCCGAAGTTGACGGATATTTGAAGAAAAATTCAAGGAAATTTTTGTTGAAGCAAACTGTGCTATTAGGGAGGTTCGGTCAAAGACAGCCAATGACAACACCCTAATAGCACAGTTTGCTTTAGCAAAAATTTACTTACAAAAGTTTCGTTGAATTTTTCGTCAAATTTCTGTCAACTTCGGACTTTTTCGTATTTGACGATAATTTGTATGCAACTTGCTATTGAATTTGACGTAAATTTACTGCCCGAATTAGAATGCAAATTCACTTCAAAAGTTGACTAGAAAAAAGTTGTCGTCAATTTTCAGGCAAATTTTATGTCAATTTATTGTTAATTTGACTTGAAAAATTGTTAAGTATTTTTTTGTCCTCAAATTGTAGACAATTTTATGTATAAATATGCTTACCTTCTGAAATGGTAAGAACGAACATTACGGATTTTTTTTTTTGTAGTAAAAATTAACCTTTAAATTGAGAAAAAATTAACCGCAAATTTTTCTTTCCAACTTTTGTTGTCAAAATGTCGGCAAATTCAGGCAGAAAATTTCAGGCAATTTCAACATCAAATTACCGTCAATTTCAAGCTAAAGTAACTATTGGAGCATCTGTATCTGTCATCGCGCTAAATATTATACGATTTTGATACCACCTAGCGGATATAACTAGATAGAACTTAAGAAAATAAAAAAAAAAATTTTTAGCAACCCACAAATAGGTATTTCTGTGGTATAGGTATATATGTATCTATATATGTATGCAAAATCAGGAAACATTTAAAAAATACAAGTAAACTTTGAATACGAAATGAATAAAAAAAATTCATCTTAGACATTAACAAGGATTTATTTGTATCATTGAAATCTAAAACGTTCTTACATTCTATTGATCGTCATCTCCTGATATGATATCGATAATTTAAGTACGGATTGTTTGAATTTTATATCAGAATTTCTATATAACTCAATGAAACTATAGTAAAAAATACAGACTGAAGCACCGCTGGTGGCGCAAAAATGAACCATTGCTGTAAAGAAATTTCAATGTTTTACTGAATCATGGCATTTCTTACAACTTTTTATTCTCTGGCAGTGCCCTTTTTGCATGAAAAAATTTATAAAAGTGTCTAAATTGGGGGTGCTATAGTATATGCTGGCCTAATTTCATTATTTAAATTAGTTCTCATAACTAAAATGAATAAAGTTTTATAATTTTAAGACGAACAATCAATGATCTTTCGAATAGAGAAGGAATTTTCTGAAAATTTATTATTTTAAAAAAGTTTTTAAAAATGAGAGCTAAAAAGAGCCAAAAACGACTATGTCTACGGTATAGATACACGGCAGGCTCGCGCCATGACACTTTACACATATACATATGTGTTTGAACGTGTACTTGGCGCGAGACACTACCGTGTCTCCTGATTTTTGAAAAACTTTCAATAATGTTTTTTTGACAAATTTCTAAATTCATATTTTTGAAAACTTGAGTTTTCATTTTTGAAAAACTTTCAAAATTTATTTTTTTTTTAAATTTTTAACAATTTTATTTTTGAAAACTCAAGTTATTATTATTGAAAAACTTTCAAAATTTATACATTATTTTTTTTTGAAGTTTTCAAAACTAAATTTTTGAAAACTTAAATTATTATTTTGGAAAAATTTTCAAAAAAT
Source organism: Microplitis mediator (assembly GCF_029852145.1). Classification (NCBI taxonomy): domain Eukaryota; kingdom Metazoa; phylum Arthropoda; class Insecta; order Hymenoptera; family Braconidae; genus Microplitis; species Microplitis mediator. Next base: position 13,314,461 of record NC_079974.1, read on the forward strand.
TTTTATTCTTAAAAAATTGAATTATTATTTTTGAAAAACTTTCAATAATGTTTTTTTGACAAATTTCTAAATTCATATTTTTGAAAACTTGAGTTTTCATTTTTGAAAAACTTTCAAAATTTATTTTTTTTGAAAATTTTTAACAATTTTATTTTTGAAAACTTAAGTTATTATTATTGAAAAACTTTCAAAATTTATACATTATTTTTTTTTTTGAAGTTTTCAAAACTAAATTTTTAAAAACTTAAATTATTATTTTTGAAAATTTCCAAAATTTTTTTTTGAAAAATTTCAAAATTTTTATTTTTGAAAACTGAAGTTATTATTTTTGAAAAATTTTCAAAAATTTTTCTATAAAACATTTCAAAATTTTTATTTTTGAAAACTTAAGTTATTATGTAAAAAAAAATAAATTTTCATTATTTTTTATTTCTCCTTTAGTATCTTCTTTGCTGTTCGGACGACGAGTACGATGATCTCCTCAGCACTTGTCCGTTGGATCTAGCGTTGAAGATTGTACCGCTACAGCAGAGGGTCTGCCGGGCCCGCGCCCTTCGGTTTTTGAATGACTATCTGCAGCACAACGCTGCCCCATATTTCGTTTGGTGGCTTTAAATTCTTTCTTTTTACTACCTCCATTTTCTTGTTATAGGTGGTGAAAAGGAGTATTTTAAGGAGTTTCTATGGGGTTTTATTTTTAACAGGTAGGTTGGCGGAGAAATGATGTCCTGTGAGTAGATAGACAGGGGGGGTTCTGGCTCACTTGGGGCAAGATGGGCATGATCTGTTGTACCGGCGGATGGTAAGTTAATGATTGGCGGATGGTAAGTTATCGACTGTTGGTTATCGACTGTCGATAATGTATCGACTATTAGTGATGTATCGACTGTTGGTGTGGTTATCTGCGGCCTTCTGACGTCATTTTGACGCTAATTGGTGTCGTTTGAGCTTATCTGGGGCCTATTTTACCGCCTGAGCTTATCTGGGACTATTTTGAGCTCATTCCCGCCATTTCGAGCTCTCTTTGAGCTCATCTCCGCCATTTTGAGCTCGCGTTAGACGTGAGATGGCGTTTTCTCTCCCCTCTTTTTTATTTTTTAACTGCGTAGTACAATTTTTATTTTTAGATGATGACTCATCCAGTTCCGAGAAAAAAACTTTCCTTTGTTTATTTTTAACTGCGTAGTAAATGAGTCACCTAACAGGTTTGAACTTGTTTTAGAGCTAGAGTGGGGGGAATGGAGCTGAGCGCTGAGCTCGAGAGCTCGCAGCAGCAGCAGTCAGTCTACATCGAGAAACGTTCTAGTTAACAGCTTGTGCAAATGGATCATAAATTCAGTGAAAGTGAAAGAATTTTTCTCTTACATAACCGGCCGTACACTGATAATCTTGACGATATTATTGAATCGTTATTTGGTGACATACCTCCTGAGGATATTGGTAAATTCATCAATGATGTAATTGCATTTGACAAAAATATTGAAATTATTGAGAGTGCGCGAGATGTATCGTGTCCAGGCTGTGCTGAAAAAAGAAAGTTAGTAAAAAATCTATTTGAAATTAGTGAAAAAACGGAAAAACTACAATTACGTATACTTAGGAAATCATAAAAAATGGGTCCTCACGGTTCAAAGTATGTAAGAATTATTATTTCAAAAATTATTATTTTTTTTTCAATAACTTAACTATAAATATTCAATTGTTAACTTTTACAGACTTCATGTATGCACTGATGAGTGTAACCACGATGCCCAAATCGAGTTTGAGGATATAAGCAGCGAAAGTGATATTTTTGATGACTACGGTGACAACGACAACGACGCTATCCCAGATTCCTATTATTTTATAAAAGTGAATGAGGAAAGTAACAAAGAATTGGCTATTCGAAGGAAAGAAATCAACTTACAACTTTCTCATTGGAAAGAATTATTATTAAACTTTAATGATCGCAAAAATTACGAAGAAGCGTGTCATGAAATCACATTCATATTAACTAAGTCATTGTTTAAAGCTAACAAACCGCAATAATGGAACTAATAATTGATTTTGTGGGTTTTGAGATGCCTGATGGCAGATTTGTGATAAAAGAACTTTATGCTAGTGATATTTCTGTTAGTCAATCCATTGTTATGCCTCAGTACATTATTTTCACGGTCACTTCCAAAAGTGCTGACAGTGATGTTCTTACGCTCACTATCGGCCGCATGACTACTTATTGTTTAATTTTTCTCAGAGCGTAATAATATCAGTTGTAGCATCACCTGCAATCGCTGACTGCCGGTAGTGAGTTAGAAAGAAGAACCGAAAGAAATCAGAATAATTACAGAACTATTAATTAAGAATAACTTTATTTTAAATAGAATAGAAGTACTATTCCTTATTTTCTTTAATCAGTAATATTATTATCATAATTGTAAGTCGTTCAAATCAATTTACTATCATATTATTTGTAATGCATTTAAAGTGAAGTTTTCAGTGTTATTTCTCAATAAATATTCAATTTTTCAAGAAGTGATTTTGGACTTGTTATAGAAACCAACCAACCTATGAAAAGTCGGTTCAGATCTTCAATCAGTTGGGGAACTTACTGTGTATGGATAATGAAGATATCGCATGTCTTGATGTTGCATTTATCATTGAAAATGCAACCCAACAAATCGATTTCGCTTGGCACAAACTACTGGAACGATTACAAAATAATGAAAAATTAATTGGATATCAAAGGTGTCGAGATCATTCTCTTTTCTATGATGATATCCCTAATAGCCTTGCATATCCATTCCGAAAAGATTGCTGCAATTGTACTTTTTAGGTTAAGAAAAATATCTATAGTTTATTATGTATTTGAGGTTATGTAAGACCAAAATGTATATTTTTAGGTTAAGAAAAAAAATACTGTAGTTTCGTATGTATTTGAGGTTATGTAAAATATTTAAGGTTATGTAAGACTTAAATGTATATTTTAGGTTAAAAATAATAAAAACAATATATGTCAATATAAAAAAGTTTATTTATTTATAAATGTAAGTTTTTTAATTAATACAGGTTCAATAATTATATTTAATTTATTAATTCTTTGTTTAAATCGTTCTCGATCTCTTGCTGCTTGTTCCCATTCGCCTCTTCTTGCTTGCTTGTGTGCAAATCTCCATACATACGTATAATGTATGGTTGGCGTTGGATTAAATTGAATAGTCTTCATATTAGTTTTCGTACGATGCTTCTTATGGGATTATACTCGACTATGCGATCATGTATAATGAGGCAATAAGCTGATGTCTGCGCAGGAAATTGATTTGCAGATTCAAATTCTAGGCGAATGTCCACTGGTCCAGATTTAATTGATTAGTTTTGTTTCGAGCAATCGATAACATACGGTAGTGCTTGTTCAAAAAATTTTTTCTTCGTCAGCAGTGGCTCAGGTTCTTTGTTGTAGTATGAAATTTGGAAATTTATATACATGTCGTACAACAGAGCATATTGATTGTTTGCAATGTTGAGATTCAAATTCCCATAAGGATAACTCTGAGAGTTTAAAAATAATTTTATGTCTCTGATGTTGCAGTGATAAAATCCGCTGGCATTTTTAGTTGCGTCATTTTTTCTTGCTGTTTGAAATCCAAGTATCACAAAACGTGGTTTCTCGAGCTGCGTAGAAGTTTTGACTGCCCATATGTCCTTCGAAGTATTTGGTAATAGAGGATACTCGTACAACTCCCAAGCACGGAAACTGATTGAGATAGCTGGATCACTTGTAATATAATTCAAAGCTTCAATTTTTTGTTTATCAGCCATAGTCACATATGGTACAATCCACTCGATTTTTTGCAGCGTAATTTTAACAGCTTCAGCATGAGCTCCAGCAGCAGGTGTGGCCACAATGTATGCATTCCAATCAGAATTTGATCTTATCAAAATTAATTCATGTCTTGCTTTGATTACAATTTTATGGTATTCTTCAGCAAAACCAAGCAGAAGACTTAGCGGTATAGATATATCAAAGAAACCATTGACATTGTGTAATTTGTTCACAGCTTCATCCATAATCCAGCCTGAATTTTCAAGTATATTTTCTTGAGCAGGACTTAGTGATGTGTATCCTTTCATGAGACTTGTGATACCAACATTTTTGCTACGATCAATCTCAACACCATTGAGTTCGTAACGTATTTCTTCGAACATATGACAAACTTTCATGTTGACCACGTGAGTCGTTCCACTCACAGCTGTACCATCGGACTTTGTGAATTTTCCGTACACATGTAATGTACTTTTACTTGGAAGTAGACACAAATCTTGGTGTTGAACTGCAATTCTTATTTCATCGCTGTTGTTGAATGTTGATGAAGCATACGGGAGATGAGCATGCGCTTCATAGTGTGCAATTGACTCATCAAAAATGATTTGTCGTTGAATATTTAAGATTTCCGCTGCCATAGTCGTGTACACGTTAAACAGCAAAAATAAATTTTTATTTTCTTAATTTTCCACGTAATTTTAGTCCTGGGCTCTGTAGAAACTGAGTGTTCTGAAGTGTTAACACTTTGTGAGGTACTCGGTGACTGATGTTGCTTGACCATGTTGCTGTCTTTTTATACCCAGCACCACTTTATGTTTCATACACGATACCCATTATTTTATAGACTTTATATGCAGTCTTATGGTTATCGTTTCACCTCTGAAATTAGCCAGTTTTCCGTCTTGATCTACAATTCTCAGTCTGAGATTTTGTATTGCTTGTACGGCGATCGGTAGATAAATGACGTGTGATGGCAATTCAACAATCTTATATCCTGGTGGTACACTTGGGAAAAATTCATGAATAGTGTGAACTTTGTATTCATTTATGTAAGCACCAGACGTGATGTTACACTCAACTCTCAGAGCATTGAGTTTTAATATCTTCACTGGTAAATCTGATGAGTGAGTTTTATGTGGCATCAGCTTCCGATTTGTAAATTCCAATAGTCGACCAATAGAATCTTGAGGTGTAAAATTTATAAATTGATCACATTTTATCTCACTTCTCAATTCATTATTATTGGCTCTGATGCTGATGCTGAGTCTTCGTAATTTCTTTTGAATATATTATTCAATGTCAGTTATCTCGGAACTTCTTGGTGGTATCGTCAAGACTCTCTCTTCAATAGTTTCATATTTTTCAGCTTCTATATTAATATTCTTTTCCGTCACTGAGATATTGTCATCAAACTTTGTAATTATTGTAGCATTTCTCTTAGCTCTTTTTTTCTTGACTATTTTTTTCTCATCAACATTATCATCAACATTATTTGTATCAATTTTTTCGATATCAATATTATCCACAGGATAAGAGACATAGAATTTATTAGCACCCACATCAATATTGGGTATCGAATTAAATGTTAATAACTCTACAAGCCCCAGAACATAATTTTTAGTTGGTGATAATTCAATTGGAGGGAAGTAGTTAGCCTCCAACTCGGATGAAGATCCTGTCAGTGTTAATGTGAATGACTCAGCCATGACTGATGTGTTGTATACAAAGTCACATCAATTTATAGTTGTCCAGTAAGAAATTTGAGACACAAATGTCCGCATATAATTGTATCAAAATCCTGATATCATTTGTAATTATATTTCACTCTACCAACATCGAGATATTCCATAAGATCTTGTGGTGGTTGTAAATTACCAAAACTGTCAAAATAAATAACTTTATCATTATTTTTCTTGTATGCAACCCAGTGAGTACCAGGTCCATGTTTATCATCAAGATTAATAATAGCTGATTCATTTTTTCTCGGTCCAGTTTCAGGTAAATCGTTTCTCATAAAAACACCACGAAAGTTTGGAATTTTTAGAAATTTAGCGTACTTCAGTGAGTCGATGTTTGTAAGTGCTCGATGTGGTAGCTCTACTTGTTTTTTGACTTGCATCCTCTGCTTGCTGGATATGGTCTCAAATATAAACCCATACCACGTCTATAAGGCTTCAAGTATAAGCTTTTACCCATAGATATTTGTTCCGTTTGCAAATTATGACGTTTGCTCTCACTCAATCGATTTTTAGCAGCACTCGCATCATTTATAGCTTTTGCTATACCAGCAGTGCCTCCAGCCAAAGCTCCTGTTGCACTCAAGCCGGAAAAAGTGGTATTAAAAATAATAGTATACCACCAACTTTAGATGGAACTGGTAAAATTCGAGGCAACCTGATATTTTTTTTCCCACCAGATTTTTTAACTGCCTGACGAGCACCCTTCAATGCTGTTTTGATTGGATCACCACCAGAAGTTATGGACTTTTTGACAGCTGTGACAACTTGTCTTAGTGCTACTTGTTTCTTCACACTTATCTTTCTCTTGCTAGCTTTTCTCTTCCCAGTCTTCCTCTTACTGGGCTTTCTCTTACTAGCTGTTCTCTTCTTCAGCCCCATACCGAATCTTTTTTTCATCTTCATGATTTTATTTACACTCCACGCAGCAGCTTTTTCACCAATACCAGCGTCTTTTGCTTGATAACGTTGCCACGCCTTCTCAGCAAGTATTTGATCAGCCTCGTGACGTGCTTCCAAATTTTCACGATTACACGAGTATGCGATATCGTGTTCTTCACACGCAGCGTCCAGAGGATTAATTCCAGGATCACCCCGAGCTAATCTCTTGGCTAGCTTTGTGCCTGGTCCACAGTACTGGTATCCAGGTATATGTAGTTCAAATGGCAGCTTATTAATTATACTATTTACAAAACCTCTACGACTGGTATTCACACACCTGCTCTCCATAGTAGCAGCATCATGACTGACTGAAAATCCTATAAAACCTGGTACTTATAGTTCGCTGAGTGAGTTGTTGTTGTGACCGGAAACTGTCAACATGGAGTTTAAAGTCAAGAGGCCAAGTTGCCAGTAATAAATTTTGATCAAATTGTTCAAGGTACAGGAGTGAAAAAAGTTAAAAGACACGGAGCTTTATTGCCAAACAGTGTACGCGCTATATTTTGTGGTCCATCAAATTGTGGAAAAACAAATGCTTTGCTGTCACTCATCATACACCCCAACGGTTTGAGATTTGATAATATTTATCTCTACTCAAAATCTTTAAATCAACCGAAATACAAATTTTTAGAATCACTACTTAAACCAATAGAAGGTATTGAATTTTTTACATTTAACGAGTACGAAGAAGTACTGAAACCTGAAGATGCAAAACCAAATTCATTGATGATATTTGATCATGTTGCTTGTGAAAAACAAGATCATATCAGAGCATATTTTTGCATGGGTCGACACAAAGATGTTGACAGTTTTTATCTCTGTCAGACTTACACACGTATCCCTAAACATTTGATACGTGACAATGCAAATTTTATAGTTCTCTTTCGTCAAGATGAGATGAACTTGAGACATGTGTATGATGATCATGTAAATACTGACATGCCATACAATTTATTCAAAGACTTGTGTTCAGCATGTTGGAATGATGATGGTAAATATGGGTTTGTAGTGATTGACAAAAACAGTGAGCTAAATAGTGGAAGATATAGAAAAGGATTTGATTGTTTTATTAGTATAAATTAACTTGTACTTGATGAACAACAATCAGAGATTAAGTGAACTCTGACGCATCAACATGAAGACTGAGGAACATTCAAAGCAACGAGATGTCTTACATCAGATATCTCAGGCTAGTGATGCTATCCGACGGAAGCACAGAATGCTCAAGTTGGGTAAAGACACAGCTGAGAAGGCAATGGGTGAAATGTTCAAGCCTATTGTTACACCTCTACAAAGTCTAGTCGAATCATCAAAACATAAAATCAAACAAGAAGTCAAGTCTGAAGTTGAAGAAGTTAACAAAAATAATTCAACTGTGAATAATTATAATACAGAACTTGATGATGCAAGTAAATATAACAGTATCATCTCTGAAGATAGAAGCGGGACTCTGGAAGAAACACAAATATCTCCTGCTGCATCGAGTACCCCTGCTAAGTCAGCTAGCAGTGAAATAAAGTCTTATTTATTTAAAGTGTATAAAAAAAGTAGAGATATAGATCTGAGATATGGTGTCCGTCGATGTTACAATGATTTTAACATTGGTGATTCTGAAATAACTTTTGATGATACTGTGATTAATATAAAAAATAAAAATTACTCAGTGACTCCTGGTTTATTGGAATTATTATTTAAAAAATCTCCGGATGATTCGAAAGTCACACAGAATGATAAAAATAAATATCTTGAAATTATAAAGATGACAAATGCTCATAGAAAAAATTATAAGCCAGATAGTAGTTTTTATGAAGACTCGACAATCAAGTATAATAATTATATTGCTGATTTTCTTGATAAAAATGCAAACTTATCAAGAGGTACAGGATTACCTGATTTTATGATTGCGAAAAAGAAAAAAGCACGTATGGATTATGTCTACTGGGATGATCCAAATGAACTAGTTGACCGTCTTCGTTTACTCATGGCATCTCAAGCAGCTGGGAATCCAAGTCACACTAATGAAATCATATCAATTATTGAAGAGCTACGAGAAGCAGGAATTATTTATTAGCAGCGACTGCATCAAATTTATATCATTTACTTGCTGACTGTTGAAGTGAAAAGAGCAAAAATGAGTGTCGATATTTTTGGACGTTCGCTACGAACTGGTGCTGCAATCAGCGGACCACCAGGACCGCCTGGACGAGGATTTCAAATAACTCTTGATGGACAGTATGATGTTGAGAGCAAGAGACTGTCATGTTGGCAAACCAGCTGAAGACAGTGATGCAGCAACTGTCAAATTTACACGTGATCTTGTTCACAAAGAGCTATCGCTACTGTATGATAGTATGAGGAATGATCAGTCAGAGATCATTTCACACTTGCACTCTCAAGTGGTAACACTGGATTCTACTGTGACGCTTTTAAGAAAAGAAAATCAAGAATTAAAAGTTATAATAAAACGTATAAAGTCACGAAAAGGATTAATTAATAAAAATACACAGCGAATAAAAGAACTGGAAGCCAAAATTTTTGTTGACAATGGAGGACAAAAAATCAGTAATAGCGTATGAGTAGCACAGACCAGCACGCAGAAATTATCAACGTCGTCATGTTGACATACGAGCACTTGATGAAACTTGGCAAGCTGACTTAGTTGAAATGATTCCTTATGCAACAGTTAATAAAGGAAACAAATACCTGCTAACTGTCATAGATATTTTTTCAAAGTATGTTTGGGCTGTACCAATTTAAAGTAAAAGTGGCAGTGATGTCACTAGTGCAATGAAATCTATATTTCAACAAGGACGTGTACCAGAAAATCTGCATGTTGACCAAGGCAAAGAATTTTACAATAAAGAATTTCAAGAACTGATGAAGCGTAAAAACATCAACATGTACTCAACATTCAGCAACTTGAAGGCATCAATATGTGAACGTTTTAATCGAACACTTAAGAATAACATGTGGCGTCAATTCACTGCTCGTGGTACCTATAAATGGATTGATATATTGGAAGAATTGATACACAAATATAATACTAGAAAACATCGTACTATTCAACTGGAACCTATTGATGTAACTGCTAAAGATGAAAAGCAGATATTTGAAAAAATATACAAACCTCTTCAAGATCAGCGGCAAGCACGAAAAAATAAATTCAAAGTTGGAGACAAAGTTCGAATCAGCAAGTACAAACATGTATTTGAAAAAGGCTACACACCCAACTGGACCACTGAAATTTTTACAATCAAGACAGTGCAGAATACAAATCCAACAACGTACAAACTTGTAGACTATCAAGATAAGCCAATTGAAGGTAGATTTTATGTTGAAGAACTCAGCAAAGTCAAGCATCCAGATGTCTATCTAATAGAAAAAATTATAAAAAAACGTGGAAATAAATTATATGTAAAGTGGCTCGGCTTCGACAGCTCTCACAACACCTGGATTGATAAATCAGACCTATAAAAAACTTATTATTTAATCTTACATTCTAATAAATAAAAAACAAAATTTTTAATTGTATAAACATTTTTTTTATTTATAAACCTTAAAACTAATTTTACAAAAACTTAGAAATAATTTACATGAGTTATCTTTTTTTTATTTACAACTATTTACATAAGTTATCTTTTTTTTTTTTATTTACAACTATTTACATAAGTTCTCTATTTCTTTTTTTTTTTTACAACTATATTCATAAGTTTTCTTTTTTTAATTATTGTCTCATCATCATCATCATCTACAATTCCTTTATAGCCCCATGGTAGGGTGTCATGGCTGCCATCAATGAGCTGACGCTTATCATCAGCCCAACTTGATGCTATTTTATTTTGTACAATCGTTTTTACATTATGTTTTTCGCTCTTAATTAAATACTGTTTTGTTGTTAAATTTACATGATTATTTAAACACTGCATAAAATCATCAAACGTGATTGTTCGCAAAGTTGGACCTTTTACACCCTTTGCTCGCTTTTTGGCCTTTTCATTTTTATATGTCTTGAATGCATATAATTTCACCCTGAGTCCAGTGAATTCAGTCATGATTCCACCATTATTCTCATCCTTCATCAGACCCAGGACTTTCTTATTGACTAATGGCATATCATAAATATTATCCGCGGGGTAGTCAGAAGTGTCGAACTTGGAGATGTCACGTTTGATGATTTTATAAACATCTGGCACAGTAAAATGATAGATGAGACTGTCGGTGTCAGTATACATTAATTTGGACTCGTCATTTTTAAAGTTCTTTTTTACATAATTATAATGAAAGTCATAAATAAATGTTTTAGACAAATCTAAAATACAAAAGCCCACATAGATAGGTTTATTGAAACAGACTTTTACTTTCTTCATCTCAATAATTACCATATCTTTATCAAACATGGTAAGACTATGGAAATTTGGCTTACATATCAATTCTTTGACGCCATATCTACCCTCCCATTCGGTTTTTAATTGTACATCTTTATGCTTTCTTACATTTTCCATAGTCTTACCAAATACAGCGTTAATCATCAGTTTGTAAAAATTTTTTTCAAACTCATTCTTTGCTAATTTTCTACGATCAGTATTTTTATCAATATAAGTTTTGAGCCAAGGTGATTGTTTGAATTGCAGTACTCTGTGGACTTTTGTTAATTTTAATCCTAATTCTAGACAATGTTTTAAATTTTTATAATGTATTATATAATTTTTTTTATCATACAAAGTTGTTGATAATTTTGAGTGTTTGGATCCTGGCGGAACAAAGTGCTCAGGACACAAGGGCAAGTCCTTGTGAAGTTCATGTAACTCCTCAGGATACTTTAAATCTACTTCTAAAATGTATCCTACACAATCATCATTATCATTTACAAATTTATTTACATCATCTACATTTTCCACCCACTCAAATGAACCTGTTAGCAGTGACATACTCATAGCTGCACCGTATAAATTGTTTACATCATAATACATTAAATATAATTCAGCTTTGCTTCGATCAAAGTCCTCACCCATGTACCGATTATTAGCAGCAGCATATCGGTTTGTACACTGAGATACCCCACCCCTGATGCCTTTTTCAATAAAAAGTACCATTTCAGGATCAGTTAAAAGCTGAAGTTCCACACCAGTGTATTTTAACATAGCATCATTAGACAGACCAGGAGCTGTATAGTAGTGTAATTGATCTAAGCTGTTTTAAGATATAAATCTGAGTACTCTCCTAGTGTGTTGATGTTAAATTTGTTCCAGACTAGCTGAGCAAAGAAATAATCCTCATCAGAGACACTTTCATTCGTTAATTTTGAAAAAAATGATACTTGATCAGGCAATTGTTTGTCATTAAGCTTATCAACACTGGATATATAGTGTTAATAAGCAACCATTTTTATATAGTGGAAACCTAAACATGCAAACATGCAAATAACCTTCTCAATAAGACAATTTATAGATAAATTGAGAAAAATATAGATAGCCCGAACTGGGAATCGAACCCAGACCAATTCGGTAACGCGCCGAGTGCTCTACCAGTTGAGCTATATTCACATGGAAATATACCTTTACGCGTTACTAATTTAAATTCATCTGGATCGGGATAGTGAAGTTTCGTTATAAGCTTTTCATCATCACCAAGATTTGAAGCTAATTTTTCAAGGCTAGATGCCATAAATCTGAATGAGTCTATGAAACGTAATGTTACTGAAGTATTTTCAATCGATTTTGTGAAAGATATATATTTTTCTTTATTAATTGGTAGTAGAGCTACATCACCTTTAATTAATGTAGCTAAACTTTTAATTAAAAAATGTGAATCATAACCGGATAAATTGTGAAAGACTATGGGAATAACATGACACTTTGGATAATTGACATTACAAGATATATGAGCTGGACCGCGATAATTACCAGTGAAATGACAATGATCATAAAACTTATCGGTATTTGTAGTGATCGTTTTTTCACAAATATGACAAACAGTTGCCTGATCATGTGTCTCTTGCTGTTGTTTAGTGAGTGGTTTCATTGGCATAGGATTTTTCAAATATCTTTCGTATTCAATAGCTAATTTTTCCAACTTTAAAATAAACCATCCAATACAAAATTTTGAAGGATTTAATTCAAATTTAGATAATTTATTATCATAACTGCAATGCTGATAGAATGCTACACTGTGTGGAACATGCTTCTGAGTTTCATCATCTCCTTGGGTCTTTTCTAGTGTACATTCCAAGTCTGCATACACAACAAAAGGTACAGTGTCTTTGTATTGATAGTGTTTAAATATTAAAATTTGATCTTTTCCCTTCGGAAATGTCATATGGACTTTATTTATTTTAAAACAATCAGCTTTATGATTTTCATATGAATAATCATATTTGAAATGATTTAAGCATCTATCACAAAAGAATAATTTACATTTTGCCATGGAAATTTGAGATTTAACTAATCGTGACAGATCTTTGATTAAAGCAAAGTGAAATTTAGGTTGAAAATTTTTAATATCAAAATCAGATGTATTTAATTTAATATTTTGCTGTACCATTAAGAGATGAATAACTTTTTTATCAGACTTTATGAGTTTACTTAAGTATAATGGAATTATTGTACTTTTTTCGGATTTTTTATTATGAAATTCTGACTCGATACCGTAGACATTAATTGATAAATTATTCAATTTTTCAAATTTTGGTATATCATTTAAAGTGATTGGAAATTTTATACCTTTATATTTTAATATAGAGCTGAAGTGAGGATATGATGTTTTTCTTATAGGATTACTATTATCAGGATGTAATGCTGCTACAACGCTCCATGGAAAACAGTATTCATCAAAATTCTGAATATTTAATACTGCTTTTTTCGCTTGTATGTCCTTGGGTAGCTCCACAAACGTTGAATCTCCAGCTTGAAGAGGCGCATATCTTGACATCGTAATGATCAAACTGTGGATTTCAGTTAAACTCCACCCAGAGTCTTTTTGATTGAATTCCTCGACTTTCTTCAATAATTTATCGTTAACATGATCTTTGTACCAAGTAGCAAGAGATGTTGCATGTCAAATTTCTCGGCTCTTGGTGTTGAATGTCTTTGTTTCTTCAATGACATTTTCAGCTTTTACATTTCTGAATTTGCAAATCAATTCAACATTTACTTTAAGCCCAGTAAGATCTCTGAGCATATTCTCCACTTTTTCAATTATAAGATCTTGAGCATCATCAAGAAAAGTATGAAGATCTGTATGGGCTTGATTCACCACACATCCTGATCTGATGTTATTTGAGAATGCATTTTCAAGATCTTGCCACTTGATGAGACGTCGGTTTGCACGCAAATCACCACCAGTTACTTCACCACTCAATCTTGCAAATTGATCAGCATACCAGTATAAAAGTACAATATTTGCTTGTACACTTCTCCTGACTTGAACATTTATGTTAGGATCTAGCAAGATCTCGTTGAAGTAATTAATTGTATCACTGCACACTTGATAACACTTCTGACAATGTTCTTCAGCTAATGGCTGATCGTGTAAATCATTAAATGATTTAATTATTGAATCGACTGGACGCTGAAGCGCCACAATAAAATCATTTTGTGCCATTTTTGATAGAATTGATTTTTATTCAATCACTAATTTACTCGATTAAATATTTTCTGTTTAAAGTTTTTGAATGCACAAATAACTGTTTGAAGTCCAAACAGTTCTTTAACACAGAAATAAATTGTGGACACGATGAAAAAAATAATTTTTGATATAAAATAAAACACCAACAATCAAAAATTTTAATGAAGATTTTTTCTGTTTAAAGTTTCTGAATGCACAAAATAACTGTTTGAAGTCTAAACAGTTCTTTAACACAGAAATAAATTGTGGACACGATTAAAAAAATAATTTTTGATATAAAATAAATCACCAACAATCAAAAATTTTAATGAAAGTTTTTTCTGTTTAAAGTTTTTGAATGCACGAAATAACTGTTTGAAGTCTGAACAGTTCTTTAACACAGAAAGAATCAAAATTTTTATTCACAATTGTTTATAAATAATTATTATAAAAATAATAATTTTTCTCTAGCACAGAGTTTTTTTATCACTTATCAACAAATTTTTTACCACTAAAATCTTTTAAGCACGAAAGTTGAGTAAAAAATATCACTTGAAATATTGATTATTAAAAATCAGAATAACTTTATATCACAAAGAATTTCACACACAATCAACAGAGTGAATACACGGAGTTATGTACTTCACTGCGAGACTCCTTTTTAATGAAGTATGCTCTCACGTGGTGCATTTATAGGTGGGGCGCGACTCATCAACTGCGCAGTAAAAAATTTCATAGTTCTCAAAAGTACCAACCTTATAAAATAAAATCCCCAGAAACTGGAAAAAATCCCCTAGAAAATGGCAAAAATTCCCTAGATTTCATCAACATAACCTAAGATCTAGATGGCGCGACGAAAGGTTTGACGTCATCTACTACGCAGTTAAAAATTGAACTAGATGTCGTTATGATCTAAAAATAGAATTGAGTGAGTCATGTTCTAAAAATAAACATTCTACTACGCAGTTAAAAATAAAAATAACAATGGGAAGTTTTTTTCTCAGAACTGGATGTGTCATCATCTAAAAATAAACATTCTACTACGCAGTTAGAAATAAACATTCTACTACGCAGTCATCTTAAACAAAGAATATTTTTCAGCCAATGAAATTGAAGATTATTAATTAAAAATAGTGTGGTGGGGAGAATAATAAAATAAAAAATAGCTGGGCTGTATTAATTCTTCAGTTGCTCTCTGACTGTTGCTGAGATACAAGCTATAAAAATGGAAATGATACTAGATGTTCAAGGGTTCAAAGGTGTTGATAATCAATTTATCGTGAAAGAACTTGCTACAATTACGATTCAACATGAGATCGAAGGACATGAAGAGTTATCATGTACACTATTTCAACCACCATATAATTGGGAATCGCTAACACATCAATGTCAGCGTCAAAACACCTGGATCATACACAATCATCATAGGATCACCTGGAATGCTGAAAAGATACCATATTCTAAGCTACATAAAGTTTTTGATCATGTAACAAGTAATTACAAGTACATTTATGTCAAAGGTGGTGAAAAAACTTTATGGGTACAAGATGTAGTCGGACAAGATAAAGTTGTCATCGATCTGGGAGATTTCAAATGTCCCGCCCTCAAAAATAATAAATTTTTCGATTGTAATTTCTGTAATTATCATTGTAAATTAAATGGTGAATATCTATGTGCTTTAGAAAATGTAAAATTAATGAAAAATTGGTTTTTGAATAATTGAATAAAATTTTTAAAAAAAATTTTACTTCTGACTTTTTTTTTCAACTTAAATAATTTTTATTTCTGACTTTTTTTCAAACTTAACTAATTTAAATTTAATAATTATAAAATAGTGTAAAGTTATCTGGAAAATAATTATATATTTTAAGGTATTAAATAGTTAATTTTAATTTAGCTTGATTTTAATAAGTGATTTTTATAAGTTAAAAATTATTTTAATTTAATTTAAAAAGAATAAAGATTTTATTCAAAAGTGTGCAACTGCTTCAGTTATTTGAAAAATATATAGTTATCATGTAAATATATCATTTGTTTATTATTAATTAATTTTTTTCATTATGATTTGAAAACATAGAGATGTATAGAATTAACATCAATCTCAGTAGCTGGTTTATTTCACTAGGTGACAGTTATTTGACCGACATTATGCATTCACTGTATACGGAATTGACAACAGTATGGATGTATCGATCTGTGTTATCTAGTTTATCCCGCGAGATGGCAGTTATTTCCCACACATTATTTTTCTAAATTAATTTATGTGATATAAATAAAATGATTGTTTAAGAATAATATTTAAAATCGTCAAGAGATGTATCTAGAATAATATTTCAATATAATTTATATTAATAAATGTTTATTAACATTTTTAACAAAAGTGCACGTGCTGAAGTCTACAAGTGCGCCATTCAAAAGCGAACCAATCAGGTTCTATCTTTTATATAACAAGTGTTTTGATTGGTTGATTTTTACCACAACCAAAAAATTGTTTACTTGAGAAGATAAAAATCTTTCAAGAAACTTAAATCCAAAAAAAGTCTAGACAAGTGCTGAGAGACGCTGGACTCGTCATATATTTTTTGTGTTTGTAAGTTTTTCTTTTATAAATAATTAATCATTTATTTATTTATAAATATTAATTATTGAATCTATGTGTGATTATAAATAAATCATTTATGTAATATAATAATAATTAAGAATAAAATAAAACTGGAAAGATTTGTGGTGTCTATGTGTGGTGAAAAGAAAAAATATATATATTTACACAATAAATACAATTATTTTATTGTATTTGATAATTGAATAAATTAAATAAATAATTATTAAATAATAAAATTGATTAAAGATTGATTGATTGAAGTAACGGTGGTTTTGTTATAAAAACTATCCTTCGACTGTATAGTTATAGGTTCACCATACGCACATTGATGCTATAACTCTTCTGTATTCTTAATTAGAAATATTATAACTAATAAGTTGAGTCATGAAAAAATACTTAGTAATTAATTAAACGTAAATAGTGGTTAAATAAAAAATCAAGCATGATGTTAATAAACTAATATTTATTGCAATAAAAATTAGGTTTTAAGTTTGGTATCACGATGATGCTAATTTTATAGTAACATTCGATATTTGTCACATGGAATCAATTATCTTTCTTAATTAATTATTATTTTATAAGTATCACATAGATTCAATTATTTTATATGCAAAATAAATATTGTTGGTACATATTAATAATCTTATTTCTCATTGAAGATTCCCAGCAATTATTTTCAAAAACAAATTTTTAATCATCATCATCGTAAGCTATCAACAATTTCCTGAGGTAAATATATATATATATACATATATATATATATATATATATATATATATATATATATATATATATATATATATATATATATATATACGTTTTCTGTTTCCATATTTTTTAATTTTTTTTTGTTCTTCAAATTATAGATGGGTAATACGTTGACTTACAGTTATGTAATTCCTCGAACATGGGACGAGAATTATACAAGTAATGAGCTCATTGAAATCATCTGGAATCAATTAGAGCCCTACTCGATTGAGGATCAAAATTTTTATTCCGGACCGATCATAACTGTTGCTGGAGTAGCAACTATACTGAATGTTTTTAACCACCGGCTTTGTTGGTGGTTTGCGTTACTGGGTGATCTAGCACCATCAGAAGAGGCTTATAGATTCAGTCCGAATTTTATAAACAGGTCAATGGGTTAATCGGGATATTATAATGTATGGTGATGGTCACATCGATGATGGCGATGCTGACACAATATTCATCGATGATGATGATGATGATGATTTTATATTTAATCATAATCAGCGACGTGACTCGGAGGAAGCCATAAGACAACAGGGGATTAGAGATAGACAGTTCGCATTATTAAACAGAATGCGACACAATAATGCGAATCCAGATGACGATGTTGGGCTTGAACTTGATCCTCTGTTTGAAGAAGAGGAAACGAGTCTCGCTACTTGTCAAGATCCAGTATCAAAATTTCAAGATTTAAACAGAGAAATCCGGGTACTACGTGAAGAAAATGAAAGTTTGGAGAGACAATTGAGCGAAATGGAATTCAAAGAACAAGAAATCGATCGAATCAATCGTGACCGTGTGCGAGTATCAATCGATAATTATCGGCTTAGAGGACAAATACATGAGATAAATAAGAGAAATGAAGTAAAAATCGAGTCTAAAATATCAACTGATGATTTAGAAATGATGATCATTAGTGATGAAGAGAAAATGATTATTAGTAATGATGATGATGATGATGACCTATAATCAATATCGTTAATAATAACACTGACTTTTTTTTTTAAATATTTTATTATAATTTTTCTTCATTGTGACTTTGTTTAATTAGAATTGATTATTTAATTGGTTAGTTAGTTTTAAGTTAATTAGTTTTTCTTTAAACTTACATGTTTTAATTACTTATTTATTTAAAATTTGAAATATTTGAAATTAGTTATTTATTTGAAATAAGTTTAATCTTTTTAGATCTCCATTTGTTCTAATTATGATTTTTATTTATTTATTTATTATTTTATTTTTTAATCAGGAATGATTATTTAATTATTAAGTTAATCAGTTTATCTTTAAACTTACATGCTTTAAGTTATTTAATAGAAACAAGTTAAAAAATACATATATATATATATATATATATATATATATATATATATATATATATATATATATATATATATATATATATTTATATATATATATATTGATCTCCATTTTTTTTCTAATTATAGCTTATTTTTTTTAATTAGAATTGATTATTTAATTATTTACTTAGTTCTAAGTCAATCTATTTTTCCGATATGTATAAATGGTAACTAATCAAATAATAATAATTAATCTCTAAATTTTGTAACATTTTTTCTTTTTGGTTTTTTGTTTTTGTTTATAATAACTTTTTTTTTTTTTATTATTTTTTTTTTATGGATTATATGCTCAATTTATTATTGTGCTTTTCTCCATATTTAGCATATTAAGAGCTTTGTTTCTGCTCGCGGCTTCTTCCTTCTCCTCAACATCTTTCTTCAACCGTCGCTGCTGCTCGCGGCTAATTCCCTACCATCACTTACATCCCTACTATTGCGCGAACTGACTTTTAAATTTCCCCGCTTATATTACTGTCCTCCTGTGGTAGCTTTACCGGTAGTACTGGCAGGCGACGATAGGGTGAGCGTCTATCGCGCAAACGGAATTTTGAATTTCCCACATGTTTTTATGATTATTATTATTTTTTCTATTGTTACATTCTGGCTTATCTACTAATCAGACAGAATATTTTTAATTTAACCAGGTTGACGTCGTTAGGGTGTCGATAGATCCCAGGTGCGTCAGCTGTTGGACTTCTTTTATTTTATGCAAAAAAGTTTATTGACTTACCATGGTGGGGATTATGGGCCCCATAAGTCGGCCCGAATAATCCCTTGATACGTCCTCTGGGTGCGAACGAGACGAGCTTTGAAGACTCGGTTCCTTCGTAGAGGAAAGTAATCCCAATTGGTCGATCAACCACCAGAGCTCGAAGGCTCAACAACACACGAGCTTGGAAGCTCAACAACACACGAGCTCGAAAGCTCAACAACACATGAGCTCGAAAGCTCAACAAAAACTTCCTCCGACTTAATTCTCGGACGACCTTCGGTGAGGTCCGCGATAACACCTCGAATCCCGCGACCGAGCTGTACCGCACATCCTGACCTCCTGCGTCATCGGCCTCGAAGCATGAATTTCTGATTCGGAAAGGAAACGTTCAGGCTGCCGGAATCGGCGCCCGGAACAGGTGAGAGTATTGGGCTGCCAGTAGCGGTGCCCAATACGAGGTATGTGATTTTTGGGCTGCCCGTAGCGGCGCCCAAAGTTTAAATAAGGAGTGCGTATTTAAATAAAATACGGATATATATTTTGCTTCAAGTCCGAGTGACAGGATCAAGCCAGCAGGTTTGTGTAGAGTTCTTGGCTCTACTAGATCTTGTGATCGACTGCCTGTAAACGACTGACTTTAATCGACTGACTTGTAATCCACTCCTTGGTATTATACATTTTCAAAAATGTTAACGTTGCATCTCAGGTTTCCTATGAGAGAATCGTCGTGGCCCGGGTCTCATGCATCGTCATCTGTTTAGACTATCCGCGAGCCACGGCGACTCTCTTATCGCAAGAGATTTCCGTTACATTGTTGGCGGTGAATAAAAATAATATCGCCAACAAAGTAACGATTTATTAATTTTTTAATTAATTATGATTATAAGAAGTATCGAACCGTTTATTCGCCCACTGCGGCGAATAAATAATTCGAGACTTCAAAAAAAAAATTTCTAAAAATTTTTATTTAAATTTAAATGAAGCCAGAACGTAACACTATCTTTTTTTATCTAACTATAATTAATTATTTATTTTTTTTTTTTCATCATGACATTATATAACTTAAAAAAATTATTTTTAAGTATAATTATTCTAATTGTATTTAAATCTATAATTTGTGTATGGGGTACATGTAATAATTAAAAAGATATTTTAGATACGTAAATTTTGAATTTATTATTGAATAAAAAATAAATTGTTACGGCGTAACATGTCAAACCCCAGAAATAACTAAAAATTTAATAAATAAAAAGAAAACTATAAACGAGTATATTATATATCCAAGGTCAGATGATTGTTGAGACCGTTGAGGTGAAACAAACAAACGAGACCCCAGATAAAATAAGAAAAAAAGCAAATTAAAAATTGGAGACGCAATATTCTAACGTACTGACGAGAAAATAAATAAGATAACCATTCATAAACTACATATCATGAAACAACTATAACATACCGCGACCGGAAATATAAATAATAAATTTAACGTTCTACAGATAATAAACCTCATAGCCACCTATTCATAACCACATGAGAGAATTATAATAGCCCAGCGGGTAACGACAAAAAACGCGAGATTAGAATAAAAACTTATATACCGACTGACTAAACAGTATAGATCAGTCAAGGAATCTACTATTTCGTTTCCCATTATCTTTCACTAACACACATATAGGAATATAGTTTTTGTCTCTAATAACCCAACTAAGTGTTGTATTTGACGCTTGCGCTTTCACGGTCTCTTCTCTTGACGCGTGCCATCATTATAAATTCTCCTTATTTGGGAATACGTGCTGCTTGACCCATCTTCTACCGCCCCTCCGTAAGATGTATCCCTCCGCTTCTCATTAACACATATGATATTATCCCTAATTTCCACTTGGAATAACTCGATAAATAATTGAAATAATTACAAACAAAAAATGCCATAATAGTCCGCATTTTTACCTTAATTAATTGAACTAAGAATAATATAAATTTTTCTCATAATTATCCCATAATAATTATAAATCTCATGAAGCTCCTTTATACTAGTTCTATGAAGGCTAGCCTCACGCCCCTCTACGTAATGTATCCCTCCGCTTCTCACTAACACATGAAATTATCACTAATTTCCACCTTGAATAACTCAATAAATAATTGAAATAATTATAAACTAAAAATGCCATTGTAGTCCGAATTCCTACCTTAATCAATTAAACTAAGAATAATATAAAAACTATTCATAACTAACTCAGAACAATTAAAAATGTGAATAACATCTACACCAATAGTAATAAAAAGAAATAATTATAATCGATCGAAGGATAATAATAAGGAAATTAATAATCAATAAACACCTATGCTTTAAATCTAATTAATAATTCGTAATTAAAAATTTAAAATAGTCCCTATCTAATAACATGGGGAACGGGTGTATTCCTTTTGGTGGGGGCATTGTTCTAAAAGTTTCTACCCAAAATGGACACTAGGGTGGCGCAAAAAAACCGACTATTTTTTTTTTTCCATCTCGCATGAAAATTTGTGGGTTTACGATGTTTTAAGAAGCCTCTCTACAAATCAGCTCGATAAAAAATTTTTAAGAGGTCGCTCACGAATTTTGAAAATATCAAAAATGATCAAAATTCGGATTTTTATTTAAAAATTTTTTTTTTTCTCGTGGCAGCAATAGTTTGTATCTATGAAATCATGACTATGCTGAAAATTTCAGCCCGAAATTTAAATATTTAAACGGCGCTCAAGAATTTTGAATGTTTCCGAGCGCAGTCTCTTGGACGTTTTTGAGCGACCCTTAAATATTAATAATAAAGCTTCTCGATTTTTTCACCATCAATTTGCATGACAATGAATGAAAATATAACCCGAAAAATAGAAATAATAAGTTATTTACATACTTTTTTATTTTTTAATCCAATTTGTAGGTTTTTCCGCTTATTCAAAACTTACCAAATTTTATTGTTTAAGACTGTCCTGTATATTTTTGGTTATGCCAAAGTTATATTTAAGTAGAATGACAATAATTGAGTTATAAAAACTAATTCAAACTATTAGTTACATATTATCAGTTAATATTCAAAATTCTTGAGCGCCGCTTAAATATTTTAATTTTGGGCTGAAATTTTCAGCATAGTCATGATTTTACAAATCTAAACTATTGCTGCTACGAGAAGAAAAAAATTTTTTAAATAAAAATCCGAATTTCGATCATTTTTGATATTTTCGAAATTCGTGAGCGACCTCTTAAAAATTTTTAATTGAGCTGATTTGAGGAGAGGCTTCTTAAAACATCGTAAACCAACAAATTTTCATGCGAGATGGAAAAAAAAAATAGTCGGTTTTTTTGCGCCACCCTAATGGACTCGTACGCCTTCTTTCCACACCACGCCCCGCAATTCGTCAAATCTTCCAAATAACATTAGTTTTTGGTAACAAATCTCAAATCAAGGTCGCGCGTGTTACCCCTCGCCTAGGAATGCGCCTATAAAAGCTGCCGCGAATTAGTCCCCTGCGCTCATTAATTATCAAGCTCTTGATTACGCGAAACCTTAATCTTTTAAATATCGAATTTTTATTTCTTGCTCGAGTCGTTACAATAGTAAACTCAGAATTTATACAATTTAAATAGAATCATTTTAATTAAAAATAATCTCGATTTTTAATTCTTTTATTCAATATTATAAATAATTTAAATAATTAAATTAGTTGTTGCGTAATCACAACTACATTCAAATTTGAATGTAGTTGAACTTCCGGCAAATAGAGGCAGCACCTACTGGGGCCTAGTGTCCATCTATGAGAACTTGACTTGCGCTGTGCGACGCATGCGCATGGATTTTTCCTGCCTCGTGGCAAGAAGACCGACGCCATTATCTATTCGTTTATACAATTTCAAGTGTCACCACGTGTTTTGTATAATTTATTAAAATTGCGCTCATCTCGAGTAAATCATTAAAAGTAATCAATAAACTACGTTAAGGGTTCATAACTCTATCAAAAAATATAATTATT
This sequence comes from Microplitis mediator, assembly GCF_029852145.1. Lineage (NCBI taxonomy): Eukaryota > Metazoa > Arthropoda > Insecta > Hymenoptera > Braconidae > Microplitis > Microplitis mediator. Next base: position 13,337,970 of record NC_079974.1, read on the forward strand.
TTTATAATTGCGAGCTCAGAGCTCAAAAAATAAATATAAAATAACTTCAAGAAATCCAGCGTTCTACAACCTGTTCCTGACGAGGTTATATCATCGAGAAAGCAACAGGTGCATTATTTATTAAACATTTACTTGCTATCAGTGCTCAATTAATTTAAAAGACTCAGTTTTATTATTTATTTAATTATCATTATGCTCAATTTCTTAATTAATTTCAAAGTTATATTTCGCTCAGTAGCCTCTGCTATCATGCTACCACGTGTTCAACAAATAAATTAAAATCAGTGTAATTTATCATGAGCTCATTAAATTCAATTCAATTAAGTGATCATCACTATTAAAACTCAATAACAAAAATATTTATGTATTCAGTGCTATTAAAAATAGTAATTAATGTGTTCACTTCGCTCAGTAACCTCTGACATCATGTTACTTATTATCATGACATTTTTGCATTCAACTCAGTGTTCAATGAAACTCAATTTGATTATTTTTAATTCATTATTTACTCGAGCTCAACTCAATAATTTGTATTCAATTATTCACGTATTCATGAGCTCAGACAATTAACAGTATTTATAAATTAAATAAACTATTTAATTTGCAACCCAGTGATATTTTGTGCTGTGACAAATAAAAATATTGTTATATTTTTAAATATGCGTATTTTTCAAACATCCCAACCACCAACCAGTCCTGGCATGTTTTTATTTAATTATTATTACAACATTAGTTATATTGAATATTATTGCTGCTTAAATTTTTATTATCCACATTTAAATAAAATTTCATCATATTAAAAAGTATATTCAGACAGATTGTCAATTACCCAGTATAAGTAACCCCCTTTGCTCATTCACATCAACAAGTATCAACCTTCAAAGAACCGTAACCAACCATCAAGCCACCTGACAACATCTCATCCCAAATCGAATTTCAACCAATAACAATTTCATACGAGTCGAATTCTAATCAACGATCTGGTCTCCAGCTCAGCCAAAATCTTGTATCCTGACATATTGTTATATTGAATAAACCAACTGTAAGTTTAATTAATTGTTCATTTATCTAGTGATAAGACACATCCATTCACCTCGTACATCCTATCTTCGTATATTGACATACTCGACACTAAATAGCGAGGTCCCCGCTACCCGAGTAAATGGCTTAAGTGCTTTGACTCAAAATTAAGGGACTGAAAAACGTGTTTTCGTCATCTTGGACGTAACAAAATACATTTAAGATGGCTGTGATACAAATTCAAATTTGTTATATTTTGAGCCATGGTATAGAATATATAGGCACTCTTCGATAGCCATGTCATTAAGATTTTTTAACTTCTCTGCATCACCAATCAGCTCGTTGTTTGTCCTGGTTGGGAAGTAGATGGTGAACTGATCCTCAACATGAGCGATAATTTTAGGTCCATACTGAGTTTTAATGATCTTTATCTCAGTAATTTTGTAAGATTTGCCCACTTCCAGGTCTTGAAGTTTTTTAACTGGCAGGATATGTGCTAAGCAGTTAATTTTGTTGATTTCTGATAGATCCATTCTTAAATTAAACAATGAATAATTAATTATTAAAACTATAATTTATTTAATTAGAACGATTTATTCAGTTGTAATTATTAGTACTTACTTGATATTAATACACATAATGTTTTCTTCAATTTCAGATAAATTATAAAAAACGAACTTATGATTTTTTGTATGCCGTCGGTTGAAAAAAAAATTTTTTTTTGACACTGACCAACCGCTAAGGACTTTTAGTGTAGACTGAATGCCATGAGCTCGCGAGCTCAGCGCTCAGCTCAATTCCCCCACTTTAGCTCAAAAACAAGTTCAAACCTGTTAGATGACGTCATCTACTATGCAGTTAAAAATAGAAAGTTTTTTCTCGGAACTGGATGAGTCATCATCTAAAAATAAAAATTCTACTACGCAGTTAAAAAATAAAAAAGAAGGGAGAGAAAGTACGCCACTAGATGGCATGCCCTTCGCATGCTTCTCGCATGTACCCTTACATACCCCAGTTTCAATATATAAAACTTTAAATCATACATTTACGTGTACATATTGTATTAATCAGGGTAGGCTACGCTAGTGTCAGCTCTGGGGTTGAGCACAAACACGATGCCAAAACCTGTAACCTGATAGAGCACTCGGCGCGTTACCGAATTGGTCTGGGTTCGATTCCCAGTTCGGGCTATCTATATTTTTCTCAATTTATCTATAAATTGTCTTATTGAGAGGTTTGCATGTTTAGGTTTCCACTATATTTAAATGGTGGCATTTAATGGTCCCGGCAAGCCGAGAACCCACTCTAGTCATTAATGAAATTGTACATGTTTTTTTCCCTAAATTTCCAACTCAAAACATACATGGGGTGCCATCTACCAAAACACGAGCTCAAAATGGCGGAGATGAGCTCAAAGCGAGCTAAAAATGGCTGATAATTAGCATCAAAATGGCCCCAGATAAGCTCAGGCGGTAAAATAAGTCCCAGATAAGCTGAAATGATAACAATTAGTGTCAAAATGATGTCAAAAAGGCCCCAGATAAGCTCAAATGACGTCGAAAGGCCGCAGATAACCACACCAACAGTCGATACATCGCCGACAGTCGATACATAACCGACAGTCGATAACTTACCATCCGCCGGTACAACAGATCATGTCCATCTTGCCCCAAGTGAGCCAGAACCCCCCCTGTCTATCTACTCCTGTGAGAAAATTTTGTCAAGGCCGTAATGATATTCGTCAGCAGCTGTTATCTGTGTTACGATGCGCGCATGCGCTGTGAAAGGTGAACGTTTAAATAATTTGCTTTAGTTTAAAAGTAATTTCGCGGTTTTTAACAGGAATTTACCAATTATCCTGTTTCCTCGAATGCTCAGGTGATTCTAAATTTCTTTAATAGTTTAAATGTAATAATCCGTTATTAAATTTTCCTTCTTTATCCAAAATTTATCTGGTAAACTTAATTCTAGGAATATGTATCTTAATTAATTTTTCTATTTCTCTTTTTAAAATAAGGTGGTGGTAAAATAGGAATCCTCTTTAAAGATAACCATGGATATGGTTAATTGAATGCAAAAATTTGTAAATGTTTTCCAGAAAGGCCCCCAAAATTATTTCGGGGTCAGTTTCTAAATAATTAGAAGAGGATTACTATTTTTACCGGCGAATTTAGTTCGGTTATACATTATTCTTATCTTGTTTAGGTTGATTATATTGGTGCGTTGAAACCGGAGAAACGGAGACCTCTAGAAGTATGAGTTGGAGTTGTTCCTCTGTTTGCAGAGAAACGACGCGAGTTGGAGTTGACGGAGTTTCTCAGAGTTCGATGACCTCTGGTTGCGCTTGGGTTTGGATAGATTTTTGCTTGAAATCTGAGGTAAGTTTGGTTTCTTTTACTGTCTTGTTAAGTACCTCGACTGGCTGCTTGTTTTTCTTGTAGGTAAATCAGCGCTTTTTGCTTGAGCAGATGCAACATTTGAAGATGACTGGAACGACGAGAATGACACACAAGACGGCGAGGGCGGACATATTTCCCGCCTTCATGACTCGGTGAATGTCGTCTTCTTGATGATGTAACGATATTTCTGACATCCGGTTTTCTGTTTCCTCCAGCCCTGCTCCCCAAGGTTGGAATTTGTCAATCGTATTTAACGGATCGATGTTCTTTTTTAAGAGGAATCCTGAGACCTTCGGCTCAGCGGTTAAATTTGATGATAGCGCTTCTAAGGTTAAGTTTAACCTTGGCAAAGTGATGTTTAGCTGAGTGATCTCCTTATCTATACTCTTGATGAAGTATTTTCCGTATTTTATTTCACATCTACCCCGAATATGGATCATTCCTGTTCCGTTGATGTAATAATCTTTTTCGATTGGGTCTAAGCATTTGAGACTTAATTTTTTTTTTTTTACATGTCGAATAGGCCCAAGAACTTGGTTGATTTAGCTTTATCTACGTTGTTTTGCACTCAGGGGTAATGCGGACGTTGCAAGTTCTTGCAATGTCTTCCGTCGATTTCAGGAGCACCTTCATTTCGCAATCGATTTCTTTTGGATTTTCAGTGCATTGGAATGGGATGTCGGGGCGACACGAAAGGTCTTCTTCAATATTTCTGCATTTGTTTATATATTCGGAGTCTACCAAGAAAAATCTTTGCAGACTTGGGTCTGTAATCAAGAACTTTTTAGGTGGTAAGATTGTCAAAGTTGGCGCAAATGAGTAGGGGAGTAATAGGAAAAAATGTTTCCTACAAAAAAGTACTGAGGTGTTTTTTACGCCAATTTGGCCTAGACAAAGCTATGCGGTTCTTTTGGTTAGAAATTAAATTTTTTTCTCCCTACTTTTTTATGGGATTGATGTTCTGTGGCGCAAATGAGTGGGGGAGTAATAGCGAAAAATATTTTCAACAAAAAAATACTGAGGTGTTTTTTACGCCAGTCTAGCCCTGACAAAGTTATGCGGTACTCTCAATTAGGAATTAAAATTTTACGATTGTCAGCAAGAGTGTCATACTATTCGTAAGATCATGATAAGAACTGTCAGCAAAATCGCGAGCAAGATCACGATTAAGATCACGAGCAAGATTGCGAGCACGACTGTTATCAAGATCACGAGCAAGATCACAAGCGAGATTACGAGCAAAATAGCATGCAAGATCGTGAGCAAGATCGCAAGCAAGATCACGAGCAAGATCGCAAGCACGATCGACCTGACGTCGATGATCTTGGCACAACCAAGCATGGTTGAGTGTATATAGTCCAATTTAAAGGGGTACAGATCTACCAACCCTTGGACGGTAATGGAAGAAATGATGCACCAATTTTCTTCAATCAGGTGGATCTTCTTAAATGGGTCATACAATAACACTGGGTTGTCATTTAATGGCTGGATGGTGATGACGTCCTTGGACTGGCTGCTCTCCACGATGATGATCAGGAATATCAACAATGGTCTCATGGTGGTAAGAGTTTCTTGGATCTGACACAGAGAACTTTATAAAGGTTTAGCTTTGTGGTCGACAGCAGGTTTAGCCTTATGAGGGTTGACCAATTTTCGGTTCCCTTTGTCATTCAGGTAAATAAGACTCTCAAATTCGTTAATTTCGACAATTTCATAAGGCCCGGTGTAATAAACATCGAGTTTATTTCTCTCGGCTCTTTTAAAACATAAATGAAGTCACCTACTTTAAAGGTTCTGGAATGTATGTGTCGATCATAACGAATTTTGAAATTCTATTTTGCCTTATTAAGACAATCAGCAGCGATTTCTCTAACTTCTGACAATCTTCCCATAAGGTCAGCGAGATAATCAGAATAAGTTTCGATTCTGAAATAATCGGGAAATTGGGTTGGCAATCGAGCTCTTCGACCAAACATCAACTCAAATGGAGTGAATTTGGTAGAAGTATGCACATTGGTATTGTAACTCAACGCAGCAAGACCCACGTATCGATCCCAGTTCGGATACTTATCTGAAATTTCTCGCAAAAAGTCTATTAGTGGTTGATGGCTCCTTTCTAAGGATCCATTTGACTGAGGGTAGTAACCCAAAGTCGTTAATCTTTGTATTTTTAAAGCTTTTGCAAGCTGTTGTATTATTTTCGAGGTAAATGATGTACCTTTGTGTGAGAGGATAACTCTCGGACACCCGTAATAACACATATATCGATCAACAAGGGCTTCGTTCTTCTGGCGAATTTCGCATTTTTGGATAAATCTATAGATCTTTTCCTTCATGCCGGGCCAATAGAATCTCTCACGGATTCGCCAGTAAGTTTTTACGACGCCCTTGTGACCTGCTATAGAGCTGCAGTGGTTTTCTTCGATGATTTTATCGCGTAAATTTTCAGCGGGAACTTCTATGTTTCCTTCGCAAAGAGTTACCTCGATAAGACAATCGCCCAATTCTTGTATGAGATATGGCTTTCTGTTCAAATCGTCGAAGTCATCCTCCTGTTTCACTATGCGGAACGTATAAATCTCATATTTGAACATAGACGCTCTCAGGTTTCGTAGTCCTTCAATTAAATTAGTTAAGTCGATTTTCTCGAAATGATTATTCTTAACGAAGACAGTGAAGATGAAACATTGACCCAATTTAGTGGGAAGTACATCACCCATTTTTGGTTTAGCTGTCTTCAGGTCTTCTTGATTGATGAAAGTGAGGTCTCTCAATAGACGTGAAACTGGTTTCGTCATTTCGCAATCTAGAGACAGGAAATGCACCATGTGATCTCTCACATACGTGATTTCATCTCGACTGTCTTTGAATTTAATTGGATTTTTAGGTGATTTCGGGGGTCTGTCAGATTCAGAGCCAGATGAAGAAGAAACTTCAGGCGGTGAGTAGTTTTGACCACTCAAATCTTCGGCTATGTCTGAAGATAAAGGGTCAAAGACGCACCATGGAGCTTGATTCGGAAATTTAGGTGGCAAATCGTCATTCGTAGCCGGCTCATCCCCCAGTTGTTCGTCAACAACTTCCGGATGCGTCACATGGCGAGGATCAGATTCGTTATCTGCTCATTTCCGTCATCTTGTTCTCGGTGTACCTCTACTTGAATCACCGTGGCTTCGTCATAATGGCTGGTTTCTGATTTATCTGATTGAGAAGAGCTCTCTACCCTCCTCGTACGATCATTGGTAGAATTTAGTGATCTGGGTTGCTGGCTTTCGTTCAGCAACGTTTTTTCGTTATCATTAGTTTTTGGGTAAACTTCTTCTGTTCGCTTGGGAGTTTCCAGACGTGCTATACTGGATGAAGCAGCAGGGACGTCTTCAACGTTCAAGGTTTGACAAGTAGAAGGTCTTGTCAGAATGGTGGAGTTTTTGTTATCGGCATCCTCCATGTCATTCCTCTCTCCTCATTCCAGCTCTCAACGACTTCGAGGCATTTTGTCGCCACCACCGAAACGACAATGCTGATGAAGAGAGCCCTGAAGTCAGCGAGGAAGAGGTTCGCTTGGCTCTGAATAATGGTAAGAACTGGGCTGCTCCGGGTCCGGATGGCATCAACTTATTTTGGTGGAAGAAACTTACTTCTACCCATAATCATCTGGCCCGGATTTTTACAGCGTTTATCAGAGGCAACGAACCTATTCCGTGCTGGCTTGTAGAAGGGCAAACCGTGCTCATCCCCAAGAAGGGTGACTTGTCCGACCCGAAGAACTACAGGCCTATCACCTGTTTGAATGCGGTTTATAAGGTTTTCACAAAAATCTTGAACAATCGCATTCTACAGGAGATAGATCCTGTATGGCAGCAGATATACGAACAACGCGGCAGTAAAAGAGGCTTGTCAGGTTGCAAAGAGAATCTGTTAGTAGATCGTTGTGTCATTCAAGACGCGGTCTACTATCAGCGCAACCTGTCAATGGCCTGGATTGACTACCGTAAGGCATTCGACTCAACATCTCACGAGCTCATTCTCTTTTTGCTCAAATGCCTTGGGGTCAATCGATATACAGTGGGATGCATACAGCGTACGATGCAACTTTGGCGAACACGGTTCCACATTTCATGTGGCAACGACAAACGTGTGACCGAAGTTGTACAGTACAAGCGAGGTGTCTTCCAGGGAGATTCCCTGAGCCCGCTGCTGTTTTGCATCTCACTGCTGCCGATATCTGTTGCGCTACGCCGTACCCGTGGATACTCGGTGGGCCCACCAACTGATCGGAAATATTCGATCACCCACTTACTCTACATGGATGATCTGAAGGTCTATGCTCCTGATGAGGAACACCTTCAGACAGCCTTGAATATCGTAGGGGAGTATACACGGGATGTCGGCATGGCTTTTGGGTTGGACAAGTGCGCGGTCGTTAATCTGGTGAGGGGTAAGTGCTCTGATTTGCGCGAAGATATCGAGTTAGTAGATGGGAGCGTCATTGACCATCTTGACGCCGGAGAGTCGTACAAATATCTAGGGATTGACGGGAGTCCTATGCAGGACGTCTCGAAAATCAAAACGACTCTCTGCAGCGAGTATGGGCGGAGACTCCGGAAAATCTGGTCATCAGAACTTTCCGGGAAAAACAAAGTCTCTGCAACAAACATGCTTGCTGTCCCAGTACTACTCTACTCTTTCGGTGTCCTTAAATGGACCCGAAAAGAGCTTAGAGATCTCGATATTAAGACACGCAAAGTCATGAATATCAATCGGAGCATGCACCCTAAATCCTCAGTCACCAGATTATACCTTTCCCGGCACATCGGAGGGAGAGGTCTGCAGAGCTTGGAGTGTCGACACGATCGTTTGGTTTTGGGTTTAACATACGAAGTTGTCAATATCACTGCAGATGAGGACGACTTCCTTATGCAGATTGTTCATAGTCATGAGAATCTGCAGAAGGGAGCGTTCTTATATAAGGCAGCAAAGTACGCGGCAAAATCCCTCGGTCTCGAAAGAGTAAACCCTCTTATTGAACTCCCTAAGGAGGAATTTAAGAGTGTCGTCAGGAATGCTGAGCAGCAAAAACTGCTTAGTACACACATGGACAAGTCCATGCACAGCGTGTTCTTTAAACACGTGCGTGATCATGGCTTGTCCACCCAGCTGACGTTTTCCTTCCTTAAGTCAGCTGGCCTGATGTCCGAGACCGAAGGATATATTTTTGCCTGCCAAGATAGTGTAATCAATACCCTCGAATACCGTGCGAAAGTACTCCAGATGCAGCTACCCGACACATCGTGTAGGGTGTGTAAGCAACATCCTGAGACACTTATGCATCTCTTGTCAGCATGCCCAGTGCTGGCAAGAAGTGCATGCATCCAGCGTCATAATGCTGCTCTGCGAGTACTTTACTACCACCTTAGACATACGCACGGTATCGACAAAACACCAGTGCTGCCTTATCTGCCAGGAGATATTCCGCAAGTTGTTGAGAATGACCGTTGCCGCATTTATTGGAACGTGCCATTCGCAACAACGCGGAAAATCGACCATAATAAACCTGATATTGTGCTCTTCGATAAAACCGCTCGTGACATTTATGTCATTGAGTTTTCAGCTCCTGCTGAGTATAACATCACGGTTAAAGAAGAGCACAAACACGAGATATATCAGGATCTCCTGTTTGAAATTGGCGAACTTTACCCAGGTTACCGTGTCAAACTTGTCGTCCTCATTGTTGGCGTCCTAGGAGGGATGAAACAGTCATTTGTGTCTGCACTAGCTAGAATACCAACTTGTTCAGCGCAAGTTGAGTTTCTGGCATCGCGGATGCAAAAGGCTGTTATTCTCGGGTCCCTCCGTCTCCTAAGGCAACGAAACTTGGCCTGCTGCGCATGCTGATCATCTTGTTGATGAAGCATCGCAGCAGTAACGATTTGGCGCTCAGCTAAGGCCCTCGGTAGAGTCGGACTACCGGGGATAACCCCCTGAGCATTTAACTAAAAAGAAATACTAATATCAATAATAATAATAATAATAATAATAATAATAATAATAATAATAATAATAATAATAATAATAATAATAATAATAATAATAATAATAATAATAATAATAATAATAATAATAATAATAATAATAATAATAATAATAATAATAATAATAATAATAATAATGCCCACGGTGCATGTTGTGCGGCCAGCGGGGGTTCTATCTACCCCGTGGCGCATCGTGGGCAAAGTAGGCCAGCCTTCCATCTGCTGGCCTACAAAGCGCACAACAACCTTTGCATTGAGCTTACTCCCCAATGTGAAGTAAACTGAGTTCAAGATAATCCTGAACACAGAAGTGCTCCCCACAACCGGCCCTTCTCGGATGAGGGCTACCCACTAGCTGGGCGGAGCACCGAGATTCCGAATGATGACGACCTTGGCGAACAACGGACTGCATTTAGGTGGACGGAGGAATTACGAGTCGATCTCCTGATGTGCTGTAATAACAGTGAACCGGAGCGGAGAGGTTACATGGCTAGGATGCATGCTCTCTGGAGCGATATGCACCCTAACCATAGCCATTTTTCACAACAACATCTGCGTGATTATGCCTCTCATCTCCGGCGAACACGAAGATCACTGTTGAATAACAGACGACTATCTCACCGTTTGTCTTTTCCAGCACAGCTACATCAGGAGAGACGCCGTTCTTCTGAAGACACCGACAATGATTTTGACACACGGCAAGTATGTATCTCTAAGAAGATACACTACCCAAAACATCTACTTGACACGGAAAACCACGAGCTATCAACTCGGATTCAAGAGGATTCTACTCTACTCACCATCAATCAAGCTGTCTATGATGCTGCTTCCTCACTCTTAGCTCCGGCAAGAAATAATACTTCTTCTCCTGAGGCTAAGATGAGAGGTCGCATTGGGCAGCTTTCACTGAAGATTGATGATCTCCGGAAACATGTCTCCCGCATTCAGTGTGTGATTGAGTACGTAAATGCTCGTAAAGCGTTTACGCCTAAAGTCCGCCGTATTGCGGCGGGACTACGATATCAACATCACACACTGAATAAGGAGAATCTTCTGAACATCAAAGAAGGTTCCCTTAACAGGTTGCGGGCTCTGGTGACTGCTAAAAAGTCACGAGAGAAAAAGCTGAAGCGGCTTACCGATAACTCTTTGTTTCGGTTAAGTCCTTCACGCTTTCTGACACCTAAGACATCTGTTTCTGGCGATCCCCCATCTATCGAGCGACTAGAAGCTTTCTGGTCCGAGTTGTATGGTGATCAACCAGACGTGAATCGTGAGACTCCAGCTCTCAACGACTTCGAGGCATTTTGTCGCCGCCACCGAAACGACAATGCTGATGAAGAGAGCCCTGAAGTCAGCGAAGAAGAGGTTCGCTTGGCTCTGAATAATGGTAAGAACTGGGCTGCTCCGGGTCCGGATGGCATCAACTTATTTTGGTGGAAGAAACTTACTTCTACCCACAGCCATCTGGCTCGGATATTTACAGCATTTATCAGAGGCAACGAACCTATTCCGTGCCGGCTTGTAGAAGGGCGAACCGTGCTCATCCCTAAGAAAGGTGACTTGTCCGACCCAAAGAACTACATGCCTATCACCTGTTTGAATGCGGTTTATAAGATTTTCACCAAAATCTTGAACAATCGCATTTTACAGGAGATAGATCCTGTATGGCAGCAGATATACGAACAGCGTGGCAGTAAAAGAGGCCTGTAGGGTTGCAAAGAGAATCTGTTAGTAGATCGATGTGTCATTCAAGACGCAGTCTACTATCAGCGCAACCTGTCCATGGCCTGGATTGACTACCGTAAGGCATTCGACTCAACATCTCACGAGCTCATTCTCTTTTTGCTCAAATGCCTTGGGTTCAATCGCAATACAGTGGGATGCATACAGCGTACGATGCAACTTTGGCGAACACGGTTCCACATTTCATGTGGCAACGACAAACGTGTGACCGAAGTTGTACAGTACAAGCGAGGTGTCTTCCAGGGAGATTCCCTGAGCCCGCTGCTGTTTTGCATCTCACTGCTGCCGATATCTGTTGCGCTACGCCGTACCCGTGGATACTCGGTGGGCCCACCAACTGATCGGAAATATTCGATCACCCACTTACTCTACATGGATGATCTGAAGGTCTATGCTCCTGATGAGGAACACCTTCAGACAGCCTTGAATATCGTAGGGGAGTATACACGGGATGTCGGCATGGCTTTTGGGTTGGACAAGTGCGCGGTCGTTAATCTGGTGAGGGGTAAGTGCTCTGATTTGCGCGAAGATATCGAGTTAGTAGATGGGAGCGTCATTGACCATCTTGACGCCGGAGAGTCGTACAAATATCTAGGGATTGACGGGAGTCCTATGCAGGACGTCTCGAAAATCAAAACGACTCTCTGCAGCGAGTATGAGCGGAGACTCCGGAAAATCTGGTCATCAGAACTTTCCGGGAAAAACAAAGTCTCTGCAACAAACATGCTTGCTGTCCCAGTACTACTCTGCTCTTTCGGTGTCCTTAAATGGACCCGAAAAGAGCTTAGAAATCTCGATATCAAGACACGCAAAGTCATGAATATCAATCGGAGCATGCACCCTAAATCCTCAGTCACCAGATTATACCTTTCCCGGCACATCGGAGGGAGAGGTCTACAGAGCTTGGAGTGTCTACACGATCGTTTGGTTTTGGGTTTAACATACGAAGTTGTCAATTTCACTGCAGATGAGGACGACTTCCTTATGCAGATTGTTCATAGTCATGAGAATCTGCAGAAGGGAGCGTTCTTATATAAGGCAGCAAAGTACGCGGCAAAATCCCTCGGTCTCGGAAGAGTAAACCCTCTTATTGAACTCCCTAAGGAGGAATTTAAGAGTGTCATCAGGAATGCTGAGCAGCAAAAACTGCTCAGTACACACATGGACAAGTCCATGCACAGCGTGTTCTTCAAACACGTGCGTGACCATGGCTTGTCCACCCAGCTGACGTTTACCTTCCTTAAGTCAGCTGGCCTGATGTCCGAGACCGAAGGATATATTTTTGCCTGCCAAGATGGTGTAATCAATACCCTCGAATACCGTGCGAAAGTACTCCAGATGCAGCTACCCGACACATCGTGTAGTGTGTGTAAGCAACATCCTGAGACGCTTATGCATCTCTTGTCAGCATGTCCTGTGCTGGCAAGAAGTGCATACATCCAGCGTCATAATGCTGCTCTGCGAGTACTTTACTACCACCTTAGACATACGCACGGTATCGATAAAACACCAGTACTGCCTTATCTGCCAGGAGATATTCCGCAAGTTGTTGAGAATGACCGTTGCCGCATTTATTGGAACGTGCCATTCGCAACAACGCGGAAAATAGATCACAACAAACCTGATATTGTGCTCTTCGATAAAACCGCTCGTGACATTTATGTCATCGAGTTTTCAGCTCCTGCTGAGTATAACATCACGGTTAAAGAAGAGCACAAACACGAGATATATCAGGATCTCCTGTTCGAAATTGGCAAACTTTACCCAGGTTACCGTGTCAAACTTGTCGTCCTCATTGTTGGCGTCCTAGGAGGGATGAAACAGTCGTTTGTGTCTGCACTAGCTAGAATACCAACTTGTTCAGTGCAAGTTGAGTTTCTGGCATCGCGGATGCAAAAGGCTGTTATTCTCGGGTCCCTCCGTCTCCTAAGGCAACGAAACTTGGCCTGCTGCGCATGCTGATCATCTTGTTGATGAAGCATCGCAGCAGTAACGATTTGGCGCTCAGCTAAGGCCCTCGGTAGAGTCGGACTACCGGGGATAACCCCCTGAGCATTTAACTAAAAAGAAATACTAATAATAGCGTATTTAGGGTATTTTTAAATAACTTACGATATTCATTTTATTATGTTTATTATTTATCAACTAATAAATAATAATTATTACTACAATATAATATTAAGCAATAATATTATTTAAGAAGATTCTTTTGATATAAATTCAAATTTACAATATTGCGTACCAATGTAAAATATGTATAGTTTATTGGCCATAGCAGCGGTGTTCATTAACTCAATCTGCTCAGGGTTTTCCATCAAAATTTTGGCTGTTCTTGTAGGTAGGAAAATGTTGTTTTCGTCGTTTAAAGAAGCCACCACGGTTTTACATTTAGCGTTGTCCGCCAAGCGAATTGATGAAACCTTGTATTCCTTGTTTTTCTCTAAACCAGTCATTGTTATGGTTGGTAAAATGTGATTCAAACGGCTAACGGCGTTGATTCTTGATAGATCCATTGTAAATATCTGAAAAGTATTAATTACGACTTCCATAAATTATGGTATTTTTAAAAATAACACAAATAATTGATGTTTGCAGTCATACAAACCTTTGTAGTTCAACGTAATTAAACAATTATTATTATACTAGTTTATAATAAACAGTGTTAAGACTCTTTTAGTAATACAGTAGTGCGGTAACAGATGCGTCTTTTTATACAGACCCAAGCCCCCACAAAACTGTCAGATTTTATCTGATCAACATTTAGAAATATGTAATTATGCTATACAAGCGTTTTTATTTTGTTATAAATAATATAATTTTTATTATTATTAACTTATTTTGCTTAGCTACTATTTTTCAGTAACAAAAACACTGAAATTGCTAGACAGCCTAAAATATTGAATAAAAACAACGTTAAATAACATTTCAGATATCCAATTTCCTTGTACGCTTTTAAAACACTCACAATGACCTATACACGTAGATAACTTAATTTCACGTGTTTCGTCTAACACTAATATTTAATTTTGCTACAACAACGTTTTCATTTTGTTATAAAAAATATAATTTTATATAATTAACTTATTTTGCTCACCTTATATTTTCCAGTAACAAAAACACTGAAAATGCTAGACAGCCAAAAATATTGAATAAAACTATGTTAATCAACATTTAAGCTATCCAATTTCATTATACGCTTTTAAAATGCTCACCATGAACTTTACACTTAGATAACTTAATTTCACGTGTTTTGTCTAACACTAATATTTAATTCCGCTCCAATAACGTTTTCATTTTGTTATAAATAATATAATTTTATATTATTATTAACTTATTTTGTTTAGATGGTATTTTTTCAGTAACAAAAACATTAATCATAGGACTAGGTTAAAAAGTATTAAAAAAAAACATTGTTAATTAATATTTAAAATATCCAAATTACACTTATGCTCTTGGTCATCTTATATTTACCGAATGAAAGTTTCAGTGTATTATTTACTAAAACTAAAAACAGTATGCATGCACCAATTAATGTTAAAATATGTAAATAAATCATAAATTAAAATAGGTTTCCACGCTGCTCATTTAATAATATAATTTTTAAATAAACAAACGTATATATATATAAATATATATATATATATACATACAAGTATATCATAGCTATTGCACCATGGTAGTCTGCAAAGCGAAGCATCAGCAGAAAATATGTTGTTTAACTTATGTTTGTACTATCTTGTCATTTTACATTCGTACATGACAGAGTAAACTAAGGTCTAAAGAACTATCAATAACAACGTAAACGTATGATTAATTTTAAAATGACATCAATCAATAAATACCTCTATGATGAGCTTATGCAATTAGTGGTGTTTATACGTAATAATAAGCCTGAATTAACAGTGGCGTTTCCAGACGACCGTTTTAAAGTATGGCAATATCTTTCAGAAGAAACCGTGTTATCGTTATTAAAACGTATCATTCTATTTACGCCTGCCGGTATAAAAAGTGATGCTTATGAAAATGGTTTGATTTTTTCAAGTGCTAAAATTATGCATACTGTGTGTGGTTGTTTAAGAAAGAGTAAAAGAAAGGGGGCTAAAAGGCTTTCTAAATTGATGACTGCTTATGGTATGTACGTCTATACATTTGAATATCACAAATTTTAATAATTAGTTTAGCTGTTTTAAAAACTATTATGCTGAATGTTTATCTTTATATTATAGACTAACATTGTAATGAAGATGTTTTAGCTGCTCTTTCTAATAATGACAACGACACCATAAATAATGATGATGACGATGCAAAAGCTGCTGAATCGTCTACTGCTGCATCGGGTACTGCTCCTTCTTCTTTCAACATAGAGGTGCGTTGGAATGGTATTTTAACATGCCCGAATGATTTAAATTATTTTACAACAAATTTTTATAGCCTCAACCCTCCACTTCTTATCAACAACGCGAAGATGACGGTAATTGGTTCGAGTGTTCGAAAAAAACCTTTTCAGTAATACTACCCCGCGAAATAAAGGATCAGGCTGGTTGGGTACACGTTGACCGAGGAAACCACATATCTGTTGAATATATTCCGGAGATAATAGACAGCGATAATGATGGTAATGATGACAATGACACTCTTTCTGTTTTATCATGCGATACATGCAATGCTGAAAATGAAATGGAAAATGAGGATATTGACTCTCTTGCACAATTAATACCTGAAGAAGATGAATTTTATATGAAAAATTTCGGTATTGGTGAACAAACAAGCCAAGAAGAGCAAGAATATAGACTCCGCGTAATAGCTGAAGCCCGTATGGATGTTTCTTCTGATTCTGAAACGGAGAATAGTGAACCTCAATCCTTAACAAGTAAATTAAATTTTTAAACTGATACCCTATTTCATTAGACCGATATCTATTATTTCCGTAGATTTTGTTAACGCATACCTTAACGCCGATCATGTAGAAGAATAAATTTTAAAACAAGTAAGCCAAACAGGTATTTTGATTTTTATAGTTAAAGATGTATTTATAATATTTTTACAGGCGATCAACGAGGCGGTGTTTTAACAAGAAGGGCACGTTTGAAAATCCAAGCAGCTAATCAACAAGCACTCTCACAACGTTCTGAAGAGAATAATTTTTGGAGTGTTGAGCCACCAGGCCAGCGTTTTATTATTGAAAAAGAACACTCTAAACATTTTATAAAATTCGGCGCAAAAGGGGTGGAGAGCGTTATTCGTATCTTACAACCACCTACAAATACCAATAAAGTTCAATGGCTTGAAGGTGGTTTGAGAGACATTATAACGCACATTACCTCGAAATGTAGAGATCATGATATGTGTGGTTTACAATCAACAGCGATAAATTCACGTCAGGACCCGTATGGTCTCGTTTTAAGCAAGCTAACGCATATACGCCTGACGATCTAGGCTTATTACTAAGTAACGTAGCACAAAGTGCCGGTACTATCACAACAGACGATCAATTAGTCATTACAGTCTCTACTGTAGATGGTATTGAAGGCACAGGTCGAAAACTTTTAACGCATCAATATATTTACAAAAAATCTATAATTCCTATCAATAATAACGATAATTTATGTTTACCGCGGTCATTAGTAGTTGGTCGGGCCTACGTTGAAAGAGGTGAAATACGTACAGGTACGTTACATCGGAAATGGAAATCAATCACCGATAATAGATGTACCCTACAAAAAAAAGGAAGCGTTGTCTTTGGTTCATAAAGCGGGTGTTAAAATTTCTAGTAAGGGTTGTGGTATCGAACACGTCTTTACTTTTCAAAAATATTTTGAGCGGTTGGGTATAGCTATTGTAATTTATGAATTTTTAACTCTAGGTAAAGGTAACAAACCTATATTTGACGGGCGCGAAACTGTTCAATTAACTTTTGGCTGTATACAACATGTTATATATATATTATACTACGAAGATTCACAACATTTTCAACCAATTGTAAATTTAACAGGGGCTATAGGTAGTAAAATGTTTTTTAATTTATGTAATATAGGTTATACAAGGGGTTCAGAACATAGATGTTCTAAAAGATGCCCTCGTTGTAAACGAATACCTGTTTGTAATTATGTATGTAAACGCATTTGTACATTATGCAATAGGTGGTTTTCAAATAACAAATGTTTTGAAAACCACCTTGTTAAGGGTTCTAGTAATTTACGAGGGAAAAGTAAAGATACCAGCGTCTGTGAAACAGTAAAAATCTGTACTGTATGCTGCCGTCTAACACGTTTGGGCAGTGCAAATCCGCACGAATGTAATATCGTATTTTGTAGAGTATGTAACAGTAAAAGACCTATTAATCACTATTGTTATATGTCACCATTAATGGTAAAAAAGTTACCAAAAGTTGTATTTTTATTTTATGATTTTGAGACACAGCAGCATACCCGCGTTAAAGGCTCTCGTGATACATATCTTCACATTCCTAATTTATGTGTCGTACAAAAACATGTTCTTATTGTTGTGATGATAAAGATGTTTCAGATATTTGCAATTTTTGTGGTCAACGTGAAT
The DNA here is from genome assembly GCF_029852145.1 of Microplitis mediator. Classification (NCBI taxonomy): domain Eukaryota; kingdom Metazoa; phylum Arthropoda; class Insecta; order Hymenoptera; family Braconidae; genus Microplitis; species Microplitis mediator. The sequence continues at coordinate 13,355,722 of NC_079974.1, forward strand.
TCCTCTTTGATAAAAATCCTGTTGAAGAACTTATTAAGTTATCATTACAAACTTATAACGGTTTTACAAAAGTAATTTGTATTGCACACAATGCTGGTAGCTTCGACGGACAGTTTATTTTACGGTGTATGTTAGAACGTAACAAAGCTCGTTTACCTAAATTAATACTAAACGGTACTCAAATTATCGTGATGACTCTGGGGAATACTATATTTTTAGATAGCTTAAATTATTTGCACATGCCCTTACGTAACTTACGTAAAACTTTCGGATTTGCTGGAGAAATAGAAAAAGGGTTTTTTCCACACTTTTTTAATACACCTGAAAATGTAAATTATATAGGCCCTGTGCCTGATATAAAATATTATGCACCGGATACAATGCTCAACACCGAGCGTGATTGTTTCGTGACATGGTGTAATGAAAAAAAACAAGCAAATTATATTTTCAATTTCCAACAAGAGTTCAAGTTTTATTGCCAAACAGTCGTTACGGTTTTACGCCGAGCTTGTATGTCGTTTCGGGAATTGTTTATAAAATGCGGTAATGTTTGCCCGTTTGCTGAATGCACCACAATAGCATCAACAGTTTCAAAAATATTTAGACGAAATTTTCTTAAGCCTGATACGATAGCTACTTTACCGCCTAATGGGTGTTATAGGTGGCGGTCAACACAATCCATTAAAGCTATTTCATGGCTGATATTACAAGAATACGAACTAGGTTGTCAAATTATCAATGCCGCACGTTGCAAAAAATATTGTTTAGAAGGGGGTATAGCTGTTGACGGTTATTATGTAGATAGTAAAACTAATGAACGCATCGTCTGACAGTTTCATGGATGTTTATCGTGTTATCGGGTGAATCGTGATAAAGAATTAGGTAAAGGAGATACTATGGATGAGCGATACGAGAATACTTTAGCAACTTCCGAAAAAATCCGTCGTTTAGGTTATAAATTAATAGAAATATGGGAGTGTGAATATGATAAACTTTTGTTGAAAGATCCAGAAAAAGCTAGCTTTTTACGATCACACCCTTTGCTTGATAAACACCCTTTGAATCCTCGCGATGCTTTTTTCGGGGGTCGCACTGAAAATTTTATACAGTTATACGATGCCGAAGAAGGAGAAAAAATAAAATATGTTGATGTTTGCTCACTTTATCCGTATATTTGTAAGACAGGTAAATTTCCTATTGGTCACCCTTAAATTTTTACGAGTGATGAATGCTTGCAACTTATTAAAGAGAATAAGGATCTATCTGATATCGAGGGTCTTGTAAAATGCACAATTTTGGCTCCACGCGACCTTTATCATCCCGTATTACCATGTAAACTTCATAATAGGCTTATCTTTGCCTTGTGTTATACATGCGCTTTATCTTTAAATCAACATGATTGTGATCACGATGAGGATACCCTTAGAGCGTTTACAGGCACATGGGTAGTTGATGAAATACGTAAAGCAATAAGTAAAGGATATATTATCATTAAAGTACATGAGATATGGCAGTATGAAATAGTACAACATAATCCGAAAAATGGGTCAGAGGGTTTATTTACTGATGATATAAATATGTTTTTGAAAATTAAAACAGAATCAAGCGGGTACCCTAAAGATTGTATTACTGAGCAAGAAAAAGATGCTTATATTGTTGAATATGAAAAAGCTGAAGGTGTAAAACTAGACAAAGAAAAAATTACGAAAAATGAGGGCTTACGAGCTGTAGCTAAATTGAGTTTGAATTCATTATGGGGAAAATTTGGACAATGGGAAAATTTACCACAAACTGAAATTATCACTACTAGAGCTCGATTAATGGAGATGTTAACAGATAGTCAGATTGAAATCACGGGGTTTCTACCGGTAAATGATAAAACAATATATCTAAATTATATAAATTGCGCGGATAGTGTACCAGCTTCACCTACAACGAATGTTGTTATAGCTGCGTATACAACAGCCCAAGCTCGCCTAAAGTTATATAGTTATTTAGAAAACTTGGGTGAACGTGTATTATATTGCGATACAGATTCTTGTATTTACATTTCTAAAAATAATCAATACGAACCCCCAACAGGTAAATTCTTAGGCGATTTAACCGATGAGCTTGAATCTTATGGACCTGGTAGTTATATATCATCATTCGTAACATGCGGTCCTAAATTTTATGCATACATCGTCCGTAAAACAGATGACAGTACTAGCGAGGTGTGCAAAGTTAAAGGGATAACGTTAAATTTTGAAAACAGTCAAAAAATCAATTATAATACAATCAGGTCTTTTATATTAGGTGATAATACTGAACCTATTATAGTTAAGTTTGACGCTATAAGACGTACGCTTTTTCATGATGTAGTAACGCGTAAAGAATCAAAGACAACAAAGCTGCAATATAAAAAGCGTAGGCTTACCAATGAACATCGGTCTTTACCATTCGGTTATTTAACGTTATAAGCAATATGATAAAATAATTATAAATATATATAGTCTGCTTGAAATTTGATATATTATTTCTATATTAAGTATTATGTATGTATATGTATATGAAAATGTGTTAGTTTTGTATATTTTATAAATGAACGTATATAAAAATGTGTTGAAGTTTTTGTATACTTTATGAATAAATAAATGTGTGGCATCAGCAGTAAAATATTTTTATAATTTACTTTGTATTGGTAATTATGGTTCAACCTATATAAGTTATTAGATCAAAAAATATTTTACTCAGTTGTGTTTCATGATTACTCGTTATTCAGTATTTATAAAGACAATAGTTAAAAGTATAATAACTTTATAAAGTAATGGATATTGTTATTGATGTTCAAGGACTATTTGATAATTATGACAACTTTTGTGTAAAGGAAATTAGTGTGGTTAGTATCGACACAGTTATACAGGATCACTGGGTAATGAAATCACCTTTTCCGTATAATAAACTAACAATAGAGGCTAAACGGAAAAATGATTTTATCACGTGTAATGTACACGGCATAAAATGGTGTAACGGCTCCGCTATTTTTTCGAAAATCGTGTCTATTTTAACCTGTTACTCTGAAAAAGCGCGGTTTATTTATGTACGTGGACAAATCAAAACAAAATATCTCGAGCAGATATTAAAAAGAGAAATAATAAATTTAGAAGAGGATGCTGCTGAATGTCCAAACTTTAATTTTTTAAAGAAAAATACTAAAACACAGTGTTCTCTACATCATTCTCTAAAGCATTGTTGTACAGCTAAAAATTGGAACTGTTCTTTAAATCAAGCTGTAAGTTTACGTAATTGGATTATCGAAGAGCGCTCAAAACCCTTCATATAAATTTTAAATATCACTACCACAACAACCCTGCCATAATCTGTGTAATGGACCCGTGCTGGAAACATCCATGGACTTCAATTATTTGCGGTCCAACCGGTTGTGGCAAAACAGTTTTCGTAAAAAAGTTTATGCAATACTTACAACAAATGAGTGATAATATTTTACTATGCTGAGTGGCAACCAACATATAAAGAATATCCTCACTTTGAAAAAATTGAATTTCGTGAAGGTTTACCTAATAATAACGATTATAGTTCTGATAATAATGCTAAATTAATTATTATTGATGATCTGATGCGTGAAGCCGGAAATAATACCTTTGTTGATCTTTTTACGAAAGGTAGTCATCATAAAAATATTAGTGTAATATTTATTACGCAAAATATATTCCATCAAGGCCGTGGTCAGAGAGATATTTCATTAAATTCAAACTATTTAGTGATTTTTAAAAATCCTAGAGATCGGTCACAAATACAACATTTAGCACGACAAGTGTGTCCAGAAAATCCTCTTATTTTGCAAGAAATATATTATGATGCTACAGTTAAACCGCACGGCTATTTTCTATTTGATTTGAAACAGGCAACACCTGAAAATTTTCGTTTCCGAACGTGTATTTTTCCTGACGATAAATATCAGATTGTATATGTTCCTAAAAAAACTAAATAAGTAATAATTTGTATAATGGCTTTAACTACTCTGTATAACAGCATTGGTTATCGTTCAGAAGCGTTAAGAATACAAAGTTATTCGCAATGGCCCGAGCCAACAGTATCTCCAGAAAAACTAGCAAATGCCGGTTTCTATTATACGGGAGAAGGTGATAGTGTTAAATGTTTTGAGTGTGGTATAGTAATATGTCATTGGCTTCAAACCGACAACCCCGTGAGCGATCATAGGCGCTGGCAATCAAATTGTCGTTTTATTCGCAACGTGCCTTGTGGTAATGTGCCAAAAGACGTGGATCTCAGTACAGTGTCGCCCGTAGAGCAAAAGACATATCGGCCACGTTACGGTGATGAGTTTAGACCTGGAGCCGTACCGTATTCAAGTGGCTAAAGCAATATACACCGTAATATTATAAACAATAGTCGAATCGTGATGGCAAAGAAGTTACCTCTCGGGAAAAAAAAATTAGTTGTATTACAGGCTATATGCTCTATGCCTAAAGAACAGAGACAAGCGGTTTTACGTAAGACCGATACTGCGTTAATAAGGTGTATTTGTGAGTGTGCTTTAAACATCTTTCAAGGTACTGTTGATTTGAAACAACAAGAAAAACAAAAATTCAAACGTCACGCACAAGTTTTGAGAAAATTAGCTTCACCTAACAGTAACCTGCAACAGAAAAAGAAAATAATTGTTCAAAAAGGTGGTTTTTTACCACTTTTTTTAGCACCTATACTCGGCACCTTATTATCCAATCTTATATCTAATTAAAATGGAGTATGTACTTAAAATGGTACTGGTTCCTGAAAAAACAGTTATTACCGCCGATACTGTAACAAGTGCGAGTGAAAATTTAGCGGATGTGTCTACACCGAAAAAGCAAAGTATACAAATTACAGGAACAACTCTATCGAGGCTGGATAGTGAAATGTATCGGATACTATACTCTGATACATATCCAGACGATCGCGCAAAATGGTCTGCTTATTCACAAGTGTTAGAAAAGTATTTAAGACTAATAGACGCTGACAAATTTGAACCGATCAGTGAAAATAGTTTATATCATCATAGTAAAAGACCCCTTATTGAAAAAACCGGTGATAAGGATTTTTCAGCTATTAATAGTACAATTATTGAAAGTGTGCCGTCTAAATTTCAAAATAAAGCAAAATTATCGCTAAAGAAGTTACAAAGGCTACCTGATGATATTATATCATGGGATTCTAATGGTTTAGTAACTATCAATAATGAGCCAATAATAGGGTCAAATATTATTGATCTTATAAATCACGCTATGCGACATAGGAAAAATACCCACGCTATTGGTCAACGTCAGTTTTCCAGGATTCTTCGTACAACACATGTACCTCGTGAATACATAGGAAATCATAATTTATTTCATTCCCGTGATATATCTGCATCAACCCCAAGGAATTCATTATGACAGTCCTCTAATAATAAAATTACGGAAGAAAGTAGCTCCAGCATTGAAGATAATATCAACAACACAATATTAAATAAAACTCAGTTACGTTTAGACACGTCTTCTGAATACACACCAGACTCGGATAATCAACACGGCAAAGGTGTTTCACAATGCAAGAAAATAAAATGGATGAAGTTCAAATATTTGAAAAATTAAAAAAAACTTACTATAACCCCGCCCGTTTTGCTGGTTTTATTGGTAGTGTTAATTCTTTAAAAAAGAGTATTGAATCGGATCATACATCGGAATTATTTAAAAAAAGGAGTGTTCAAAAATGGTTGGAAAAACAAGAAACTTACAATACACACCGCATGAACAGACACAGGTTTGAAAGAAGATGTTATAGTGTGTCACGAATCGACGATGTGTGGGAGGCCGATTTAATTGACGTTCGCAATATTTCATCATACAATAATAATATTGGTTATTTATTGGTTGTTATTGATGTACTGAGTAAGTTCGTTTGGGTAGAACCGGTAATAAATAAATCAAATATTTGTGTTGTACAAGGTTTTAAAAAAATTTTGAAACGGGCAGGTACACGTAAACCACGATTATTACAGACAGACAGGGGTAAAGAATTTTTGGGTAGCTTATTCCAAGAACTTTTAAAGAAACAGAGTATAATATTTAGAACAGTTAGAAACCCTGATATTAAAGCGGCTGTTGTTGAGCGTTTCAACAGAACTCTTAAAGAGAGAGTATGGCGGTATTCCATACACGCACGTTCAAAGAGATACGTTGAAGTTCTACAAAAAATTGTTCACAGCTACAATCATGCGAAACATAGTGGCATAAAAATGGCTCCATACGAGGTTAACAAAGAAAATGCTGAGGAGGCATTTCATAATTTACAAAAACGGTATGTTAAAAGAGCTGTACGACAACCTAAATATAATGCTGGTGAATTGGTACGCATCAGTAAAGCGAAAGCACCGTTCGTGAAAGGATATGAAAGCGGCTGGTCAAAAGAAATTTTTAAGATTGCGTCTGTCTCTGCATACAGGCAACCTATAGTGTATTTATTAAAAGATTTAAATAACGAGGCGATAGACGGTATTTTTTATACTGAAGAATTATCCCGTGTCCAGTAAAAATGGCGAATGTGCGTGATAATTTTTACGTTGTTCTACCTAGTAACAGTAGTATGCTATATTTTCCTGAAAACACAACTACAAGATTTGTTACAAGGTTATCACATACTATAATACTACCTGGTGAATGGGAAGTTGGTTTAACAGAAATGCAAACACCTATGACTTTTCTTTATATTACACAGGATAATGAAGACAGTTATTTAGGTATAATTAATTATATAAGTCCTACAGAGGAAAGACTTCCCGAAGATTGGGAATTCAAAGTAATTTTAGGTAATGTACCTTACGGCGTGTATAAATCTATTGAAGCATTATTAGAGGCTATTCATAAACAAAAAGAGTTCTCTGAACATATCAAATTCGAATACGATTCAAGTGGATATATTACGGCCTATAAAGTATGTACAGGTGAGGATGTAGTACACGGTCTAGAAATTAGTGAGCGGCTGCAGGTTATTTTAGGGTTCAATCCACAAGACTCGTCGCCAAAAATAGTAGAAAAAAATAAACCATACAGAGCCACCAAACCTGCTACTCTGAGTGCTGCATTACCAGGTACTATTTACGTATATTCGGATATTTGTGAAAATTATATAACCGGTGACGTTCAGACACCGCTGCTAAGACCAGTACCTCTTGATATTGACCACTACAATTACGGCAGCGTAAAAATAAGCAATTTCTCACCACCCCGCTATATACCCGTTTTACGCACACAATTTACAACGATTGAAATTGATCTAAGAAACGAATTTGGTAAACCTATACCATTTGAAAGCGGGACATCGTCAGTAACGTTACACTTCCGAAGAGTTAGGTAACCTAAAATAATGACGCATTACGAGCTGATGCAATACGGGTGTGGTAGCCGTGACTACGATAGTATTCATCAGTTTTATATAGGCACACCTTATCAAAGAGGTCATGGTATTGGTAGTTTTCTTGGTGGGCTGTTTAGGAAAGTACTACCGTTTTTAAAAAGTGGTGCCAAAGCTGTGTGGAAAGAGGCTGCGCGGTCGGGTGTGAACATAGCTTACGATATTTCAAATCATGACGTGCCTATTCAAGAATCTTTTCAAACACGTGTCCGTGAATCGGGTAATAACTTAAAACGCAAAGCTCAGCAAAAACTTGATAGTCTTATGACAGGATCGGGGTATGTGCTGAACCAGTTGCTAAATAGCGGCAGTATAGACTTGTTACCAGTTAAAAGAGGTCGTGTAGTGAAAAAGAAACGTAGTAAAAAAGGTTCTAAACCGCAGTTAAAAAATAATAAGAAGAAAAAATCTCACAAGAAAGCAACCCTGAAGAAGAAGACGGGACAGAAGAAAAAACGGAAAAACACGGTCAAGAATACTTAAACAAAACATCGTAGTGTGTATGATATATTTCAATAACTGTTTATAATGGCTTTTTTACATATACATTCATGTGAATGCGCAAAATCCGAGTTGGAGTTGTTTTCATTACCGCCTACACAGACAGCGATTGAAAGTTCTCAGTGGGTTTATTACAAACCAATTTCATCATTAACAGATAATTCACCAATTGAGTTTGTTGTTCAAGGGCAAGGTGATGAATACATTGATCTTGCTCATACAATGCTCAGTGTCCGTGTAGCTATAAAACAAAATGCACCAACAACAGCAGCAGCAGCAACAGCATCAACAGCGACACCAAAAGTAGGTCCTGTAAATAATTTATTGCACTCCATGTTCAATCAAGTCGATGTATTATTCAATCAAAAGCCCGTGTCAGCGCCTAATAATTTATATGCGTACAGAGCGTACATAGAGACGTTATAAAACTACGGTTATGATGCTAAAGAATCACACTTAACGACTGTGGGCTGGTCTGAAGATACACCTGGTGAATTCGATGATATAGCCGATGCCAACGCTGGGCTTAAAAATCGAAGTTCTTTCTTGACTTGTGGTAAAACTTTAGATTTTATTGGCCATTTTACATTGCGATGTCTATAACCAGGAAAGGTTTCCTATAAACGGTGTGGAGATGCGCTTACGTCTAACAAGATCTCGTGATTCGTTTTGTCTTATGGGTGGTGCTGATAGTCAAAACTGTACTCTTCATATTCAAGAAGCTAGCTTAGTTGTGAGACGAGCTAAAATTTCGCCGAGTTTTTTACTTGCACACGCAAGAGCTCTAACTAAAACAACAGCAAAATATCCTATAACGCGTGTAGAGGTAAAGGCCGTTTCAATTCATACAGGCGTTCATGGTGAAACAATTAATAATGTGATATTAGGTCAAATACCTAAAAGAGTTATTCTATGATTCGTAAATAACAAAGCCTTTAACGGTGATAAAAGTTTAAATCCTTTTAATTTTCGACATTTCAATATTAACTATTCATCACTTTATGTCGATGGGCGCCAAATACCTACAAAACCATTACAACCAGATTTTTCAGCCGGTGGTCAATATATAGATGCTTACCACACTGTTTTTTCTGGAACAGGTGTGTATTTCCTAAATGGTGGTAATACGATAGATCGCTTCGATTACCCAAAAGGGCATTGTTTATTCGCTTTTGATTTGACAGCCGATTTGTCCGCAAACAGTCATTCACACTGGAATTTGATACGTCATGGTAGTGTTAGAATAGAAGTGCGCTTTGCTGAAGCTTTAGAAGCAACGATCAACTGTATAGTATATGCTGAGTATGATAGTGTTATAGAAATAGATGCTTCCAGGCAAATATCTGTTGATTTTACCGGTTAAAATGCTGAATTAGCAGTATAAAAGAGTATAAAGGCCGGCTGTGAAAATTTTTAAGTTAGTACCCAAGTAAATTTACTTCTGAGCAGTTGTGTCTAGAAACATGATGAATGTTGTAGTGGACATTAACGGATTTTTCAACAATAATTGTGAATTTTTACCTAAAGAGATCGCTTGTTTAAGTTTGGAAGCAAGCGTCATTGGACACTGGATACTGTCTTCAGAATTTGATTTTTCACTATTGAATATAAAACGGCAAAAAGAAAATAATTTAATCACAAAAAGAAGCGGTGTGCATTGGTATGATGGTGAATCTGTTGTAAGATACGTATACGGTAATTTACGAGCGTTTACCAGAGACGCTTCAAATGTGTACACTAAAGGTGCCGTATCTAAAAAGTTTTTAGAGACTCTCCTGTGTCGTGTTGTAATAGATATAGACAGAATTCAAAGCGCTATATCCTTTGAGACCCAACCACAGGCCGATCTTGTATGTATGTTGCATAGCACTCGCGTATCAGCGGGTACGTTAAAAAATAACCAGTGTGCCTTATCACGTGCCTACATTCTGAAAAAGTCGTTACTCGGCGAAATAAACAGTGATAAAGCCGGTGAACAAGGGTCCTATTTAATTGAAATACCTATTGATCAGAACATTTTTCAAGAATGCACAACAGACAGTACGCATGATCAGCAAAATTGTTTTCTATGTAATGAACACTGTACAGATATTCAAGGCTCTTCAGTACATTCCGGCCCATACAGTAGGTGTATACCCTGCGGACAAGATTCCAAAAGTATTGACGAAACCGATCGCTCTAGTTATTAATACAGATGGCTACAAACAACCAGGGCAACACTGGGTTGCCGTCTACATTAATCGACACGGCCAGGGATGATACTTCGATAGCTATGGATTACCTCCAATCATTCCAGAACACATTAGATGGCTCAGAAGAAACTGTACCCAGTTCACTTATAACAATCAACGACTCCAACAGGAAAATTCTCAAGTTTGCGGCCAATATTGTATCATGTATTTGCATAATATGTCTACTCATTCTACACTCTCTGAATTTTTATCAATCTTTGACGCGCAGTTCCGAAAAAATGATGAAATTGTAGAAGATTATTATAACGCTTTTATGAATATTAAAAGACAACGTAGAAATAACGGCTTTATTGGTGGAAATATTTCAATACATTATAATCAATCATGTAATCGTAATATTCTATAAAAATTATATATGTAATCATGTAAACAACTAAATATTCAATAAATATTATGCTTAATAAATATATCCAAGAGTATAAATTATGTTAAACCATGCCCAAATACTATTATTATATTGACTATTGTTATTATTACGATTATTATTATTATGGTTATTATTATTATGGTTATTATTATTATAATTATTATTATTATTATTATTATTATTATTATTATTATTATTATTATTATTATTATTATGCTTATTATTGTAGTTATTATTATTATTATTATTATTATTATTATTATTATTATTTCTTTTTTTAAGTAAATGCTCAGGGGGTTATCCCCGGTAGTCCGACTCTACCGAGGGCCTCAGCTGAGCGCCAAATCGTTACTGCTGCGATGCATCATCAACAAGATGATCAGCATGCGCAGCAGGCCAAGTTTCGTTGCCTAAGTAGACGGAGGGATCCAAGAATTACAGCCTTTTGCATCCTCGATGCCAGAAGCTCAACTTGTGCTGAACAAGTTGGTATTCTAGCCAATGCAGATACAAAAGATTGTTTCATCCCTCCAAGGACGCCAACAATGAGGACGACGAGTTTGACACGGTAGCCTGGGTAAAGTTTGCCAATTTCAAACAGGAGATCCTGATATATCTCGTGTTTGTGCTCTTCTTTGACCGTGATGTTATACTCAGCAGGTGCTGAAAACTCAATGACATAAATGTCGCGAGTGGTTTTATCGAAGAGCACAATATCAGGTTTGTTGTGATCTATTTTCCGAGTTGTTGCGAATGGCACGTTCCAATAAATACGGCAACGGTCATTCTCAACAACTTGCGGAATATCTCCTGGCAGGTAAGGCAGCACTGGTGTTTTATCGATACCGTGCGTATGTCTAAGGTGGTAATAAAGTACTCGCAGAGCAGCATTGTGACGCTGGATGTATGTACCTTTTGCCAGCACAGGACATGCTGACAAGAGATGCATAAGCGTCTCTGGATGTTGCTTACATACCCTACACGATGTGTCGGGTAGCTGCATCTGGAGTACTTTCGCACGGTATTCGAGGGTATTGATTACACCATCTTGGCAGGCAAAAATATATCCTTCGGTCTCGGACATCAGGCCAGCTGACTTAAGGAAGGAAAACGTCAGCTGGGTGGACAAGCCATGGTCACGCACGTGTTTGAAGAACACGCTGTGCATGGACTTGTCCATGTGTGTACTGAGCAGTTTTTGCTGCTCAGCATTCCTGACGACACTCTTAAATTCCTCCTTAGAGAGTTCAATAAGAGGGTTTACTCTTCCGAGACCGAGGGATTTTGCCGCGTACTTTGCTGCCTTATATAAGAACGCTCCCTTCTGCAGATTCTCATGACTATGAACAATCTGCATAAGGAAGTCGTTCTCATCTGCTGTGAAATTGACAACTTCGTATGTTAGACCCAAAACTAAACGATCGTGTAGACACTCCAAGCTCTGTAGACCTCTCCCTCCGATGTGCCGGGAAAGGTATAATCTGGTGACTGAGGATTTAGGGTGCATGCTCCGATTGATATTCATGACTTTGCGTGTCTTGATATCGAGATCTCTAAGCTCTTTTCGGGTCCATTTAAGGACACCGAAAGAGTAGAGTAGTACTGGGACAGCAAGCATGTTTGTTGCAGAGACTTTGTTTTTCCCGGAAAGTTCTGATGACCAGATTTTCCGGAGTCTCCGCCCATACTCGCTGCAGAGAGTCGTTTTGATTTTCGAGACATCCTGCATAGGACTCCCGTCAATCCCTAGATATTTGTACGACTCTCCGGCGTCAAGATGGTCAATGACGCTCCCATCTACTAACTCGATATCTTCGCGCAAATCAGAGCACTTACCCCTCACCAGATAATTATTATTATTATTATTATTATTATTATTATTATTATTATTATTATTATTATTATTATTATTATTATTATTATTATTTTATTATTATTATTGCTTAAATTTAAATTTAAATCTGCGCGAGCGGGCACAGCACAGACCACTCTATCCCCCACCACCGCTCGATATCCCCCTCCACTTTGGAGTGGGGTCCGCTATAGTGGCAATACTACTACTAATGTTCACTGTGCGTTGTTCGAGAGCTCTGTTGAAACGTTCAAATGATTTTCTCAAATCTTTCCGTATTTGTTGTTGGTTGATCGCTTCGGGCGAATTTTCATCCCCCTGATCACTGGAACTTTTATTTTGTTCATTTAATAAATATTCTTCATTCATGAGTCTGACAGCTTTTTCTTCCTCCTCATACGTTTCTTCAGAATTTATTTCAGGCTCTGATGCTGGATTTACTGGAGCTTGAGGTCTCAAGGATGGGCCTGGATGATTATCTTCGAAAACATTGTCTTCGATACTTCCTGAAAGGTCAGGTTCAACGGTACTTATTTCACAATAATTTATTTTTTTCTAATTTGGGTTCATTTCTTTAGCTCGTCTCATTCGTAGCCGAGATGCAATCGTGTCACGATGTTGTGGAGCGCTGTTGACACGGGGTTTATTTTTACCTCCCGGTTTCCGACCTCGTTTTACTGTCGCTACGGCTTCGTCGTCTGGACAAGAATTTTTCTTGAGCGATAACATCACTGCTTCTTTGATGGGTGTTTCGTTCGAGTTTGTCTCTGCTGGGGATTTTCCTTCAGGATTATAAGACAATCCTTCGGCGTATTGCTCGGAAATTTTATGCCGAACGAAAACAGAGAATTCGTATTCGCTTAATTTAGATCTCCATTTAATTTGGCGTTCAGTAACGGTATGGCTGTCTTTTACCCAAGTCATACAAGGGCTACTTGTATACAAGGTAAAGGGTTTACCGTAGAGGTAAGGCCGAAATTGTTGCACCGCATACAAAACTGCCAAACATTCTTTTTCGTTGTGAGTGTATCTTGTCTCAGTTTCTTGTAAAACTCTCGATGTACACGAGACAATTTTCTCGACATTTGCGTCTGGGTTTTCGGGAGTTTGATCTTCATTGTCAAGTTCTTGGCACAAGATATCTGAGATGCCAACATCGGATGAACTAGTTGCTAATATGAATGGTCGATTGAAGTCTAGATAAGCGAGGAATGAATTTTCGCACAGCGCATTCTTTATGTCGTCGAATGCTTTTTGAGAATCAGCTGACCATACGAACGATTTAGTTATTCTGGTAAGGTCAGTGATCGGTTACGCTCTTTCAGCAAAGTTTTCGATAAAGCGTTGGTAATAGTTCGCTAATCCCATAAATTTGCGCGCCTCCGTATGATTACGGGGGTGGGGTGCATTTTTAAGGGATGAAATTTTTTTCGGGTCGGGTTTCACGCCCTCTTTAGTAATGATGTGACCCAAATATTCCACCTCCGGGCAGAGAAATGTACATTTCTCGGGCTGAAGAGTTAGCCCAGCTTCTCGAAGGCAGTTGAAGAGTCTTTGCACTCGTACTTCGTGCTCTTCAAGTGAAGACGTGTAACTTACTAAATCATCCAGGTAAATGAATAATTCAGTTCCTTTCAAACCACTCAAAGTGGAGTCCATCATACGTTTCTTAGCATCCCTGGGATCCATGAGTACTTGATGGAAACCGATTGCAAGATCAAACACGCTGAAATATTTTGCCCCACCGAGTTGATCTAGAATGTCAATTATTAGTGGTAGGGGGTAAGCATCCCCGATGGTTATCTTATTCAAAATTCGGAAATCGATAACCATTCTTCATTTTTTATTACCTTGTGCGCCGGATTTCTTAGGAAAGATCCACAAGGGCGAATTATACGGAGATTTTGATTTACGTATAATTTCTTGTTTAAGTAGATTATCAACTTGTTTCTTGATTTTCTCGCGATGTTCTTGAGGCAAGCGGTATTGTTTGAGTCGGACTGGCGTATCGCTCGTGATTTCGATTTTACAAGTGAACTTTTTGGAACGTCCCAAACGATCACCAGGAAGGTGAAAAATGTCATGATTTCGCTGTACAAGTTTGAATAGTTGTTTCTTTTCCATAGGACTGAGATGAGTGGTGGGTATTCTGTCAAAGATTAAGTGGATACGTTCTCACTTAGAGAGAGAATTCGTTTCAGATGAAGACTCGGCAGTATCAGAGTATTCGTCAGGTGGGTCTAGATGATCGAAATCAAATTCTTCTAGCATTTGGGGTTTGATCTCGGTTTTCGCTGGGTCAGATGTTGTGTTGATCACCATACACATCACCTGACCGTCATCCACAGACACAACGGCTTCGCTCATTAAGAGCCCCTCTTTGAGAGGAATCTTTCGGAGATAGCCTTGTTTGATTTTTGGATTCAAGACAGGTACGGAGACAGACATTCGCATTCGGGGTGGAATTACATATGAACGAGATGGTCTTACCCCGAGACTAAAGTATAGAGGTCGGGAAGGTCGAGAAAATAAATTCAGAGATTGATGATAGTATGAGATTTTCGCTTGTTCCTTTCTCAGGAAGTTGTTTCCCAATGTGCCAACGCCATTGAAGGGTAAATTACCCTCACAAACATGAAATCGAATTTTCGACCCAAAACTTCGAATTCGACAGTACCGATCGTCTCCATGGGATGCCCATTCAAACCTCGGAGTAGCATCGTGTCACCACGATCTACTCTAATTTCGGGTTTAAGGGCAGATGAATTTATCAAACAGACATCCCCCCCCCCTGTATCCACAAGAAAGCATTGTAATTCTCCATGAAGGGAATTACACGAGTCAAAAATTTTTGGACCTGTCCCTAGGGACAGGATATACCCTCCGTCAAGGTCGTCTATCATTGTAAAAGGGATAGGACGAATAGGTCGATTTTTGAGGACCAGCGTATTCCAATAAAAGGAGATGCCAGCTCGTTCTTTGATGAAAAATTCGTTTCCAAGGATACCCGGGTAACCTTCTGGTGATCTAGGTACAACCTGGAAACAAACATCTACTTCAAAGACCTTGAGCGTCACAGTTCCAATGATTGGTATACTGCTGGTCGCTATGCCGCCCACTTTACCTCTGTTTTCGGGGTAAAAGATAGTATCATCCCCCAGAGCATCGATACAAAGGAGATTCAGGTCAGAACCTGTATCCAGTCAAACTTCACAACCACCTTGGAAGAGGTCTGGAGACTTCATCCAGACTCGGTCCTTTACCGATTATTAGTCTGAGGGTTTAGGGCGCTGAAGGATTTTAAATTCCTTCACAGTTTGAGGCCTCTGATGGGCACTCGTGGATCGGCGAGGCTTGCGGGGCATACTCGCAGTTGCCTCGGCCTGTCGAGCGCCCGTCAAGTTTCAATACTCGACGTTGTTTTTCCTTAAGGCAGATTTAGTTGCTTCACGGTGAGGACAGAAGGGACAGTCGCAACATGGAGCGTCTAATTTCAGATGCTCCAGTTTTTCAGTGTCAATGTCCGCAGGGTCAAATGTCACTGTTCATCTTCTGGTCGAGGAAGGTTCTTCCGTTCGTGATCGCGACCGGCTTTTCTTGTATGTTCGTGAAGTCGAGTCATCGTTACGGGTCTGACTACGTCCCTCTTTACTCGAGATGTAAGCGTAAGTTAGATAATCTGCAGACGCTGCACTAGCGTCAGAGTCTACGCTGTCCTCGTCATCTGTATCATATTTACTCCGTCGGTGATGGTTTTTAGAGTAAGTAAATGTACGTCCTCTGGTTTCTTGACGATCGTCATAATCATCATAATAATCCAGACGAGGTCTCTGGTAATCATCTCTAGAGTAACGTCTGTTATAATCTCGGTCATAGTCTCGTCGGTCTTTATGAGGATGACGCAAAAAATCGTTAGAATCGCGTTTTCGAGAAATTCGCGAACATTCGCGAGTTCGCTCCTCTTTAATCATCGTTTAGGTTCAAATTACCTTTTTAATACATGGATCTTCATATTCTAAAAAATGATTTGAACCTCCTTACCCTCATGTAGGATTTGGAGGCTCAAATCACCTTTTTAATTTTGACTCGGGTTTACCGTTAAACTTAGGTAGCTTTCGATAGAGCTCCTTGGCCATATTGTACTGAGTTGGAGGGGTGTTTGCATCGTGCAAAGTGGCACCTAGCTGGATGACGGGTCTCTCGTTGTCTGACATTGATGTAGCTAAGCCGTGAGCTGGAGGAGGCGTTAGATTTCTTCGCTTCCGATTTTGTTTATTTCGAGTAATGGTGAAGACCACACCCTAAGGTGATGTGCGAAACGACGAAATTATAAGTCTCTGAACTCGGGATAAAAATTGCTGACTTAGTCAGAAAGAGAGAGAAAGAGTTACTTTCTACAGCTCAAAGCCGGAACGATAAAGTCGATATATGTGTTACGTCAAAATAACACATATTAAGAATAGCGCTCCTGTTTAGTTTTCGCCGAGCGAAATAACTGGGACGGAGCTATAAGGATGACTGTTTATTAAAAATAAAATTAAAATAAAAATACTTACTGCTTCGTTGTCTAAGAGATAATTAAAATGATTAAAAATTGAGTAAAATAAAATGTAATTAATTTAGTAAGATAATAAAAGCAAAATTAAAACAACTTCCAAATTTATTTAAATCAAAACAATTATTCAAAAATTATTACAAAACAAAAATAAGTTTGAATTAGACAATTAAATACGGTTTACAATTTTTAACGCTTTATACACTGGTCACAGAATTTAAGGGATAGAAAAAAAATCCGAAATTTTTAGGTGATTTTCAACATGCTGTAACTCGGTGAAAAATGGTCGTATGAAAAAACTAAAAAAAGCAAATTGTAGCCTCAAGTTTCTAGTTTTCAGATCTGGACCTAAAAATTTTCTATCATGTACGGTTCCGGAGTAATCATAAGAAAACCAACGAAAAAAAAATTTTCAAAATTTTTGCTGGTCTTTCAATACCTCTATGGGCCACAATAAATTTTTTTGAATAATTCGACTGTCTGATTTTTCTCGGAAATTTTATGCCCTTTAATTTGGTGGCCTTAAAAGTCTCTACGACGATTTGGCGCCGAGTTATCATTGATCAAAGCAAAAAAGTCCATTTTGGCTTTGATAATCAATAACTCCGGATGTATTGGTCGTACAGAGAATAGAAGCAGGGTTTTGAAAACTGGAAAACATTCTCTATAAGCCAAAATTAGTGGCATTTGATAGAAAAATTATTTTTAAAGCGATATTGTTCAGTAAAAAACAGGTCAAAATTCACAAATTTAAGGATATTCGGAAATCTTGCTATAACATTGGATATAACGGATGAACAAAGGATATCTTCGACTTTTTTTCAACCTCAAAGTGTCCTGAAAAATTCAAATCGCTGCGATTTTTCTTTCTTAGTGCCCCGAAGCTTTAAATTTATCGATTTTGTCAAAAATCACCACAATTGGTAGTTTCTCGGTTTTTGTTCATTTTTTCGATTTGAAAATGTTTTTTTTACCGATAATCTTCATTTCTTTGATCAAAAAGATCGATTATCAAAAAAAATTGAAAAACAAAAATTTTGAAAAATATTTTTTTTTTTTCAAAATTTTTTTTTTCAAAAATTTTTTTTTTCAAAATTTTTTTTTTTGTTGTATCTGCAATGATTTATCATTGTCAAAAAAAATTCCTAAAATATTTTTTACCGCTGTAACTGCATCTGCTTCAAATGTCAACTTAACAAACACACCCTTTGGGTAACTCTAATGCCGGCGGTTAAAAAAATTTTAGGAATTTTTTTTGACAATGATAAATCATTGCAGATACAACAAAAAAAAAAATTTTGAAAAAAAAAAAACATTTTTCAAAATTTTTTTTTTTTCAATTTTTTTCGATAATCGATCTTTTTGATCAAAGAAATGAAGATAATCGGTAAAAAAACCATTTTCAAATCGAAAAAATGAACAAAAACCGAGAAACTACCAATTATGGTGATTTTTGACAAAATCGATAAATTTAAAGCTTCGGGGCACTAAGAAAGAAAAATCGCAGCGATTTGAATTTTCCAGGGTTTTTTCAGGACACTTTGAAGTTGAAAAAAAGTCGAAGATATCCTTTGTTCATCCGTTATATCCAAAGTTATAGCAAGATTTCCGAATATCCTTAAATTTGTGAATTTTGACCTGTTTTTTACTGAACAATATCGCTTTAAAAAAAATTTTTCTATCAAATGCCACTAATTTTGGCTTACAGAGAATGTTTTCCAGTTTTCAAAACCCTGCTTCCATTTTCTGTACGACCAATACATCCGGAGTTATTGATTATCAAAGCCAAAATGGACTTTTTTGCTTTGATCAATGATAACTCGGCGCCAAATCGTCGTAGAGACTTTTTAAGGCCACCAAATTAAAGGGCATAAAATTTCCAAGAAAAGTCAGACAGCCGAATCATTCAAAAAAATTTATTGTTACCCATAGAGGTATTGAAAGATCAGCAAAAATTAAAAAAATTTTTTTTTCGATGGTTTTCTTATGATTACTCCGGAACCGTACATGATAAAAAATTTTTAGGTCCAGATCTGAAAACTAGAAACTTGAGGCTACAATTTGCTTTTTTTAGTTTTTTCATACGACCATTTTTCATCGAGTTACAGCATGTTGAAAATCACCTAAAAATTCCGGATTTCTTTTCTATCCCTTAATTTCTGTGACCAGTGTAAAATGATTTAGCTCTCAATTTCACTTGTTATACAATTTAATTAAACAATCAATTTATTATTGTTCAGTCACGAGCTTAATCATTTTGAAAAGCTTCGTGTACTTTCGCTACGTACGGGAGCAGCCGAACTCGCTACTGACTTAAATGTCAGAATAGTGCCGGGTCACTCACTATCTGGGCCCGACACCTGCAATTTCTTGCTCATGACCGTGCCACGTCGGCATGAGAACCCGCTACCAGCCGGCCAATCAGAGAAATTGGCGGCTAACTATTTCCTGTTGGCGCGCTTTTAAGCCAATGGGAAAATTCATTACTACAGCCATGCTGCCACGTCACCACCGAGCAGCCACGAAGGAAAAAGACGACGTCTCTATTTCTAATCTACATCGATCAGTACAAACACAACTATACATCCAACCGCTTCGCTCAAAATAATATATCTCTAGTGTGATATAAGTCTGAACCGCTCCGCTAAATCTCTGTATAAATATTCTCAATAATTAGCTAGTATATCAAGGCTACTAATTATTGAGTATATATTAAATTGTTGCTCGCGTCTTATTAATTATAAATTAATTATCGCGTCATTAACCGCTACCGACCACGTGTCGAATTTATACGCGTATTCTTTTACAGTCACATTCGCTATCGCGTATCTTGTAGTTGCATTCGCTATTTTTCTCACAGTTTTAGTGTACATATTGTTTAATAAAGATCTAATCTATTATCTGTAATTTTGTGTTAATTGTTAGTTATTGAATTAACCACACCTACACCAGAATCCCAAAGTACATTCGCTCATTTTACAATTATTAATTATTTATTTAAGTAAATTGTTACCTTGATTTATTTGATGATTATTATTATTATTATCAACAATCATTTATTTGATTTATTATTTATTATTCTTCCTTTTCAACCCTTGATAATTGATGTAATTTAATCAAAATTGAATTTTATTTATTGAATGAATTGTAATGTCCGCTCGAAACGCGCACATGTTTTTTTTTAATCTATTTTTTTTTATCTTCAATTCGTATAACTTTATCTAACTGTTCTCGGCTCGTTAGGAATATAAGTTCTTTTATAATTTACTGCAACCATATTTTTTTTATTATATAGAAAATTTTCGAAAGTTAAGTGTCTGCCCGGAGAGCGCATGCAGCGGGTCCGGAAGGGCCAATGCGCCGAACACAACTTTTATGGGTTTTTCTACGAAAACCCATAAAAGAGGTAATAAAGTAGATAAAATATATAATTTCTTGAGATGGAAACCAGAGATTTTTAAAGTGTCCTGGGAAAAGGAAAATCTTGATAATTTAAACAGAACAGCTGCAAGTAAATACTAACAAATTCTTTTCTTTTTATATATTCAATTCCAAAATATAATTTTAAATAATAAAGGAAGAGAATCGAAAACCTTTCAAATGATTTTAAAGTTCACTATAGCTAAATTTACTAATTCCTCCTTATAGTCAGAGCTCAAAGCCCGTTTTTGTTGTAAATCCGACGTAACAGAATTATATTTAAATAATTCGAATTGAATTTGATAATCGATGGAATGTTTATCAAAATTATTTATTAATTAAATGAATTACCACTTTTGGATGATTCAACGATTACTTAAACAAACTTCTGAATTACATTTTATAATTCAGTTTATAAAGATTTAAATCACCATTATTATTGATTTAATAAAATTAAGGATCTTGCCTTTAAATAATTAAAATTCCGTCAATGACGGATGAGCTCACTTAGGAAACTGAAATCTTTTTCGATTTCCAGAAGAGCTGTTACCAGGTAGTAACATCCCGTCCAATAATTATTTAATTATACCAATTATTTCATTGGTCATAATTGAATCAATATTTTTTATATAATTATTATTGATATAAATATACATATATTTTCCATGACTTCCAATGCAGCTAGCAACATACGCATAAAGCATTGGAGTCGAATTCATAAATCAATATTTATTGATTCTTACTTTTTTTCTTTATTGCAATATATTCTTTATTTATTTGAACATTTTATAATTAATTTAATTTTTAATTATTAATAACTTGTTTATTAATAATTATTATTTAATTATATTTCATTATAGCATTTCACAATTTTATTTCATATTCATTTATTATTTCATTTCATTATTAATAAACATATCATTAATAGTTAATTTTATTTTTTTTTTTAAACAACAAACATCTTTATCTTTTAAAGATATTTCAAAATTTATTTCATATTTTTCATGACAATAATTTCATAATTTTCATTTAATTATTTCTTTAGTTATTTTCATTATTTATTCATTCTTGTAATTTCATTTTCATATCATTATTTCATATTTCATATTTCATATTTATTAATTTTTATCATTTTTTACTTCATTATTCAACATTCATTTAATTATTAATAAATTTCAATATTTATTAATAATTATAATATGCAATAATTTGAATTTATATTTAAAGTCATAAACATTCATTTTTTCTTAACATTTTATATTTTCATATTCATATTTATTTATTTATAATTATCAATGACAACATTTCATAATAAAAATAATTTGAATTTAAATTCAAATTTAAAAATCATCAGCCGTAATAACCGCTGGAAGTTTTTAGCTACCCTCGCAGATTTGAATCACGGTGGAAACACCGTGGAAGTGTAAACACCGTGGATCCACCATGGTTACACGGTGGGTTTGTTCCATTTCACCACCGGGTACACACAGTATATCTACTGTGATTACACGGTGTATCTACCATGATTCCACGGTGGCTTGACCACTGTGTATACACGGTGTTTCCACTGTGATTACGCGGTGTATCCACCGTGATTCCACGGTGGCTTTGTACCATTTCACCACCGTGGTTCCACGGTGTATCCACCGCGTAATTACAGTGGAAACACCGTGTATACACAGTGGTCAAGCCA
This sequence comes from Microplitis mediator, assembly GCF_029852145.1. Taxonomy (NCBI): domain Eukaryota; kingdom Metazoa; phylum Arthropoda; class Insecta; order Hymenoptera; family Braconidae; genus Microplitis; species Microplitis mediator. The sequence goes on from NC_079974.1 coordinate 13,377,814, forward strand.
CCGTGGAATCACGGTGGATACACCGCGTAATCACAGTGGTAAAATGGAACAAACCCACCGTGTTTCCACCGTGATTGAAATTTGCGAGGGTAATTAATTAATTTATGCATAGCCAGATATCATAGCATGTACGATTCTTAAAAAATTGATTGACAGTAAGAATACGACGTCATGACGTCACACCCCCACTGTTAGTTATTTGTCATGTATTTTAATGTATGACAGATATTCATAAATGTTGTCACAACTGATACGTTCAAATTGTACCCTTACAAATCGTTCTCTTTTTCATTTTTTTTTTTTATTCTTCCTTCTAACGTACAGGGGAAACGACTTTCCTAAGTATTATGCCGCACAGGAAGCACCCAGCCAAGAAACAAGCAGTAACACAAAAACGATGCGTTCTTAGTAGACCTTCATTTTTTTACATATAATAAATTAACAAAGTAATAACCAGCAGCATAGGCCGTACAAGAGAGTTTCTGTCCACCTGGTACATGTAACTTTAAGATCCTCTGTACCTAGACCTTTTTTTTTTTCACGCCGCTAGCAGTCGGACCGGACAATATAACTAGCCAAACACTATCGCCGCTTTGTTATTAACTCGCATTGTACATGCGGATACATGTATCTCAAGTTTTTACTTTTTCGTCGATTTTCATTATTTCATACTCAACGTACTTTTTAAATTTATGTATCCGTTCCCATTTAAGAAACTAAGCATAAGCGCGGCAACCAATTCTTTCATTTTTGTCAAGCCATAGACCACCCAACTCATGTACACCTGGATGTGATTCCTGGAAACTAAAGAAAGCCCATAGAAACCACCAAATTTATGGCTTCCTGTGCGAGCATCGCTCGGCGACAGAGGCACCGACGTATTTTATAGTCAAATCTATTTTCCTGGAATCGCACGTGGGCATGGGCCTAGAACTTTCGGGCGAGTCCGAGTCTTTTCGTATGGGAAACAAGCTACCACAACTTTTCTCATGTGACGACCATATAAAAAGGCCATAGACTTTAGCTCATCAGTTCTTTTGGGAATCAAACTCTAAACCATACCGAACTCCGGACACTTGACGGTGTTCGTGGCTAGAGGATTGATATCTCGATTGAGCATTCGGTTAACGGTAGCCGGGCATACGAACCGGACCTTGATCGTCGTAAGCACTTGAATAATCGATATATCATTTTCTACTTGTCTCAGGAGAATAATTGGAGTGTTAATAAATTCACCATTCGGTTGACGGTAGCTGGGCATACGAACCGAACCTTGATCGTTGTAAGTCATGAACTAATATCAACCGTTTAGCACCGGTACAGCATTGATTATCTTCATCTTATTTTAATCCATTTAATTTCATTTTTATTTTAATATTGAATTGAACCACGAAAAACATAAAGAATCAGAGAATATTTTACCGTGAGAAAAGCGAAGATTTTAAAGAATTATTTTACCGCGAAAAATGCGCGAAGATTTTAAAACAAAATTACATTTTATTTTACCGCGAAAAAGCGAAGACTTTCAATCAAATTACACTTCATATACGAAGATTTTAAAACGCATAAATAATTGCAACAAATTATCAATAAATTAGAATCACACTAATTAGCCGCGAGGACGCGCTTTGTAAAAGTGTCTTGTGTTACTGCTGACAGTCTTGACACCTCACCTAAACCTGTTTAGGGTAAGTTTTTAACCATTGTAATTGTGACGTCACGACGTCGTATTCATGCTGTCAATCAATTTATTAAAAATCGTACATGCTATGCCATCTGGCTATGCATAAATTAATTAATTAGCAAATGACTTCCAGCCATTATTACGGCTGATGATTTTTAAATTTGAATTTAAATTCAAATTATTTTTATGAAATATTTTTGTTTACTAAATATAAATAAATATGATAATGAAATACCCTGGCGGATCCGTTTCCACCGTGGGTTTCAGTGTTAACTTAGTGTAATCCGAATTACGCTGAAAATACACCGAAATTTCACGTGTATCACACGGTGGGTTTGTGAGAATTTCACTCTTAGTTTACCCTTGTTTCACACTAATCTACTGACACCCATTTTACATTCTATTACCATTGAGTTTCCACTGTATATTCTAGTGGTTCAAGCGCTACCGTACAAACTCGCTGAAAAATCGACGTATCGACGGAGTTTCGACGGTGTTTTTCGTTAAAAAGCGGTGTTTTGTCTGCATTTTCTAGCGTATTTTTTAAATTTAAAAATTTTGGTGTAATTAGTATGTAAAATAGTTATTTTCACGTTAAAGGAGTTCGTGCACTGAAAAAAACCGTTAAACATAGTGTAATTTAAGCGTAAAATTGAAATTCCCACTAAAACCGCCGCCGAGTAAAATAAGTGTAGTTTTAGTGTACTCTTTCTTTCATCGAAGCTCCGGTAAGAATAGCATGTAAAAATCGTGTAGTACGATGTAATTTAAGCGCCCAAGTGAAAAAAATTATATATAATTTTAAATAATTATATATAATTCTACACTTATCCAAAAAATTAAAGGAACAAGAAAATTTTATAAATTTTTTAGTGATTTTTGGAAGGCTATATTTTCGTGAAAAATAATCGTATCGAAAAAAATAAAAAAGCAAATTGAAGCTTGAAATCTCTAGTTTGAAGATCTTCTAGCAAAATAATTTTTTGAGCTACGGTTTTCGCGGAATCATAAGAAATAGCTCGAGACAAAATTTTTCTAAATTTTTTGGTTTTGGTTTTTGGGTCTACGGGGTCGAGAAAATTTTTTTCCGAAAAATCAATTACTGGCTCGTTTAGGAAATTTATTCAGCTACAAGTTGCCTTTTTTGTTTCTTTGTACGAGAATTTGCTGCTGAGATATCAGCCTTATAATAAAAAAGGAAAAAAAAACTCCGAGTAAAACGTAAAAAAATTCTTGTTTTATCTCGTATGTGGAGATTTATTTTTTGTTCTTTTCCTTACATTTACTGAATAACTAACGCAAAAATGAAAGAAAATTAATTTTTCCATTTTGGTAATGATTACACAAATTAAGGAACAAAAATTGTTCCTTAAATCGTTTTGTAAAACTTTGAACAATCGGCCCGGACAAACAGTTCAATGGATCGATTTGAAAATTTCCAGGGCTTTTGGGGGTACATTAAGCTGTAAAATCACCTGGCAACATTTCCCTTTCCATCAATATTCTTAAAACCGCGGTTAATTTACTAAAAAACCATAAAAAGTCCATTTTTGTAGGTTCTTCAAATTAATATTAAGGATGAAAAAAAATTTTTTTTTTTAAATCGGAAATGAGGCTTGTGAGATATTAATTCAAGTTCTAAAGCTGCCCTCAAAATCACTGTGCGACCATTAGTTGCTGAGATATCGATTATCAAGGAAAAAAGATCCTTTTTTATTATAAGGCTGATATCTCAGCAGCAAATTGTCGTACAAATAAACAAAAAGAAGCAAATTGTAGATATATAAAATTCCTAAACGAGCCAAACAATTTTTCCGACCCCGTAGACCCAAAACCAAAACCAAAAAATTTAGAAAAATTTTGTCTCGAGCTATTTCTTATGATTCCGCAAGAACCGTAGCTCAAAAAATTATTTTGCTGAAAGATCCTCAAACTAGAGATTTCAAGCTTCAATTTGCTTTTTTAATATTTTCGAAACGATTATTTTTCACGAAAATACAGCCATCCAAAAATCACTAAAAAATTTATAAAATTTTCTTGTTCCTTTAATTTTCTGGATAAGTGTATATTTTGCTTTCAATTGTTTGATTAAGAAATACAATTCATTTTCACTTTTAACGAAAAACTTTCTTCAAGAAAATATCTCTCATACTAAGAAATAATAACACTTTAAGCAATTGAAATTATTTCAATTTAAGCATAAAAATATGTTGATTTGAAAAAAAAAACATTTTGACATAAGATAAAATTATCAAGATAATTACACTGGTCACAGAAATTAAGGGATAGAAAAAAAATCCGAAATTTTTAGGTGATTTTCAACATGCTGTAACTCGGTGAAAAATGGTCGTATAAGAAAATTAAAAAAGGAAATTGTAGTCTCAAGTTTCTAGTTTTCAGATCTGGACCTAAAAATTTCTAAAATTTTTTTTACCGCCGGCATTAGAGTTACCCAAAGCGTATGTTTGTTAAGTTGACATTTAAAGCAGATGCAGTTACAGCGGTAAAAAAAATTTTTTTTGACAATGATAAATCATTGCAGATAAAACAAAAAAAAAAATTTTTTCAAAATTTTTTTTGATAATCGATCTTTTTGATCAAAGAAATGAAGATTATCGGTAAAAAAAAACATTTTCAAATCGAAAAAATGAACAAAAACCGAGAAACTACCAATTATGGTGATTTTTGACAAAATCGATTTTTCAGGACACTTTGAGGTTGAAAAAAAGTCGAAGATATCCTTTGTTCATCCGTTATATCCAATGTTATAGCAATATTTCCGAATATCCTTAAATTTGTGAATTTTGACCTGTTTTTTACTGAACAATATCGCTTTAAAAATAATTTTTCTATCAAATGCCACTAATTTTGCCTTATAGAGAATGTTTTCCAGTTTTCAAAACCCTGCTTCCATTCTCTGTACGACCAATACATCCGGAGTTATTGATTATCAAAGCCAAAATGGACTTTTTTGCTTTGATCAATGATAACTCGGCGCCAAATCGTCGTAGAGACTTTTAAGGCCACCAAATTAAAGGGCATAAAATTTCCGAGAAAAATCAGACAGCCGAATTATTCAAAAAAATTTATTGTCGCCCATAGAGGTATTGAAAGACCAGCAAAAATTTTGAAAATTTTTTTTTCGTTGGTTTTCTTATGATTACTCCGGAACCGTACATGATAAAAAATTTTTAGGTCCAGATCTGAAAACTAGAAACTTGAGGCTACAATTTGCTTTTTTTAGTTTTTTCATACGACCATTTTTCACCGAGTTACAGCATGTTGAAAATCACCTAAAAATTTCGGATTTTTTTTCTATCCCTTAATTTCTGTGACCAGTGTATTTACTTGGTGCAAGAGTATCAGATAATTGTAAAATGTATTTGTAATCAATACTAAAAGTTGTAATTATTTTATAATATAATAATTAGGGTGTGCCGGAAAACAACATTTTTTTTTCTGGGTACCACCAGAAATTGATGAAATATGTTAAAATTAAAATTCTATCAGAAGATCGGCTCTCAAATTCAAGTTTTAGAGGTAGTCCATCGCATTTTTCGATTTCTGATTTAAATAACATAGGAAAAATATTTTTTCACAGTTTAGAATTTTATCACTCACCAGGGAATTAGTGTATCGGAAAAATCAATGGATACTTGTGTTGAAAATTGAACGTCCTACAAAAAAAATCTCTTATAATTTTTCGATAAAGTTAATTTTTTTAAAGTTATTCGAGGTCAAAGTTGGGTTCATAGTAAATTTTAGTATTATTTGACTTTTTCGGCGAAACTATCAGACTTATCTTAAAATGTGATAGAGTCTTTTATGTAAATCATTTCACTTCCTACAACTTATTTTTCACAAAGTAATACAGTTTACTTGAATCAAGAAAATTAATCTTGATACAAGAGATTTTGTTTAACGATTCAGAAAATTTAAATTTTCTTGCACCTAGTAAATAATTATCTTGAATCAAAATTTTTAACTTCCCGCTAAGAAAATTGTAAATTTTCAATAATTCGGGAAGTTATTGGTTTCGGTCCGATTTACGAAAATCGAATTTCCATCAGATGTCGACGTTTTGAGGTCCGAGGGAGCTATTCTGACTAATTTTACGATGATGTCCGAGTGTATGTATGTATGTATGTACGTACGTACGTACGTACGTATGTAAATACCTGTATCTTTTGGACGGATGAACCGATTTTGAACCTTTAGGTGTCATTCGACGCGGATTGCCAATATCTTGAAGCCGAGAGAAGATTGAGCTTGATCGGTAGGGCTCGTTCAGAGATATTCCAAAAATAAAGTTTTTTGAAAAATGTTTTTTTTTGATAACTTTTAATGTGCTCGATAGATTGATTCCAAAATGGACTGGGCTCTAGAGCTTTATAAGCCGCGTCGAATGCCACCTCAACCATCAAAATCGGTTCATTCGTTCAAGAGAAACCGTTGTCGAAAGAATTAAAGAAAAAAAAATTTTTTATTTTTCCTGAAATATCACAAAAACGACTCGATAAATCGAATCCAAAATTTGATCAGCTTTAGAACTTGACAAAACGCGTCGATTGCCGCCTCAACCATCAAAATTATTTATTCGTTCGCGAGATATCGTGGGAGAAAGAAATGCTAGAAAATGGTTTTTTACAAAACAATGGCATACAAAAGTATTTGCGAGCTCGAAGAGCTTGAAAATGTATTCACAATAGTGTTTTCGAGCTTGTTGAGCTCGAAAACAGCGGGAAGTTTTGGGGCTGGCCCGCAGGGTCAACTTATAGACCGATTTTTTTTTCCTGAAGTCAACATATTTTTATGCTTGAACAAAAAAAGTTTATACTTGTTTTAAGAGTTTTTTTTTCTAAACATGAGAGATATTTTCTTAAAGAAAGATGTAACGGGGTAAATTTAATAAATTACAATAATTTAAAATTTAAATTTGAAAATTTGAATAAATTTCCCGCGGTTGGTCAATGACCCAATAACCGATAGACCCCGTGATCTAGTTTATCGACTTGTCACCGGGAGCGCCAATTTTGGAGGCTCGTCCTCCAGAACCAATTAGAATTAATCAAATGGGGATACACCCGATAATTGCCGAAAGGTCACGAACTGACACTTTTATTAGTGCGTGCACGAGGTGAAAACACACACAGTTGGACGGACCGGCGTTGCGATCAGACGCAAATCCAAGTACATAAAATTCAGGTAATTATAAATATTCTGGAGAGTTGCTCGTGGAACCTTCTAGAAGCAATAACTTAAATAAATTAACAACTCGTGTATCCGGCCGGTAGCCGATACACTACAATTATTATTACCTACTTGTACTGAATTATTCACAGATATCTATATAAATCGAGGCGAGATAAAATTGAGGAGAAGCAAATTATTGGGAAAAGAACGTGTCAGCGGAAATCGGCAGAAGGACTGGAGAAACAAGGGAAGCCACGAGCAATTGAATAGAGGAAAGAAAATTACAAAGAGGTAAATGAATCGTCGGCCGGTTGCCACAATTCATTAATCAATTAATTAATTAATAATTAAGAGATTCGTGGGCAGTCGCCATTTCCGGTTGATTAAAATAAATTACGAATTCTCGGCAGGAAGGCCAGAATTCAAAATTTAATTTACACGCGGTCCGTCGGATAAAATTCTCGGCAAGAAAGCCAGAATTTATTAACAATAAAAATTAAATATAAAAGCCAAATTTCTCGGCAGGAGGGCCAGAAATTTATAATAATAAAACTTAGTTAATAAGGAAACATAATTAGTAAATTAATAATTTTTAATAAGAATATTTTACATTTATAAAATTCAAAAGACTGAAAGAAAGTAAAAGTGCTGTGAACTAGTAATAAAAGATAAATTAAAATAAGTAATAAAATTTATCAGTAAATTGATGTCAGTCATAATTGTAAAATTAAGATTGTTGATACAAATAGAGAAGGATAGCGTCAGTCGTTGGCGTCAGTTTTCGGTGTCAGTAAATTCTTACTCAACTTGATACTTATTAAGTATCAAGTATACTTAATTACTTAATTCTAATTACGTAATTCTAATTACTTAATTCTAATTATACTAAGTATACTTAATTGGTGAATAAAATCTAAAATTACATTGATTTAAATTGTGTCTAAAAATTAATTTAATCCCTCAATCTCCTCACTCTTATATATTTTCAACGACCCTGATTTCATATTTTAACATCTCCAGTTCTGGAAGGCCGAGTCTTATCTTCCAGTGGCGCCCTTATTAAGATCAATTAATAAAGGGGCCAAACTTGGCAAGGTTGAGAAATACCCTGTTACAAAGATGTGTTAGTTTTTTTGAAACAATATTACATTTTTTGATTTGAAGACAATAAATTTTCTCGGAATAAGTACAGTTTTTTAAGCGCAAAAATTTTTATATGCTCCAACCAAAAAAAAAAAAAAAAAAATGCTTAAACTAAGAGAAAAATTACTCGGGAGTAAAGATATATATGTAGGAGAGGGAGGTCACCGGTGCTATAAGCAGCAGCGGAAGTAGTTCTATGCTTGCCACGAGATCGCGCCCATGGGTTTTTGTATCTCTAGTAAGAGACTTATTTAAGAAGTGTTATATTCCAATGCTGGAAGCAATTTTGGCACGAGTACTCCTTTGTCATTTGACAGAGTGATGAGTACCTTTTTTGTTGGTATCATAGTATATCCTATTTTACATCGTGGCATTAGTATTTATTACCAATGCTTCCATGAATAATAATTCTCAGAAATTAAACTTGGTTTTACAAAAAAAAATTATTTTTGTAAAAAGTATAGAGTTTCTACTATATGAACAAAAATTTACAATTTATTTAATACGTTGTATAGGATGAAATTTAAGCGTACAGTTTACATTTCCACTAAATCATCCGTGGTGTAAAATAAGTGTAGTTATAGTGTACTCTTTCTTCTAGTGAAGCTCCGGTGGGAATAGCGAGTAAGAATCGTGTAATACGATGTAATTTAAGCATAAAATTTAAATTTCCACTAAAACAGTCGTCGTGTAAAGTCAGTGTAGTGTTGGTGTACTCTTTCTTTCATCAAAGCTACGGTGGGAATAGCAGGTAAAAATCGTGTAACACCGGAGGAGTACGGTGTAATTTAAGTATATGTTGTATGGAATTTTTTCACATTTACACGGTGGGATTTCAGGGGATTCAGTGGAATCGGATCCGCCAGGGATATCAAATGATGAAAAATAAATGATTATAAAATTTGAATTTAAATTCAAATTTATAGATTTTGTAATTTATAATAAAAATTGAAATTATTAATAAATAAATAAGTAAAGAAATAATGAAATAAATAAATGATAAAAATTTATAAATATGAAATATTGTTCAGTCACGAGCTTAGGCAATTTGAAAAGCTTCGTGCATTTCCGCTCCGATCGGGAGAAGCCGAACTCGCTACTGACTTGAATGTCAGAATAGTGCTGGGTCACTCGCTATTTGGGCCCGACACATACAATTTCTTGCTCATGACCGTGTTACGGCGGCATGAGAACCCGCTACCAGCCGACCAATCAGAGAAATTGGCGGCTAACTATTTCCTGTTGGCGCGTATTTAAGCCAATGGGAAAATTCGTTACCGCAGCCATGCTGCCACGTCACCACCGAGCAGCAACAAAGGAGGAAGACGCCGTCTCAATTTGCAATCGACATTATGCAGTCTTACTAACTACCACGCGTTTTTAACCGCTTTACTTGTCGCATTCGATATCGCTTATCTATCTTGTCGCATTCGCTATCTAATGTTAATTCTCACCATATTTAACTGTATAAAGTGTAAATAAATAACCTAATTATTTATGGATGAAATCTGTGTAATTTTTAGTTGTTAAAATTCCATCACACCTAAACCAGATCCTTTTTGCGCATTCGCTCATTTTACACATATGAAATAATGAAAAGAAATAATGAAATGAAAATGAAATTATATGAATGAATAATGAAAATAATTAAATAAATATGAAATGAAAATTATGAAATTATTATTATAAAAAAAATATATGAAATGAATTTTGAAATATCTTTGAGAGATAAAGATATTTGTTGTTTAAAAGAAAAAGAAATAAACTTAATTATTAATGAAATGTTTATTAATAAAGAAATGAAATAATAAATGAATATAAAATGACAATTATGAAATGTTATAATAAAATATAATTAAATAATAATTATTAATAAACAAGTTATTAATAATTAAAAATGAAATGAATTACAAAATGTTTAAATAAATAAAGAATATATTGCAATAAAGAAAAAGTAAGAATCAATAAATATTGATTTATGAATTCGACTCCAATGCTTTATGCGTATGTTGCTAACTGCATTGGAAGTCATGAAAAATATATATATATATATATATATATATATATATATATATATATATATATATATATATATTGAGACAATGTGAATTGTCATCTTCTCCCTCAGCCTTGCGGTTCCCATTTTTCCCCGTCTCGTTGCCGTCTGAAACCACCTAAAGCTAGTCATAGTGCCATGGTCACATGACTAGTTATCACCTCAACGCATGACCGTAAGAAGAAGTGGGGAGCGAGCCCAAAAACTCAGACCTAAGACCCTACGGTGATTGAACTTCACTTCGATCCTGGATCAATTAGCATTAAGACGTATAAATTAGTTTTACTGTCATATACGAGCAATTTATTTGCGACCTTGTTAATACGGATAACTACTTTGTAAATCGGGAAATTAACTTGCGTTATAGTTGTGTTACTAGCAATTCTCTTGCGATATACTTTACTGTCCAAGTTTACTGATTATTATCAACGAAGTTAGTTAAATTAAATATTACTGTACGTTACCGGCGATATATTCGCGATATAAAATTTATACTGTGCCACGAATCTGTCTACATTATATCCAGCGCTTGCATTTTCTTGTAAGTAATTTTGATTATTATAATTGGCAATAAACTTGCAAAGTATTCTGATTAATTCCTTTTATTCCATCTTTCACTGTTCATTCTACTTATTTCCTATTTTACTGGTAATATTATTAAATAGTCTGATAAAATAAATATTAATTAAGTTAAAAATAGTAATTTGACCATCAATAAGAATATTCTATAATTTTATAAGCCGTGAGGTAAGTAGATAAGTTTTCTCATACGTTGCCGAGTTTGAATAAGTGCGGGTCTTTGCTTTGCAAGAACCCCAGCCCACTGCTCTGTCCAAGTAAAATAAAATTTGTTAGAGGCCAGCCTAAGCCAGGGTTCAACCCGCGAATTCTGGTGGCTGCTGGTAAAAATCGCGAAGACGAAAAGCGATTTGTCTCAATATATATATATATATATATATATATATATATATATATATATATATATATATATATATATATATATATATATATATTGTAACGGGGTAAGTTGAATTTACCGCGTTCAAATAAATTCAAAATAAAATCTATTGTTCACACCGTCGATATAGTTGCAATACCACCCAGGGTTATCCGGGTAGGTTGCGACTAGTCGACCGGGGAGTGAAAATTGGAGGCTCGTCCGTCAGTCCCCAATTAGCGTTAAATAGGAGTGACTGATAACTGAAGACACCCGAAGTCATGCAGGGAGGAAGATCTCATATACGGAAGCCGGAACGGAAAGCGGCACTTGTCATGAGAGCGACTGGACTGGAAAGACGCATCGAAGTTAAAGTTAAGAGAAAAGACGCCATCAACCGACGCCGTAAATTAAATCAACAGGCAATTATTTAATTGCGACTTGGGTTTTCGATTGTGGAACCAAGCGATTATTATTTTCAAATCGTAAATAAAATACCAGGCAGGTAGCCGGTATTTCTTGGCAAAATTATTTACTGTGTCTGAATAACAGGTGTAGGAGAGAGCGAGGAATTTGAGGACTGAGAAAAGAGATAACAGAACGAGAGGAAAACCTAGGACGAGACAAAGAACAAAACCTGGACTAGACGAGATATACGGACCAGGACGTGACCAGGGCAATATAACGACGAGAAAGAAAAATTAAAATTATTGTAAAGGTATTTACATAAATTTATTCCAGGCAGGAAGCCGGAAAAATTTATTAAGTATTTAGTCGTATATCTGGTATCGTCGCGTCGTAATTAATTCGGAAAATTAATATTTATAAATTGGCTAGAATCAGATTAGGTAAATTAATTAAATTAATTGACTCCAGGCAGGTTGCCGGAGCTATTGCGTAGTAAAATATTTCCAGGCAGTTCGCCGGAAATGTTCTAAAAATTTCCAGGTAGATCGTGTAACCCACGTACCGGAAATTATTGAGTCTAGTCAACAATAGAGTCGTAGAATTAATAAATTAATTAATAAGATAATCATAAGTATATTAAAATTAAAATAAAGAAAATTCATGTCTCGGGAAAAAGAATAAATTCCGCAGTCAAGGTCACCGGTAGTGACAAGTCAAAAATTAATTAAGGAAATTAATTTAAATGAAAGAATTAATTAAATATATAAATAAATTAAGTAAAGAAACTAAATGGATTAAACGAAAAAGGGAAATTTAAGAATTATATCGTTATTAAAATAATCGAAAACTTGGAGGAATGAACCGTTGATAAAAGTTTGGGAAAAGTTATTGGAACGGGAAAATTAAAACACGTAAAGGAATTAAGAAGATAATTAAAAATAAATAATTATTTAATTGAATTAATCTCTTCAATCAAAATATTTAATTAATTAATTTATTTATTAAAAAGTTGTCGTGGTAGAAATAGTCAATGGCAGGACGCCATTTATTTTAAAATCAGAGTGAGTGTAAAATAGTCCAGGGGACTGAGTGAGTGTGTGTGTGGAATAGATCAGGATGATCATGATTTTAAAACTAGAAAATAAGGTCTCGCGAAGGTTAAGCGATTTTCAATTTAGTGCCAAAGGTAGTTGGCTAATAAGGTCTGAGAGTGTATACACCGTGGAATCAGGGTGGGCACACCGTGTAACCATCCCGGAATCAGGGTGGATACACCGTGTAACCACCGTGGAATCAGGGTGGTTACACGGTGTACCCACCCTGATTCCACGGTGATAAAATGAAAAAAAGCCCACCGTGTAACCACCCTGGATCTACCGTGATTCCACCCTGTTTCCAGGGTGTTTCCAGGGTGATTCAAAACCGCCAGGGATTCCATCGATTATCAAATCTAATTTGAATTATTTAAATATAATTCATTTCATAAATAAAATTCAATATTGACAAAATTACATCAATTATCAAGGGTTGAGAAGGAAAAATAACAAATAGCAAATCAAATAAATAATTGTTGATAACAATAATAATCATCAAATAAATCAAGGTAATAATTTAATAAAATAAATAATTAATAATAAATTGACTGTTTAAATAAATTATATAACAAGTGAAATCAAGAGCTAAATCATTTTATAAAGGGTTAAAAATTGTAAACCGCATTTAATTGTCTAATTCAAATTTAATTTTGTTTTGTAATAATTTTTAAATAATTGTTTTGATTTCAATAAATATGGAAGTTGTTTAATTTTGCTTTTATTATTTGACTAAATTAATTAAATTTTATTTTACTTAATTTTTAACAATTTTAATTATCTCTTCCCTGGTTAAAAAAGAGAATTAAAGAGGATTAAAAATGAATTGAATCCTTTTTAATTCTCTTTAGAGAATTGAATAGAATTAAGGAGAATTCATATTTAGAAATTTTTAATACTATTTAATTCTCTTCAGAGAATTAAATAGAATTAAGGAGAATTCATATTTACAAATTATTAATGCTTTTAAATTCTCTTCAGAGAATTAAATAGAATTAAGGAGAATTCATATTTTGAAATTTTTAATACTTTTAAATTCTCTTCAGAGAATTAAATAGAATTAAGGAGGATTCATATTTAGAAATTTTTAATACTATTTAATTCTCTTCAAAGAATTGAATAGAATTAAGGAGAATTCATATTTAGAAATTTTTAATACTATTTAATTCTCTTCAGAGAATTAAATAGAATTAAGGAGAATTCATATTTAGAAATTTTTAATACTATTTAATTCTCTTCAGAGAATTAAATAGAATTAAGGAGAATTCATATTTTAAAATTTTTAATACTATTTAATTCTCTTCAGAGAATTAAATAGAATTAAGGAGAATTCATATTTACAAATTATAAATACTTTTAACTTCTCTTCAGAGAATTAAATAGAATTAAGGAGAATTCATATTTTGAAATTTTTAATACTTTTAAATTCTCTTCAGAGAATTAAATAGAATTAAGGAGGATTCATATTTAGAAATTTTTAATACTATTTAATTCTCTTCAAAGAATTGAATAGAATTAAGGAGAATTCATATTTAGAAATTTTTAATACTATTTAATTCTCTTCAGAGAATTAAATAGAATTAAGGAGAATTCATATTTACAAATTATGAATACTTTTAAATTCTCTTCAGAGAATTAAATAGAATTAAGGAGGATTCATATTTTGAAATTTGTAATACTTTTAAATTCTCTTCAGAGAAATCGAATAGAAAAAAAAACTATTCCCAAGAAAAATATAGAGAGCCCGAACTGGGATGGATATCCCGAATTGTCCATGAGGAAGACCACTGGTTATACCAAATGTAATATATTATCTATACCAGATATATATATATATATTGTAACGAGGTTTATGAAATCCTCATTATCGCACCATGATAATAGGCCGTTACCTAGGGTAGTTACCACGTTTACCTGGTTTACCCGCTGAACTGTATTCAATTATTATTATTATTTAATAATCCCTCTCCATTTGAATTTTAAATGGAAGGGATGCGCATCACGTCGACGCATGAGCATCGACGTGAATCTATAAGAAGGCCTGCGCGCCGCTAATTATTCAGATTTATACTAGTATTCTCACCATTAAATTCATAATGAATTTATAATAAATAAGTTTCTTCTTTTTAACTCTTTTCTTTTAACTCTTACCTGTCTACGCCTGAGTATTCAGTAGTATTTAAGTATACTTTTTAATTACTCAAATAATCATTAACTTCAATGATTATTCTCGTGTATACCTGCTACACTTCCTAGCCTACATACCTTCCTGTAGAAGACGGTAACCCCGTAGAGGTGCATACCTGCTGTATCCTCATCCTAGCCTATAGTACCTGCCTATAGAAGACGGTAACCCCGTAAGATGTATACCTGCTACATCCTTTTCCTACGATACCTGCTCGTAGAAGCGTGTACCTGCCACGTCCTTTTCCCGCAATACCTGCTTGTGGAAGCGCGTACCTGCCGCGACATTTTCCTACAATACCTGCTTGTAGAGGTGCATACCTGCTGCACTCCTTTCCTACGATACCTGCTCGTAGAAGCGTGTACCTGCCACGATCTCATCCCACAATACCTGCTTGTGGAAGCGCGTACCTGCCGCGATTTACCCTGTAATACCTGCTTACAGAAGCGCGTACCTGCCGCGATTATCATCTCCAATACCTGCTTGTAGCTATACCAGACAATTGTGATACAGAGCTCACAATTGTCTTAATTATTTATTGCTCTCAATCATCAACACCAGTGAATCAACACCTCACAGGTAAGTATAATAACACTATTATTATACTTCTATAATTTCTTATGCTTCTCACTAGTTTGGCTCATTTGCAACTACCTGTAGTCTATATCCTTTCTCTGGTATTATTATTACCCTATAAGATGCCCCACGACTCCCGATCCTTTATATGCCTTTTGCATATATAAATTTATAGCCAACCGGTCGTCTGGTCCTTACGAACCGGGTAACACCAGGATCAGTTACCGAATTATTAGCTCACTAGCTAAAAGGGACACGGGCCCATTTAATTTAAATGGGTAACGGACGGTTGATTCATCCCTACTAGAGGGGTGGACCTCAACATCGTTTCAATATATATATATATATATATACATATATATATATATATATATATAGGACGTGATGCAGGGTATACTGCACCACTACCAGTAGGTACTTCCCACTCTGCTACGCAAAGTTCGCTTGGTAGCAGTGGAGTGATGACTGACGATAACGTCCGCTGCATTTGCTTTTAACACTTCTACTATAAGTGTCCATATCCAAGAAGCCCGCACGCTCTAGCGGTGAGCGCAGAACTAACTTTCGCTCACTTACTCTCTCCCGCCAGATTGTCGGTCGGCGAGCGTCTCACGATCACTCTTACATTTTTTTTCCCGTTGCCTTTTTCTCTTATGATTACTTTTTTTTCCAAAAATTTCTCCATAAAAAAAATAAAATTTCACGTATAAAATTATTATTTCTTTTCATTCCCAGAATAAAATTTTAATATATAAATAATTACAAATCATTATTATTTTGTTTTTTCAGTTTAAAAAAAAAATTAATTTTTTTTGTTATGGTTACAATTCTCTCGAATTCTCAGCGAGAACAGGAATTGCAACATATGACTTTGAAATTAAAAAAAATAAGATGGAATTGAACTTTTTCGAATCCTGTTTTATTCTCTCGGATTCTCGAAAAGAACAGTAATTGCAACATTATTTTAGAATGAAAAAGAATTAGTTAGAATTAAACTTTTTCCAATCCTCTTTTATTCTCTTTAATCCTCCACGGGAACAAAAATTAAATATTATTTTAGAATTCAAAAGAATTAGTTAGAATTAAACTTTTTCCAATCCTCTTTTATTCTCTTGAATCCTCCACGGGAACAGAAACTGAATATTTTTTTAGAATTAAAAAGAATTAGTAAGAATTAAACTTTTTGAATCCTCTTTTATACTTTCGAATCCTCCGCGCGATCAGAAATTGCAATATTACTTAAGAATTAAAAAGAATTAGTAAGAATTAAACTTTTTCCAATCCTCTTTTATTCTCTTGAATCCTCCACGGGAACAGAAATTAAATATTATGTTAGAATTAAAAAGAATTAGTTAGAATTAAACTTTTTCCAATCCTCTTTTATTCTTTTGAATCCTCCACGGGAACAGAAATTAAATATTATTTTAGAATTAAAAAGGATTAGGTAGAATTAAACTTTTTCTAATCCTCTTTTATTCTCTTGAATTCTCCGCGAGAACAGAAATTCAAAGTCATTTTAGAATTAAAAAGAATTCGTTAGAATTCAACTTTTTCCATCCCTCTTTTATTCTCTTGAATCCTCCACGGGAACAGAAATTAAATATTATTTTAGAATTAAAAAGAATTAGTTAGAATTAAACTTTTTCCAATCCTCTTTTATTCTTTTGAATCCTCCACGGGAACAGAAATTAAATATTATTTTAGAATTAAAAAGGATTAGTTAGAATTAAACTTTTTCTAATCCTCTTTTATTCTCTTGAATTCTCCGCGAGAACAGAAATTCAAAGTTATTTTAGAATTAAAAAGAATTAGTTAGAATTAAACTTTTTCCTATCCTCTTCTATTCTTTTGAATCCTCCGCGGGAACAGAAATTAAATATTATTTTAGAATTAAAAAGAATTCGTAAGAATTAAACTTTTTGAATCCTCTTTTATACTTTCGAATCCTCCGCGCGATCAGAAATTGCAATATTATTTTAGAATTAAAAAGGATAAGTTAGGATTAAAAATATTTAATCCTTTTTTATTCTTTTTAATCCTAAAACGATAATAATTTTGTCGCTAGATGAAGGAGAATTAGAAGGGATTCATTTTATGGTCGATCTGAATTCTCCGGAGAATTAAGAGTATTAAAGAGTATTAAGGAGTATTAAGTATGTGTGCTTTTTTAATCCTTTTTAATTCACTTTTTTAACCAGGGTTAGACAACGAACCGTAATTATTTTTATTTTTATTTTATTTTTAATAAACCGTCATTCTTATAGCTCCGTCCCAGTTATTTCGCTCTGCGAAGGCTAAACAGGAGCGCTACTTTTAATATGTGTTATTTGGACGTAACATATATTAAAAATTTTTGGGGGCTCGTCCGGGATACATAAGTATGCTGTTCATTATTAATAAAAATAATAAAAATTAAAATCAATAATGTTGAAATTCATTAATTTACAAAAGGAAAAAGAAATATTTGAAAAAAAAAAAAAAATTTTGAATTTAAATCAATTTAAATTAAAATAAATAATTGAAATAACTTTATTTCAAAGGAAAATTGGTTTCCTATGTTAGATAGAATAATTACTCGGAAATTTGCAAAAGAAAATAGTATAGACATCAATCTGGATCCTTCCGGAGAAAATCCAGATTCATCCACTGAAAAACAAAAAATTCCTTATCGTCCTAGTGGAAGACGTTCACTCAAAGATACCTCAATTTCACTTAATTATTCAAATTTTGTTCAAAATAATAATTTACATAGTACTAACCAACTAACTAATGGAAGTATTGAAGAAAATCCTAATGAAAATAATTCTGATTCTGATCATCATTCTAATATTGAAAATTCTACTGAATCGTTTGAAAAATTACCCTCAAATTTAAAAGAAAATAAAGGCGTAAATACACATGACAATCAAACAAATAATTCGGCACAACATTCTGAAGTTGATTCTACAAATGATCACTCACACATCGCACCGTTGAATAATGAGCATATTATAAATAACAATAACAATAACAATCGCAATAATAATCAAATCGATAACGAACAACCGGTAGTAATGGCTCTTTCAGCAAATCAATCTATTTCTTAACGTGACGCGTTAGAATTTGCACCCGAATATGATGGTGAAAATATGACACTTACAGAATTTATAACTGCTTGTAATGAAGCTTTTAGTTCTTTACCAGGAGATGCTGAACCTAATTTGGTTAAATTATTGCAAAAAAAAATTAAAAGGCGATTTAAGAAATTCTATAAACTGTGCAACAGTAAATACAAAACAAGAATTTTATGACTTTTTAAGGGGAAAAGCAGCCCCAAACAAAACTGAAATGCAATTATTGGGTGAATTGGGTCGCGTTTATCAAAAAGACAGGGAATCTGTTTTAAAATATTCTAATCGAATTTGTGATATTGCATCACAATTAGTTGAAGTACACAAAAGAACACATACACAAGTAGAAAACGAAGCTTATATAGTACAAGTTGAGCGAAGAGCCATAGAAAGTTTTTTAAATGGTCATAATCCTGAAATCGAAAGTAAAATCCGAACCTTAAATAATAATTGTCAAAATATACTTAATGAAGCTATTAAAATCGAACAAAAGATTAAATTTAGAAAAGAATTAAGTGAATTTGAAAATATAAAACGAAGGGGAATTGAAAAACCCGTGTTTCTTTTCGACGAAGTCAATCACGAACACAATAATTCTCAAAAACCACATCAATCTAATTACCAACAAAACAAGATTTTTACTCTCAAAATAAACAATTTGATAATAATAAAAATTTTAATCAACAATCAAACTTAAGACAAACTGTAATTTCTCAGTTTTGCGATAAAGCAGGTCATACTGCTGATAAATGTTTTAAATTATTAAATTCTAGAGAAAGTCAAAATGTTGAAAGATGTCAAATTTGTAATAGATCTGGTCACATTGCTAAAATTTGTAGATTCAAACACGAATTTTTAAATAACAATTCTAAAAACTTTAATAAATGTTTAACTTGTGGTAGTCATGAACATTCAAGTAATAATTGTCCTAAACAATATAACAGGGTATTTCTCAACCTTGCCAAGTTTGGCCCCTTTATTAATTGATCTTAATAAGGGCGCCACTGGAAGATAAGACTCGGCCTTCCAGAACCGGAGATGTTAATATTATAAATCAGGGTCGTTGACAATATATAAGAGTGAGGAGATTGAGGGATTAAATTAATTTTTACACACAATTTTAATCGATATAATTTTAGATTTTATTCACCAAATCACAATTATGCCCACCGGGCTTTTATTTTACTTAGAACTATTTTTCACACGTTTGTCCACCGGACTTTTATTCTTAACAACTAATAACTAAAATTTTGTCCACCGGACTTTTATTAATTATACGAATTAGTCCCCTGGACTTTTACACGAAATGGCCACCGGCCTGATCCCCTGGATCTTAATAAAATTAAAATAGTCCCCTGGACTTTATACGCAAATGGCCACAGGCCTGATCCCCTGGATCTTAATAATTAAAACAATTTGGCAACTTGCCAGATCCCCAGGATCTATTATTTAAAACCGTTTCCACAGGAAACTTAATTTTCTCTCTCACACACACACACGTTTTACATTAGAGTCCCCAGGACTGTATTACACACACACACGCGTTTACAATTTATTATTTTCCCAATTAATTTCACACGCACTTTTAATTAATCTCAATTTCTATCCGTAATTTTTACTTTATACCTTTAATGATTCTACGATTTTATAACGACACTTTATCAACACGACAATTTTATATACTTTCAGTTTTTCGAGTATCGAGTTATTGAGTGAAAAAT
Source organism: Microplitis mediator (assembly GCF_029852145.1). Lineage (NCBI taxonomy): Eukaryota > Metazoa > Arthropoda > Insecta > Hymenoptera > Braconidae > Microplitis > Microplitis mediator. Next base: position 13,397,918 of record NC_079974.1, read on the forward strand.
TTACTGACACCGAAAAACTGTTACACACGACTGACGCTATCTCTCTCTAAATTAATTGCTAATCTTCACGTTAATACCTAAATTTCATATCACGAACTGACTCCATTTATATTAATTTTAATTTATTATAGTTTTATCGTTATCACTATTTTCACAGCACTTTTACTTTTCTTTCAATTTTCAATATTTTTAATTTTGTATTTTATATTTTTCTTATTAAATAAATTGATTAATTCACTATTTATAATTTGTTAATGACTAGATTTATTATTTATAATTTCTGGCCCTCCTGCCGAGAAATTATCAGACGGACCGCGTGTAAAATTATTTTGAATACTGTTCTTCTTGCCGACAATTTATATTTTAATCGAATCGGAAATGGCGACTGCTCACGAATTATTTAAATATTATTAATTAATTAGTTACTTAATAATTTGTGGCAACCGGCCGACAATTTATTTACCTCTCCTTAAAGTTTTCCAGCGATCGTGGCGTCCCTTTTTATAACAGCCTTCCTGCCGATTTCCGTTGACTTGGTTCTTTCCTCCAACTTCTCTTGCTGTTCACGTGTGGTCACTCTTCCGTGTCTTCTGCCGGTCCGTCCGACTGTGTCCGTTTTCACTCTTGTCACTCACTTATCAAATCTAAGTTCGCGATCATTCGGCCCTTATCGGAAAATCCACCACTCCAACTTATTTCCTTATTGGGTCTTGGGGACGAGCCCCTTAAATTAGCGCGCCCGGCGACAAGTCGATAAAATAGTAACGCATATGGGGTACTATGGGTAATTAATCAACCGCGGGAAATTAGGTTGAATTAAAGTTGTAATTTTAAATTTTTACCCCGTTACAACAAATTATTAGTTGTGATTATTGTAGAAAAATGGGTCACAGAATCAGAGATTGTTGGAAGAAAATCTATGATGAAGGAAATCAAATAAAAGAAAATCATCCTTCAACCTCTAATTCACATTTTGGTATTTTTGATAGAATTCCACTTAAAACTATTAGCGATAAAAAAGAAACTCGCGTTGAACAAATTAATTGAAATAAAAATAATAAAAGTCCAACAATTTTATTAGGATATAGCGTAAATCCTAATGTCGGACGAATTTCAGTTATGTTAGACACAGGTAGCGGTCCTAATATTTTAAAAGAAAGTTTTTGTACAAAAGGGGCAATTCTAGATAAAACTAAAACTATTTAATTACTTGGAATTAACGAAATTCCAGTTGAAGCATTGGGTGAAGTTGAATTAGATTTTCTTGATTTAGAAATTAAATTTTTAATAGTTCCTGACGATTTTCCAATCGAGCAATCGGGAATATTGGGTTCGAATTTCTTTGACGAAGCGAAAGTCCAAATTTGCTATAAAGATCGCGTTATTAAATTAAATAATACACAATATTTTTTCTATGATACTGATGAATCAATAAATCAATCATTTAATTGTGAAAAATTAGTGCAAAATAATTTTCAAGATAAAATTTATCCTGTAATTACTGAAGAAAATCTAGAAGAAAAAAATGAAATGAAGAAAAAAGAAATAAAAGAAGAAGAGAAAGAAGAAATAAAAGAAGAGAAAGACGAAATAAAAAACGAAAAAGAAGTGCATAAAGTAAAAATAGAAACTAATAAAGAAACAGATGAAGAAATAATAATGAAAATTGAAAATGAAGAAGAATCTGATTTTGATGATGATATGCATCAAATAATGGCAATGGGATTCCAGAATTTTAATATTTATGGAAGCGATACCGACTACGATTCAGACCATGAGTCGATCAATAAATATAATAAAGAAATTATATATGCTCAGCGAGTATTAGTTATTAACAATGCTCGTGAGAACGAAGAAAAAAATCAAGAAGATGCCACAGGACACTCTTCACATGATACTGACGCAATAAATAAAAATAAATCACGTTTTGAAAAAATAAAAGAGGTGCTAAATGTAAAACATTTAAATAAAATCGAACAAGAATCTCTATGATTTAATAAAAGATAATACGGAAAGATTTCACCTTCCAGGTGAATATTTATCAACAACAGATAGAGTTAAACATGAAATTCTGACTACAGCCCGGGAAAAAATGATTTTGCCTAATTATATATAATTATATATGATTATATATGGAATATATATAATTATATATGGTATTATATACAATTATATATGGTTATATATAATTATATATGGTTATATATATAATTATATATGGTTATATGTAGACCTATATATAAGTATATATAGCCTTATATATAATTATACCTAATTATACCGGGAAAAAATGATTTTGCCTAATTATATATGATTATATATAGAATATATATGGTTATATATAGACCTATATATAAGTATATATAGTCTTATATATAATTAGACCTAATTATACCGGGAAAAAAATGATTTTGCCTAATTATATATGATTATATATAGAATATATATGGTTATATATAGACCTATATATAATTATATATAGCCTTATATATAATTAGATCTAATTATATCCCGGGACAAAATGATTTTGCCTAATTATATATGATTGTATATGGAATATATATAATAGTATATACCCATATATAGTTATACATGGGTCTATATATGATTAGATCTGATTAGACCTGACCTATATAGACCCATATATAGTAATTTTTATTATATTTTAGATCTTTAGATCTATATATAATCAAATATAAATTAATTATTTATCTATTTATATATATATATATATATATATATATATATATATATATATATATATATATATATAGATATATATGTTAATATTTTATTTATAGAATATATTTAATATTTAGTTTTTCTTATTTAATATATTAGATGCTCTATGGTCTTTATTGATATTTAATAATCAATACTCGTTAAATGCATTATAGTTTTAGGTGTATATTTACAGAAATAATGATTACAATTTTATTATAAATTATAATTTTAAAATATTTACGAAGCGTTACGTTATATTTCAGTCTATTAAAAAAGTAATAAACTTATGTATAGTTTATAATACCCAGTTACCAAACAGTTTTTAAAGTGTTTGGTTTTTTGCATACATAATTTTTAACTCTTATGAGTTGTGTTAATATCCCGTGTAAAAAAGTTGCGGTATTCCGCAGGTAATCCACAGGTGATCCGCAAGGGATCCGCTGAATATCATGTGGAAGTCATATTTTGACACAAATATGAATTCCAAATGAATTCCTGATGAATACACAAAGATAGTATAGAAATATAATTCTAGTGATAGATTGTATGAAAAATTTTATTAAAACATCATTCAATTTCAGACGTATTTACAGGTCTTATTACAAAAAATGTTTCAGGTTCCTCCTCAGTATCATTTCTTATGACAAAACATACAGTAATTAAATTATGAATTTCTGATATTGTTAATAATTCGGACGAATCGACACACAAATTTATTAAATTTTTGATTTCACAATGCGAAAACATAGAACGGATTGATTGACATGGTCTTATTATTGCATAAAAACTACTGTTCTCACAATTTACGACACAGTTGTCGTTATAATCACAGAAACAAATTTTTATAAATTTTGTTATAATGCCGATACAATTATTTTGATTGTTACAGTAAATTACTATTGAAGAATTTGTTTTTTTGTCACGTTCATAGAGTTCCGAGTCATAAACCATATTATTTTTAAATAAACGCATAAACGTGGAAACTTTAAAAGGTTCCTGTAACCGTTCAGTTATTAAAGCTCTCACTTGTTGAATTGACTCGTCACACCTTTTCAAATTTCCTAAAATGGAGCATTTTTCAAATATTGGAAAAAGCTTGCGCCTTCTCAAATAAGTCAATTCTAACTTCTTGCAATAGTCTGCTACATCACGACTTTCTTGTTGCGTTTCGGATTTGAGCTGTATAATATTATTGAACACTGATAGAGCAGAACACACTTGTAATTGGGCATACCGAGTTCCTTGAATAAACCGTCTAAAAGTTCCGTTGAGGTCTTCATACGCAAAACACGAAGTGTAGGGTAACGGACCGAATTTAAGCACAGCATCAGGAAGATGGATCAAACAGTGTAAATTACAAGTCATGTGGGTTAATCCGTACAATCGTTCAAACCGGGCAATATATATTTTTATGGACGTGTTTGCTATTGAGATCATTTCTTTGCTGATAGAAGGATAACTTAAATAACTGACAGCAAGTACTAAGAGTTTGTGATGCTCTAAGTACTCTTCTCTCATAATCGAATGCAAAAGTGGAATCGAATAATATAATAACCACTGTTTCCATTCAGATGCCTTCCAATATTTATAGTCAAAAATAGATCTCGTTAATCGTGAAACAAATGCTGGAGGACAAATTAATTTGATTTTTTTATCAACCGACTCTCGGTGTTGGTAAAGAGAAAAAGGAAAGTTTTTGTACTGTGCATCAAACAATAAACTGAACATTTTCCGTACAACTCCTAAAAATATACAGTGCATTGAATCTACGACAGTAGTATTATAAACATCATGCACTATTTGAGATAAAACTGTGGGACCTTTTATTCCATCGACTTCATTGCCAGAGATAAAGGCCTTCTTCCCGTCGCTGATAGATTCCACAGTGTTTCTAAGTTTTAACCTTCGCTGATACGAGTAAACGCGTCTCCTATTTAAATTTTTACTCTTGATCTTGCAGTGGCAACACCCAAACACTCCTCGATGTCCCTTCATATTTAAAAAAGCAGCTTTAGCTGGGAGATCACACGTCCCGCAAATAATCATGCCTCTAACTTTAACTCTGTGATTCAAATCAGCTGGTTTGCACCAAACACCTTGAAAAATTTTTGTTAAATCATTCCGAAAACTGTCTATAAATAAATTTGGTTGTGGTTTAGCTCCAAACCAAAGACCAGCTAACAATAAATTTTCATTTCTTGTTCGTTGTTGAAATGGCAGTTCGTTTATCGTTAAATAAAATGGCCAGAGACTGAATTTTGATGACTTAAATAAAGCTACCCCGTCAGTATTCCACGTGAATGAAATATTTGAGGGATGCGATAAAAATCCATTGTTTTTAAATAATGCCTGACAAACTTCCCCATCCCAAATGTCTTCTAAATTGTTTCGCACAATTTTTGTCCTATCAAACCGACTTTGTAATAAATTATAGAAATTTGGACGCCGAAAGAGATTGAAAAGTTGCGAGATCAAAGGGACTTGAATGAAATAACTTACTTCATTTTTCTTTTTACAACGCCGGCAATAACCTTTTTCATTGTTCAACTTCAAAAAACAAACAGAACAAAAAAAATGTCGGTGAAGAGGTGTTTTCATGTTTTTGAAGAATTTTGTAAAAAAGTATAACGTTTTGATGCAAAAATTTGGTTTTATACAATGAACATTGATAAGAGATAGCAAGTCGGCCAAAAGCATTTTAGTAACTTTATGACGAATCATAAACGTCAAGATACAGAGTAAACTTTCACCTAATGTTAGCGGAGCGTTTTCATAAATAGGGTCATTTAAATGATCATTATCGAAAAAAGCGCCTGCCTCGTCATCGTCAGTTGAACTATCACTGGCTTCACTTTCACTAAATTGACTATCCTCTAAGCTTTCATTCCATTCACTAACGTCATTTTCGGACAAACTGTTAGAATTATTTTGATCATAGGTACCACTATAAGAAGAATCGGAGCTACTACTGCAAGTATTGTAATTGTTATGACAATCAAAATTATAATCATCACCAACCCTACTATCTTCATAATCACTATCGTTCGTAAGACTCTGCATATCGTCTGCATTAGCAGCGTACTCACTTTCCAAATCGGAAAAGTATTCGTTCTCGTAGCAAGGGGAACATTGGGACTCAGATGTATTGGAGTCTTGGCTTCTAGAAACATCGGAATTGCTGCTATACTCATATTCATCATCTGAAATTATCATAAAGATTTAAGAGTTTGTTTCTCGTAAAAAGATTCTGAAGGAATTTTCTTAACATGTTAACAGATAGGAGGTTTAAATATTTATTTAACTCATGCGCGCTATTCACGTTTTATCATGCCTCAAATGCGAACCCTAAATGGCCGTTTACCGACTGGTGAAAAATTATTTGTCAAAACGCAATAAAGATGTCTACTATCCCGGCCAAATGGCGTAATGAAAATAAACGTAACTATCTTTCGAGCTCTTACTAAATATTGGGTAATTACAATTCCCTGTTGTTACCCATTGAGTAGCCAAGATTGTGATGCCGAATGTTTTTTTTTCACCATGGCACTAAACAGCTATTGAGACTTCGCTTTTTAGGCGATTAATAATGCGTGAATAGCGCATATGAGTGGAATAAAATTATGGGCGCAACATGTAGGGTAAGTCATAATCCGTCACCCGCGATGTGCTTAGCGCTCGTCTCCGGTGCGCAAGTATGGACTCGCTTCGCTCGTGCCTGAGCACCTGCGACTCGTGCTAAACGCATCGCGCTGAAACACTATGAATCATTTACCCTACTAGTTACGCCAATAACTATTATGATAGTAGAACACATAATATGTTCTGTCATAACTGTCGACAATATTTAGGAATATACTTGAATTATCGATCAATAATTTAAACATATTTCTTTATGGAAAATAATTAATGATAACCTCAAGGAAACCTGACGAATTCCAGAAGGAATTCTCCAGAAATCCGTCGGAATTTCTACAAAAATTCACTAAAAAAAATAAAATAAGCTAGCATCGTAGTGATTCCAGAGTGTTTTCATAAGAAGTTCTCACAGTTTCTTATGAAAATCCTTCACAGTTTAAAATTGAATTCGAAAAAGTTTAGTAGATACCTAACGACTTTCTCCGGAGAACCTGATGAATTCATAAAGAAATCTTTAAGAGCTCTACCGGAACTCCTGCGGAATTCAGCTCAAAAATTTTTCCTGGCAATCTTCAATGTGAGTTCTAATGAATTAATATACTAACAAAATATAGTTCTATTACTGGTTTTTAGAAAACTATTTGAGATTTTTCTAAGGAAAACCTGATAAACTGATATGGAAATCCTCCGGAACTGCGCTGAAATTCCTACAAAATTTCACTAACAAAAAAAAAACATCAAAGTCTTTCCAGAAGGTTTTCAAAATGAGTTCGTATAGTTTTGTATGAGAACACTTGGAAGTTTGGAATTAAATTGACAAATCTTTGGAAAATATCCGACAACTTCCTTCGGAAAACCTTGTGAATTCCTAAAAAATTCTTCCGAGGCTCGGCCGGAATCCTGACAAAATTTAACTCAAAAGAAAATAAAGTAAGCATACCCGTGTAATAAAAACTTGTCCTAAAAGAGTCATAAGCTAAGGATCCTGAACGTGACACAATTAAGATCATTTTTATGAACAAACCGGAATGAAATTTAGATTTTAAAAAAATTTTGTCGCTATTACTCAAAGAAAATAGGATAAAAGCACCAGTACCCTGCCCCAAACCAGTAGCCAGCCGATCATATACTTTAACATTGGCTCAAAATATATATAGATATAATTTAACATGACATGGCTGGCTATTGGTTTGGGGCTGCGTACTGGCGCTCTTACTCTATATTATAAAAAGTAATTTGATGACAATTTGAAAACACTTTTATGACAATTTTAGGACACTTTTATGACAACTTTAGGACACCTTTACGACAACTTTATGATACTTTTATGACAATTTTAGGAGACTTTTCTGACAATTTTAGGACACCTTTACGACAACTTCATAATACTTTCATGAACATTTTAGGACGCTTTAATGACAATATTAAGACACTTTTATAATAATTTTAGGGCACTATTCTGACAATTTCAGTACACTGTTATGACCATTTTAAGACGCTTTAATGACACTTTTATGATACTTTTATGAGAATTTACGGACACTTGTATGAAAATTTTAGGACGCTTTTATGAAAACTTTATGACAATTTTAGGATACTTTTATGTCAACTTTAGGATACTTTTATGATAGTTCTATTACACTTTTATGAAAATTTAAGGACACCTTTACGACAACTTTATGATACTATTATGATAATTTTAGGACACTGTTATGACCATTTTAGAACGCTTTAATGACGATATTAGGATACTTTTATGACAATTTTAGGAGAATTTTCTGACAACTTTAGGACACCTTTACGACAACTTTATGATACTATTATGATAATTTTAGGATACTGATATGATTATTTTAGTACGCTTCAATGACCATTTTATTACAATTTTAGAACGCTTTAATGACGATATCAGGACACTTTTATGACAATTTTAGGAGAATTTTCTGACAACTTTAGGACACCTTTATGACAACTTTATGATACTATTATGAGAATTTTAGGATACTGGTATGATTATTTTAGTACGGTTCAATGACCATTTCATTACAATTTTATAACGCTTTAATGACGATATTAGGATACTTTTATGACAATTTTAGGAGAATTTTCTGACAACTTTAGGACACCTTTACGACAACTTTATGATACTATTACGATAATTTTAGGACACTGTTATGACCATTTTAGGACGCGTTAATGACAATTTTATGATACTTTTATGACAATTTTAGGAGAATTTTCTGACAACTTTAGGACACCTTTAGGACAACTTTAGGATACTATTATGAGAATTTTAGGATACTGGTATGATTATTTTAGTACGCTTCAATGACCATTTTATTACAATTTTAGAACGCTTTAATGACGATATTAGGATACTTTTATGACAATTTTAGGAGAATTTTCTGACAACTTTAGGACACCTTTATGACAATTTTATGATACTATTATGAGAATTTTAGGATACTGGTATGATTATTTTAGTACGCTTCAATGACCATTTTATTACAATTTTATAACGCTTTAATGACGATATTAGGATACTTTTATGACAATTTTAGGAGAATTTTCTGACAACTTTAGGACACCTTTATGACAACTTCATGATACTTTTATGACCATTTTAGGAAGCTTCTATGACCATTTTAGGACGTTTTTATGATAATTTTAAGACACTTTTAAGCAGATAACTCCTAACAGTATGTAATGAAATTTACAAATTTTTTGTAAATGCACAACTTCTTCCAGTTACTATAGTTACTGGTTTCTAGGAGGCTATGTGTGATTTCGTTAAGGAAACCTGACTAATTCGTATGGAAATCCTCTAGAACTGCGCTGAAATTTCTAAAAAATTCCACTAAAATAAAAAGAAATACTCATCTAAGTGATTTGAAGTTTTTATAATGAGTTCTCATAGATCCGTATGAGAACTCTTAACAGTACAATTGAATTCACAAATTTTCTAAGAATACTAGATGACTTTTTTAAGAACACCTTATAAATTTCTGAAGAAATCCTTCGGGGATCGGCCAGAATTCATACAAAATTTCGTTTAAAAGTGATTAAAATAAACATCGTAGTCAATTCAGACAGTTGTTATAAGAAGTTCTAATAGTTTGTTTATGGAAATCTCTTACAATTTAATGTTAAATGTATAAATGAATATAAAACGGTTTAATATTTCCTTAGAAAACCCGAGTAGTTCTCATGGATTCTCGTATGATTAAGATATAGTTTCGTGACTGGTTTATAGACAACTAATTTGACATTTTTCTTAGAAAATCTAATTAATTCCGATGAGAATTTTTTGGAGCTTATCAACACTCTAATAAAACTTTGTTAAAAAAAATCTTTTAAAATAGATAAATATCGAAGTGATCCCCGACGGTTTCTGTGAAGAGTTCTTATAGTTTTGCATAAAAATCAACTTATAAGACTCTGATCGTAAATGAAAACAGCATTTTTATCGGTTTACCTGTAAATGAACTGTCATCATTCGAACTAGTTGCCTTTTGACATTTCTTTGATATCCGATACTTTGTTGATCTTGATAATTGCGCAAAATCTTTCATTGTTTTGTATTTGATGAAGACACTAGTATTTTCTGCGTACTCATAAGATAGCTCACGGGATAACTTCTCTTATATGTTTTTTGTTTACATTTTTTTTTTAACCGATTCGCATTTATTTTTTGTTGACAAACTTCAATCAATTGACGCTTTATCGTTGATAAAAGCAATAAAATAACCGTAAAAACATTGATATTAATATTAATCTAATAAAATGTCCAAAAAAATGTTCTCTTTAGTTTTTCGGATCGGTTTAGGTTACGCATCTGTGGTGAAAACTGAAAAGATAAAAACTTCTAACAAGTCCGGCTTTGTTGTAAAAATAAGAAATAAAAATTCACCTATTAAAATACTATTACAAGATGGTAAGTAATAAATTTTAATTTTAAAACCATGAAATGTTCAAAATTTATATTTAATTAATATTAGTTTATTAGTAATACTAATAATTAATTGTTGATAAATTTGAGTAACCAATTTAAATAATTAATTTTGAAAAGATGACGAGGAATATTTGAATAAACATACAGTGGATGAAGCGGGAAACTTAATAAAAAAAGCAGTCCAACCACCAGTTGAGATTAAGAATGTGAGAAAAAAAGGTAAAAAAGATAGACAATGCAAGGAACCGAATCCTATTGACGCGGAAATTGTTGATCAGCAATCAATTTTTTGCACTGGCAACCAGGATGATTTGACTGATGGTAAATAAGTTAAATTACAATTAAAATTCAATCATTTCAACATCTCAACTTTACTTAGTTTTTAATAAGTATAAGATATTTTAGATTTTTCCAATTAGCAATCTTTTTTTTTTCACAGGATTCATTTTTTTTTTATTCATACTTTCAGAATAATCAGATCAATATTCAATTTTGTGTAAAGAAATATCAAATCTTGTTTCAAATTAAAATTATATTTTAGTATGACTTAATATAAGTTTTTATGATTATTTTAAGTATTGATTTTTTTTTTTATTAATGTCGAATTTTTATTTTGCTAAAATTGTAAGAATGTATTTATTGTGCTAGATCAATTAGGGCCAACAACAACAACAACCCAAAAAGCAGTTCTTATTGATGGTCAATTACAGACTGTTGATCATGGATTAAAACAACTAGATCGTGAAGTTAAAAATCAATCCATTGAACGTCTTCCTAGTGGTAGACCGACAGGTGATAAAGGTTAATACTAATTTACTGATTTTGTTCCGAATTTTATAATTTTTCAAACTCAAAGTAAATTAAATATTTAAGAATTTAAATATTTCATTTTAACTCCAGTTATTTTGTAGTAACATGGTGACCATACTATTCCGTATTTTTTTTCGATCAACAAAATTCCATTTCCTAAAATTAACTCAATAATTGGACGAAAAAATTAAAAAAATTGTAATTTTTAGACTTGAAAAAAAAAAAATAATCACAAATAAACAAAAAATTGACATTTTATAATATATGAAAATAATTTTTTTTTATTATTATATTAAAAATATAAAAAAAACCGGTATACTTATTTAGATAAATTTTAAAAAAGTTTTTCGAGACGAATTTATTTTTTGTTAATATTGAAGTATAAAATTACGTTGAAAAGCAATCCTGAAACTAAAGAATTTATCCAAGTTTAACTTTAAATTTATCAATAAATAATTTTCTATACTTATAGATTTACTCAATAAAAATAAATCAAGCAGCAAGGCAGAACCAAGTTCAACAATGGAAACAATTCACAGTGATAATGAAGAACCGACTAGTTCTCAGGGATCAAAACATCGATATCACCAACATAAGGAGCAAATTAGAGATTCTTCTGATACTGAATTGAGCGGTAATAAATATCAATTATAATTTAATTAGCTTATATGTAATTAGTCCACATTAATTCGTATAATTTTTTCAACTCAATGTTACTTTGAGTTGAAGTTTCATAAAGTTAGTTTTACCCTGGCGGTTTTGAATCAGCCTGGAAACACCCTGGGAGTGGAAACACCGTGGAATCACGGTGGATCCAGGGTGGTTACACGGTGGGTTTGTGCCATTTTATCACCGTGTATACACGGTGATTCCACGGTGTTTCCACGATGGTTACACGGTGTACCCACCGTGATTCCACGGCGTATTCACCGTGGAATCAGGGTGGAATCACGGTGATAAAATGGCACAAACCCACCGTGTAACCACCCTGGATCCATCATGATTCCACCGTGTTTCCAAGGTAATTCAAAACTGCCAGGGCAATTCTAGTATTTTCTTAATATCATGGTTACCCTACTTCTAAGTATATAATCATTGACTATAATTTTTAGAAAAAAAATCAAACAAACGAAAAGGAACTGGTGCTGATAAAAAAGAAGAATCTAGTCAACGATCTCACAAATCCAAAAAATTAAGAAGAGAAAAATCCAGTTCAAGCGATGATTCAAGTGACACTAGCAGTAACTTAAATGGTATTTTTTATTTATAAATTTATTCCGCATTATATATTGTAATCAATATAGCTGACTTAATAATTCGAGACACTACAGTTGATTTGAGAACTAATTGGAAAAGGAAAGATATAGGGGTGCTCCAGAAGTCAAAGCCCTGTTTAGGAAATCTCATAGAATCTAATAGATTCTCATAAATTGCCATAGAGATTTTATAAGAATAAATGAGTTCCATAAGAAGTGCCATAGTTAAGTATAGGGCCTTAAACATACAGCTATAAGAATCCATCGTTTTTTTTTAAGCAGGGAGGGAACCTCTGATTTTTTACACATTTGCTGAAGTCGAAAAGATTTTCTGAAAATCAGTTAGCGAAGAACTAAATGATTTACTATATTCACTATATTTAAGAGGATATTAACGACACAGAAGTTTACTCAAGTGCTCGTTCGGGAATACTGTGGAGGATAAAGAAATTTGCTGATTTTTTACGCCATTGTGAAAAAGTCTCAAGAATCCTCTAATAATGAATGAGGGAAGCACTTAAATATTTAGTGTTAGTTTGTATATTTTACTTATATCAGAGTTCCAATCCAAGGGACGTTGAAAGACTTGAGAAAATAATCATCAGAATTTGAAAAATTTGAGTTTTTAATTTTTTTAATCCTATTATTTTCGAATTATTAACAGCCAGCTATATTGTTTTTAACAATTTTCGTTATTAAATTTTCTTTTACCTTATTCGTGGCAGCAAGAAATTTAATAAAAACATTAATTTGAATTGCGAGAAAAATTTTTAATTTTTTTACGTAAATTTTTTTAAAAAGTTAATTAAAATTTTTAACTATTTTACAGATAAAAAACTCTTCGAAGAATTTTTGAAATGGCATCAGAAAGAAAAGAGTAGGAGTAAGAGCAGGAGTGAAAGTAAAAGTAGGAGTAAGAAACATCGGAAGGACAAAAAGCCAACGGCAAAGGAGGTTTGAACTTGATTTCTATCGACAGTGGTTTAACTAAAAATATTTTATTAAAAGACTTGCAGATTTAACTATAGTGAATATTTTTTCGTTACTTTAATTTGCATGTGGAAGGATATTTGTTCAAAAATATCGTTATCTGCGAATTTTTCCGTCAAGATGTGTCTTCTTTAAGTTTTACAGCCACTTTTCCGAGGACAGCTTTGCATTCTTAACTACTTTATTTTAATTTACGACTATACCGATAGATCTTACTTCTAGAATACAATTATTTTATAAAACTCTCAAATATAGAGAGCTCAAATTTAATAAACGTGCATTATACGTCGGTATACTCGTTTTATAGAGTCAGAGTTATACTTTTAATTATTTTCGCAAAAATCGGCCTTTTTTCTGCTGAGTTATTTTTTAACGGCTTTTACCCTTCGTGATTTTTTTTTTTTTGGGCTCAGGAGAAGTCGTAAAAGATTTGAACGATTCCTCAGATGTTTTTCAGCTTTTTTGTTTGATGATTTCCGTTTTAATGTTTTTCCTTTTCATATAGCCCAAGAATAAATTTCAAAAATAAATATATTTCACCGGATGAAATCAGCCCTAAAAATCGTGCAGTTATTTTGTTTGGAAATGGAGCAAACAAATAATTTCTTTAAAATTTATTTTATATCTTAACAGGTAGAATTAGTCGAAAAATCTGGAATAATTGTAAATCGATTTAAATTGGATCTAATTACGGAAAGTTATAGAAAAAATCCCAGAGAAATGACTCGTAAGTTATTCAAATTGATTATTGACGTAGAGGAGTTAGCCAAGATGACGATCGCTAAAACAAAAGGACGAGAACTAATGCCTGAAAAATATCTCGAAGCTGTTTTCGGTGAGCTTACGTATAATAATGTTACTCAATTTTTTTTTACGTCTGTACTAGAATTTATAAGGAATACTTTAACCATTAGAACTATTACTTTAATAAATCTCATCATAATTTTTTTCAATAGAATATGTGACGATCCATACTGCAAATGGCAGAGAGTTGACTGCGGCAGAATTTAAAAATTGTGTAGGAAGAATGCTTTCCACCATTCGTGAGGGTTTAAAAAGCAACAATGAGCCTAAAAATGATGATAAAAAACAAAATGAAGATGATGCTAATAAGAACGATAATACTGATATTGAAAACGATTCTCAAAGTGATTCTTAAAAGTTATAATTTCTCACTTTTTTTTGTTATTTAAAATTTCTACGTGTTGCTATTTTTCAATGTTAATTTAGTTACTGTTCTAAACCCAAAATGTTGATTGTAGTTTATTATTCTCTTGCAATGACTCATAATTAATTAACTTAAAAAACTGTATTGCTTTAAACTTTTTCAAAAAATAAAACATGTTCTTGTAGAGTTCATTATTTAGTAATACTAATTGGTTTCTCCCTTTTCAAGGATTCAAAATGTCATGTTTAACTGTTTATTGTACTATTTTATCTAAAATTTACCTAGATTAATTTTCATCTTCAACTCTATGAAAATTCAGGTTAAGCTTCATTGGATTTCCTTTAAAAATTATACGGGTTTTTTCAGGGAATCCCGGGAAGTTCTTTCCAAATATTTTATCGAACCTGTTTAAATAACTTGTGTGAAAAGTCATGCGTAAACGGCTTCTTAAAAATCTCTGAAAACTGATAGGAATTTTTTTTTGTA
Source organism: Microplitis mediator (assembly GCF_029852145.1). Lineage (NCBI taxonomy): Eukaryota > Metazoa > Arthropoda > Insecta > Hymenoptera > Braconidae > Microplitis > Microplitis mediator. Next base: position 13,412,940 of record NC_079974.1, read on the forward strand.
TACTTTTAAACCTAAAATCCATAGAAATTCCGACAAAAAGTGACAAATATTTAAATGGGCAGGGTAACTTTAATGAGTCATGTTGGAAGCCTAACGGTTCATCGTAACGTGGCTAGTATCGCTTTTCTTTCGATTTTCGTTGTTTTCTGGAGCACTGGGTGTTTTCTTCTGGGGAACTCTCAACCACGCAGTCTTCCACAAATAAGCTCTTTGATGTCGCGAAGGAAAAGACCTAGTTCCACTTCCAATATCCCTTCTTTATAATATCTTGGAGTGATAATCTGTAGTGAAGAGATGGTTCTCTTGCAGAGAAGAGTGATACAACTTCCTTACCGGTCAAAGAGTGGGCAAGAATACTGAGGCTTATTAACTATCGGATGACTCTTCATTAAAATTCGATACAAATTTATTAGGAAAAATACTTTTTTTTTATAGCTCGAAATATTACTACGTCTCAACTTATAATAAAATCATTACAATTTATCATTAACTTTCTTTCCATATTATCTTTAGATATTCATCCGAAAATCATCTGAAATTCATATTTGTGTCAAAATATGACTTCCACATGATATTCAGCGGATCACCTGCGGATCACCGGCGGAATACCGCAACTTTTTACACGGGATTTTAACATTGGAATAATTAATCAGCATTCTCCTATCACTTTCTTTTATAGGAATTACATGCTCAATAATAGATTTGGTTTTGATGCGATATGATATATATGTATTATACATAATCATATCTAATTATATATGAGTAAATATAACTTATATATGATTATATATAATTAGACCTGGCCAATTTTCAGATCTAATTATATATAACGTATTGTATATAATCATATATAACCTATATATAATTATATATAATCATGTATAACCTATATATAATTATATATAATTAGACCTGGCCAATTTTTAGATCTAATTATATATAAGGTCTTATATATAATTATATATAATTAGGCAAAATCATTTTTTCCCGGGAGATGAAAGACCTGTCATTATTAAAAATTACAGAATTCCTTATGCTTTAAAGGAAGAAATCAATCTATGACAGAGTGTTTAGCTTGCCAAGTCAGGTCGCACCTAAGTATTATAGTCGAATATTAGGGCGCCACTGGAAGATAGACTCGGCCTTCCAGAACCGGATGTTAATGTAATTATTTTATATGCTCAGGGTCGTTCGTAATTTTTATAATTTTATGAGAGAGGAGAGGAATGATGAACAGGCTGAAATAAATTTTATTTAAAACTTCACTTTTAATTTTAATTATTTTAAGCACCTTGCTTGTTATTTATTTGACCTTTTATAACAATTAATTACCTTATGACAAACTATCTTCTTATGACAAACTAATTTCCTTATGACAAACTAATTATCTCGTCCCCTGGACGGTTTTCCTTATGACAAATTAAATATCGTCCCCTGGACGTTTTTCACACTCTCACACACACATGAATTTTAAGCGTCTTCCGGACGTAACACACTCACACACACTCTCCCATTAAAAAACCGTCCACCGGACGTTAAACCTTGAACCTTAATAAACCTTTATAAAAAACCCTCCACTGGACGTTAAACCTCATTTTTCTTAAATTCTACTTTTAAAAAACCGTCCACACGACGTTAACCCGCATTTCTTATTTCCTAGTGTCCACCGGACATATCTTAAACCTAACTTAATCTTTGTCCACCGGACTTACATCACAGACACAGTTTATTTTAACTAACATTAATTTGACTTTACTCAGTAATTTTCTTACTCAATTTTTCCAACTCGAATTTTATCCCGATACTCCATATAAAGTTTCTCATACTATAATTTACTGTCTTTTCAATCAATTAATTTATTTTTGTTTAATGTAATTTATAAATCAATTAATTTTTGCCACTTATAAATTTCCACTCATTATTTTCTCTGATTAAATTTTTATAATTAATTTACCACAATTATTATTCGTTTATAATTTTCAATTCCTAAATGTTTCACTGATAATTTTCACAATTAAACTTATTTCACATTCAAAATAATCCGTCATCAACTTTTTACTCACAATTTAATTTATCCAAACTCTAGTATCTTTTATTTAGTTTTTAGATATTTTAATTAACTTAAAATTAATTTAATAATCACGTAATGAGTAGAATTTGATTTCGGGTTGACTAGAATTTTTGGCCGGTGAATTGGCGTCACACGGTTCCCGATTTTTATTGACGTTAATTGAGTAAATCGATTAAATTTATGAATTATAGAATTAATGTGGCTGATGGAATAAATTCCAGCCTGTATTAACCTTAAGATGCAGTAATGAATTAATTTATAACGGCTGGAGAGCCTGGAATAAATTTATAAATTAATAACTTTAATTACCGGATTATTTACGCGATAACTTTATTTTATTCTGGCTGTGGAGCCTTGAATAAATACTATAGAGTTTCGAACACTTAATGGCGACAAAACGAGACGCGATGGAACTTTCGAGAACACGAGATTGAACGGCTGGAGAGCCTGAACTATCCGTTTCTTTACGCGAGATCAACGGAAAGATATTAAGTAATATATTATAATTAATTAGCCAGATTAATGAATTAATCAGAGGCCTTAATTAATTATGATTTACCTCCAAATATAATTTCAGTAACACTTGATGGATTCAGCGATTGTTCTGCCGTCGGATGCGGTTCAGTAGCTGATGTTGATATCTCCAAATTTTCCAAGTTTTTCCGTTGCCTCAATAACTTCTCGCTCCTTAATTTATTGCCTCTTTACGCCAATGGATATAATTATTAAGTTATAATTGATTGAAATCTGTCAATGATCAGTACGCATTAGAATGTTATATAATTATTTAAGCGAATGGCCCCTGGAGAGCCTGGTAATAAAGATGTTAAATTATAAAATGTATCGCCTCGTTCCACGTGAAGCGGACGTAGACTTGGATAATTACCTTGTATTAAAATGTGTCTGATCACTCTAGTCGTTCACTAACTCTTGTCTTCACTTAGGCGTCCATCGCCTTCGGTCGTCCGACTCACTCTCTCGACTTTTGGCACTTCACTCCCTTATAACTCTTCGATTCCTGTCTCTTTGATTTACCCCCGGAAAACTCATCCCTACTAACTTAATTAGCCAAACAGAGGGACGGATGTTCGGGTCTCACTGATTAGCGACACCCGGTGACATGTCGAATCTCTTAATGTACTAAACCGGGTTATAATTAGGACCCGTTATCGACCGTGGACAAATCCAATTTTAGATATTGATAAATAGTCATGGGAATCTATTTTACCCTGTTACAAATCGACAAATTAAAGAATTATTGGAAAATAATATTATTGTAGAATCAAGGTCACCATACAACAGTCCAGTCTGGATAGTTCCAAAGAAACCGGACTCTGAAGGAAGAAAACAATTGAGAATGGTAATCGATTATCGAGCGTTAAATGAAAAGACGATTAAAAATGCATATCCACTACCAAATATAACTGATATAATTGATAGTTTGGGTAGAGTTGAATATTATTCTGTTCTAGATTTATCATAGGGTTTCTATCAAATTAAAATGAAGGAAAATGATCAACATAAAACTGTTTTTTCTACTATTTTAGGTCATTTTGAATTTTTAAGATTGGTTTTTGGCCTAGCAAATGGCCCAGCTACATTTCAAGCATTAATGGAAGATGTTTTTTCAGGATTAATTGGTGTTATATTATACGTTTTCATGGATGATATAATTTTATTTGCAAGAACTTTACAGGAACACATCGAAAGATTAAAAATTGTTTTTCAGAGATTAAAAGAAGCAAATTTGAAATTAAAACCAGATAAATGCAAATTTCTCAAACGAGAAGTTTGTTATTTAGGTCATTTAATTAGTAAAAATTCTATCAGACCTGATCCAAGTAAAATTGAAGCTGCAAAGAAATATCCAGTTCCTACTTCTCAGAAAAAAGTTCGTCAATTTTCGGGTTTTACTAATTATTATAGAAGATTTATTAAAGATTTTGCTAAAATAGCTAAACCATTGACAAAATGACTTCAAAAAGATGTCAAGTTTTTATGGAATAAAGAAACTCAAGAAGCTTTTGAAATATTAAGAAATAAATTATGTAACCCACCTGTATTAAATACACCTGATTTTACAATGCTATTTATTATTACCACTGATGCATCAGGTTATGCAATCGGAGCAGTTTTATCACAAGGACAATTCGGAGAAGATACTGCATGTGCATACGCTTCAAGAGTATTGAGAGACGCTGAAATAAGATACGAAACATATGAAAAAGAAGCATTAGCTATTGTTTTTGGTGTAAAAATAAAAGAATTTACTCTCGTTACAGATCATAAACCATTAGTTTGGTTTCAAAGAGCAAAAGATGTAAATACAAGAGTTTTAAAATGGAGATTAAAATTAGGAGAATGTAATTTTAAAGGTATTTACAAACCAGATAAAACAAATTATGTTGCTGATGCCTTGTCAAGAAATCCAATCGAAATTTCTGTTAACAGAAGAATTTCAACAAATCAAAGTAACAACAAGAGCTGCAGCAAAGACACAAGAAAAAAAAACTACACCACAACCAACAACTAAAACAACTAATGAAATTAATAAAAATAAAAATTTAAACAAAAACAAAAAAGAAATACAAAAAAAGGTAAGCGATAAAAATAACGATTCAACCGACGAAGAAATTACAAATCAACCAAGAATTATTAAGCGCAAGAAAAAAGTGAAACAAATCAAGAAAAGAAAAGAAATAAAGGATCAAGAATTAAATCAAGAAAGTGTGAGCAGTTCTTTAAGCTCAGATGAAAATATTGAAGATATAACAAATGAACAAAACAATAATAAAAATGATTCATCAGATCATAGTGATTCTGATATTAAAGAAATTTTAGAAGCGGGAAATATTCGTAATATAGTTGATATTAAAGATTATTTTCATTTCAGAAAAGATAATTTAGCTTATTTTATTAGCACCAATGGTGAACCATGCGATAATGGCGCAATTAAATTAAAAGAAATAAATAAATTACCGGCATTTACAAATTTAGAGTTAGGAACAGTAGTTGAAAAGAAAATTAAAAATAAGTATTATTTTGCTTTACCTATTCGTGAAAAAGAAAAAGAATCAATTGTAATTTTAATTGAAAATTTAAAAATAATTTTTGAAAATTTAAAAGAAACTTTAGAAAAATTTAAATTAAAAACAGTAAGTTTCGCAAAAAGCGAAAATATAGAAACCTCTAATCCCTTTGATTATCACTGGTATTGTCATTACGATAGTACCCACAGTACTTATCGGATCTTAATGAAATTTTTTATACTTATTCTATAGGCGATTACCTTGATCGAGTTCAAAGATGCCCTGAATCGTTCGAATAGTTTTTAAATTATGGCTGTTTAAAATTTTCATGATTTTTCGTAAAAATCAGTTTTCAATCACTGCTAAAGTTTATATAACTTCAAAACTAACATTCACAGACGATTTCCGTAAAAAGTTTTTGAAAGCTTGTCTAAGAATCTTTAATTTATGACCTTCAACTTTATATTTTGACTATTTCTCCCAATAATTTGATAGCCTTGAAATATTAAATGAAATCAAAAAATGTTGGGAATATGGTTTTTTATATCACATAACTTAAGCATATCCCATTATAATTCAATTTCATCAGTTGTATTTCATTGCGAAGAAAATAACCTGTAAATTTCACTGCTATTTTATATTTTAAAAGGATTTCTTCTATCACTTATGTTGTTTTAAACGTACCTGTGCGTCCTATAATTATAACTGGTCTTGCCATCGTAATAGTGATTACAATTATGATCATATTAATTAAATTTTCTATATACTTTGTTTACGTGAAGGTTAGTTTGGTACGTTACCTACACTGTTAAAAATTTCTATGGTAATTTTACAAGAAATGTGTTGGAAGTCAATTGCCAATGCAGTTTTCTGATTTAATAAAACCAGTGTTGTCATTTTACAACACATTTTTTAAAATTTTTGTTTTCGAAAATTGCAATATAAGAGTGCTAATCTTACTAAACAGATAATAAAAAAAGGTTTGTAAATTTTACACAACGAATGTTGTAATTTTCGAAAACAATTCAATTGGAAATTATTTGTAAAATCACAATGTGTAACTGATTTAATAGGATACTTTCAAGAGATCATACGTGTTGTAAAATTGCAATACCTACTGTTAAAAATTTCTATCGTAATTTGACAAAACATTTTCCACTGTATTTGCCTTGGAATATTACAAAGTAGTTATAGTAATAATAGAAAACGTTTTCCGAGAATTAGTCTATTATTTTATATTGTAAGTTTTGTAATTTTACAAAACATATGAAGCTCTGTTATATTAGTGATGTTATAAAACAGTTTACTAATTTTACAAACAATTTTTAATCAGTCGGTTTCGGAAAGTTACAATATCTCACTTGAGTTTTACAACACATATAATGGCTTTCTTTAAAGTAATTTTACAATACAGTATTGTAATTTTAGAAACATTGAAAAAAAAAAGTTATTTTTTTTAATTTCTTGTCCAATCACATTGACGATGATGGGGGTATTAGATATGCGATATTGAATTTCTAATCGAATTAGAAATTTTTAATTCAGGGAAAAAACGCTAAACTTATGAATAAACGCACACGCATTAGTGGGATTCGAACTCGAGACCCTACGCACGAAAGACCGACGCTTTATCGACTGGGCTACACAACCGACAGTGACTACTGAATTTAATTGTACACTATAGTGTATACATTGTATTCTTTTATGTATACATAAGATTTTTTTAACTTTTTAGGAGTGTTTTTTAACATTTTCTAAGATTTTTTATTTCAAAATGTAATATGTCAAAAGAAAAACATTTAAATACGATTCAATGGAACTAATTGTAGAAAAAAAAATTACTACTGCTGAATACATATTATACATTCGAAAAAATTCAAGTATCTTACATTAGTTATAAAAATTAAAAAATATTCAAAAAAATTCCAAATTTTTAAGTGATTTTTAACGTGCTGTAACTTGGAGGAAAATGGTCGTACAGTGAAAATAAAAAAAGCAAATTGTAGCTTCAAGTGTCTAAGTCTCAGATCTGGTCTTGAAAAATTTTCATTGTAATAAAAAAAGAATAATAAAAAAAACCCTGCAAAAAAAACTTTCCAAAGGCCCTAGGGGTATAAGCATGGTGATTTTGCCCCCGAAAGGTATCGGCTTGATACTGCGGGGATTTTTAGGTACTAATTAGATATTATGATCCTGAGAGTTTCAGCTTTTGAAGACTTAAGTGCTTTTAAATTTTTTAAAAAAGGTACGCCATATAAAAAAAAAAATGAAAACCACTTTTTAAGAAAATATTTACTTTATTTACATGTTTAAAGTGTGAATCATTATTTTCCTAGTTTTTATATGTTCTTGAATGTTATTTGCAAAAATAATCTCTGCATCAGCAGTTAAATTTTGTCATATCATATAATATCAACTAAAATATTATAAACATTATACACATATAAAACAGGAAATAGATTTTAGTTTGTAAATTATGAATACATAACAACAAATGAAAAATATACTTGAGGAAAAAAATGTATAATCATATTTTATCAGTCTTCATCACTATCCTCTTCAATCACAGGTGAAATACTGTCTCTATCAAATAATTTGCTAAGTATTTCAGCAGGCCTTAAAATCTTTGTTAAATATCTCCCGTGTGATAAATAGTAAACAACAGCAGCAACATGAGAGCAACATCCAATTGTTCTCAGACCATTTGCACACTCACAACTATGCCTCAATATGCTTTTTGGACCAATAGCATTCTTTTTATACTCAATAAAACATCTATAAACCTTTCTATTAATATGTCTGGATTGAACTTGAATTTTGAGTATATTTGATTGTTCTTTCACATATTGAATAGTGAGATTACCTGTTTCATCAAGCATTTCTGCTAAATAGATGACAGCCTGTTTCAATTGATAGGAACCAGTGAAAAAAATACGCAGATCATTTTCTGTCATTTCTGGAAAGTCTTCAAGAGTTTCAGATGAAATTGTTTGAAAGGCCAATTTTTTTCGCTGCCAGCCATTTTTTTGAACGTCTTCAGCTAACGTATTCACTACATTATTTTGCGATTTCATTGTTTTGATGACTTCATCCAAAAACTCTAAGTCGGAAGTAAGACGCTTACTATACGTATTGAAGCAGGCTGTTTCCCATTTAGCAGAAATGCTAGATGAAACAGGTTATCTCACTATTCAATATGTGAAAGAACAGTCAAATATACTCAAAATTCAAGTTCAATCCAGACACATTAATAGAAAGGTTTATAGATGTTTTATTGAGTATAAAAAAAATGCTATTGGTCCAAAAAGCATATTGAGGCATAGTTGTGAGTGTGCAAATGGTCTGAGAACAATTGGATGTTGCTCTCATGTTGCTGCTGTTGTTTACTATTTATCACACGGGAGATATTTAACAAAGATTTTAAGGCCTGCTGAAATACTTAGCAAATTATTTGATAGAGACAGTATTTCACCTGTGATTGAAGAGGATAGTGATGAAGACTGATAAAATATGATTATACATTTTTTTCCTCAAGTATATCTTCCATTTGTTGTTATGTATTTATAATTTACAAACTAAAATCTATTTCCTGTTTCATACGTGTATAATGTTTATAATATTTTAGTTGATATTATATGATATGACAAAATTTAACTGCTGATGCAGAGATTATTTTTGCAAATAACATTCAAGAACATATACAAACTAGAAAAATAATGATTCACACTTTAAACATGTAAATAAAGTAAATATTTGCTTAAAAAGTGGTTTTTATTTTTTTTTAACTTCCCGCTAAGAAAATTGTAAATTTTCAAAAATTCGGGAAGTTATTGGTTTCGGTCCGATTTACGAAAATCGAATTTCCATCAGACGTCGACGTTTCGAGGTCCTAGGAAGCTATCCTGACTAATTTTACGATGATGTCCGAGTGTATGTATGTGTGTACGTACGTACGTACGTACGTACGTATGTATGTATGTAAATATTCATAACTCTTGAACGGATGAACCGATTTTGATCGTTGAGGTGTCATTCGACGCGGCTTGTTAATGTCTTGAAGCCGTAAAAATTTGAACTTAATCGGTAGGGTGCGTTCAGAGATATTTCAAAAATAAAATTTTTTCGAAAATATTTTATTTGGATAACTTTTAATTTGCTCGATGGATTTATTCCAAAATCTAATCAGCTCTAAAACTCTATAAGCCGCGTCGAATGCCACCTCAACCATCAAAATCGGTTCATTCGTTCAAGAGAAACCGTTGACGAAAGAATTCAAAAAAAAATTTTTTTTTGGTTTTTTCGAAATTTCTCAAAAACGACTCGATAAATCGATTTCAAAATTTGATCAGCTTTAGAACTTGATAAAACACGTCGATTGCCGCCTCAACCATCAAAATCGGTTAATTCGTTCGCGAGATATCGTGGGAGAAAGAAATGCTAAAAAATCGTTTTTTACAAAACAATGGCATACAAAAGTATTTGCGAGCTCGAAGAGCTCGAAAATGTATTCACAATAATGTTTTCGAGCTCAACGAGCTCGAAAACAGCGGGAAGTTTTGGGGCTGGCCCGCAGGGTCATCTGACAGACCGATTTTTCTATATGGTGTACCTTTTTTAAAAATTTTAAAAGCACTTAAGTCTATAGGAAATTGGATGAGGAATCCAACAAAAATTATTTCATAATTGTACCAGAACCGTAACATCGTGAAAAGTCGAAATTAAAACTAAAAAGTCATTTTTTTCGAGGTTGTTGTCGACCGATCAAGCTCCCAATTTTTTTCCGAGGAGCTACTATCGACCCCCAAAACATATCCCGGGTATAAGTCAATCGATAAAATAGTCTCTGAGAATATTCATTTTATCTGATTTTTACATATTTGGCTTTTTCTCGAAGACCGATTGGTTTCAAAAGCTGAAACTCTCAGGATCTTAATATCTTATTAGTACCTAAAAATCCCCGCAGTATCAAGCCGATACCTTTCGGGGGCAAATTCACCATGCTTATACCCCTAAGGCCTTTTTGCTCGTCTTAAAAAAAGTCTATGAGCTTCAATAAATTGTTTTTAATAATCTATCCATGAACCTCTTTTGGTTAATTTAATTTGCCGCCTTTAAAAAGTCCCTACGACGATTTGGCGCGAATTCATCATTGATCAAAGCGAAAAAGTCCATTTTGACTTTGACACTCAAAAACTCAGGATATCGAAGATATAAAATCTTTAGAGCCAAGAAAATCTAAATCAAGACAAAAATTTCTTGAAGCAAGATAATTGGCTTTCAGAAATAAATCATTGGCTAAAGAAAATATTTCTTGAGTCAATATAAATTTTCTACCAGTGCATACATCAGTTGTAAGCTTTGAAGGCGTTTTCTCTAAAGTCAACATGCTGTTTTGTAAAACTACGACTCCTGTATAATAATTAAAAATTTTTGGGTAAAATTACAATGCACTTTGAAATTCTTCAATTAAATTCGTGATAAAAAAAATTTAGGGTTGTAAAATTTCAGTGATTTCTGTGTAATTCGATTTAATATATTCTTTTATTATTTTACTAAGAATTTTGTGAAATTACAATTCATGAATAATACATAAAAACTAATGGTAAAATTACAATACACCTTGCAATTCTACAATAAAATTCGTGAAAAAGAAAATCAAAGGTTGTGAAATTTCAATGACTTCATTGTAATATTAATTACAATAAATTTTTTTAATTTTACTAGAAATTGTAGCGAATAGACTTACAAACATTTTGTGTAAACTTTAAACGATTGTCATTTAAAATCAACGTATTGTTTTGTAAAATTACAAATCGGGTATAATAAATAAAAATGTATGGAAAAATTACAATACGCTCTGTAATTCTACAATAGAATTGGTAAGAAAAAAATTGAGGTTTGTCAAATTTCAATGACTCCATTGTAATATTAATTACAATACTTTTTTTAAATTTTACTAAAGATTATAGTTGTTATGTCTAAATAATTTTTTTTTTATTTTAATAATTATTTAAAATAATTATTTCTGAGCTCCTCTTTGCAAAGCGCGCGAAAACGCAGCGTCAGCTTTTTCACTTATTTTCACTTAATTTCACTTTTTCAAATATTGGTCTAAAATTCGATCTGACGCAACCGTAGTAATCGTGCGTCTAGTACAATATTTGTCGGATTTTAAAAACCATCCGGTACGATCGAACCAGTGACGCAAATCACGTGAATTTGCGATTCCATCTCGTGCCGAGTTAATTTGCGCATAAAACCACTTTTCGGGTGTGTAAAAGGACGCATTAAATATAAATTAAAATCTTAATAAAATATCTGTTAAGGATAAATAATCCTATAATATAAATTAAATATAAAGTTGTCAAAACTAGAGTGAATAAGTGACGTTTAGTTAAAAACGTTGTAATTTGAACCATCAAAATAAAGACAAAGTTCATCACTCCAACCTTGCGGTTTTCATTCGAGAGTAGTACATAAGGTCTTATTCTATAACCCAGCCGCGCCCACTCAACCCAAATCCTAGGAGGAAGGTTAAGCGAGCTGCAACGTTCTGGAGGGGTAAAATCTGCCGTACTAGAAGAAGTTACATCGAAAGGTAGGTGAAAGAATTATTTTTCTATCCTTCATAAAATACTTTTGGCTTAAACAAGAGCACCAGTCTCTTCGGAGACGTTTGGGTTCTTAATTCTCGAAAAGATCCACTATAAATAATAAATTATAGGAAGATAATTTCTTCCTCGTATTCTTTATTGTTGTCCGCACCCTCCAACCCGCTTGTCCAAAATTACTATCACTACCAAAGGGAGAAATCCCGGATAAATAATTAAAAATTAAGCGGCGGACATAACATAGTAAATTAAATTACAAGCATTTTTGGTTAATTTTGAACGATTTCTATTTAAAATCAGAGTACTGTGTTGTAAAATTACAGCTCGTGTGTAATAAATAAAAATTCATAGCGAAATTACAAAACACTTTGTAATTCTACGATAGAATTTGTAAAAAAATAATTAAGGTTTGTAAAATTTGAATGATTTCACTGCAATATAAATTACAATATTTATTTATAATTTTACTAAGAATTATTGCAAATTGAATCACAAACATTCTTTGTAAACTTTTATCGCTTGTTATTCAAAATCAATGTACTGTTTTGTAAAATTACAACTCGAGTACGATTTATACACAGAGATGGTAAAATCACAACTTATATTAGTAGTTTTCCTAATACATCATGCAAGATCACTCAAATTGCGTTGTAATTTTGTATTGGCATACATTGGTTTGTATTTTTACCATACTATTGCTTTGTAAAACTATTGTAATTTTACAAAAATTTTTAACAGTGTATATACCCGGGAAAAAATGATCAGACCTGATCAGACATGAACAGGCATGAGTCTTCAGGCCTGATCAGACATGAAAAATGACCATGCCTGACCAGGTCTGATCAGGTATGTTCATGTCTGTTCATGCCCATCCGGGTAAAAAAATTATATATAAAAAATGGCCCTATATAATTATATATAATTATGTATAACTATATTCAATTATACATGTATATAATTATTGCTATAAAAATAAAAAAATAAAAAAATTCGGACGTGTGCAGGATTTGAACCGTGGACCTTGCGCTCGAAAGTGTAACTCGCTACCCACTGACCTAAGAGATTTAGTTGAAAAGTAAGTTTCGTATGAACTTCAAGTAATAAAAATCTTATACGTGATAGATTCTTGGTCAACAAAATTTTAGATCTATGAGCAGACATGAACAGCCATGAACAGACATGAACATATATGACCAGGCATGAACAGGCATGGACAGGTATGATCAGGCCTGAGCGTATTTAACGCTTCAGACATGAACAGGCATGAACAGACATGGGATACAATAGTATTTTTGAGCTCGAAGAGCTCGAAAATGTACTCACAACAATGTTTTCGAGCTCAAGGAGCTCGAAAACAGCGGGAAGTTTTTGGGCTGGCCCGCAGGGTCAACCGATAGACAGATTTTTTTTTATTTTTCTAGCTCGGCATTTGCACGTCATATAAATGAGCTCATAGCATATTCTTGTAGAGAATTTAAGGCTCTACAAAAAAGTTCTCTTATTATTTTTTGATAAATCCATCCATTCGAAAGTTATCGGAGCTGGAAGTCAAATCTATAATAAATTCCCAGATCTTTTTACTTTTCCAGCAAAACTATCAGACTTATCAAAAAATGTCAAAGAATCTTTTTTAGAGACAATTTTATTTCCTACAAATTATTTTTCATGAAATTCTTTGAAATACCGCATTGTTTTCGAGTTATTTTCATTTTAATACCAAGCTCGTAAAAATAATAGTCTTCTACTCTATTCTGAGAACTTAAGATTAAAATGAAAATAACTAGAAAACAATGCGGAATTTGAATGAACAATATTTTAACTAATTTGTAGGCAATAAAATTGTCTATAAAAAAGATTCTATGACATTTTTTGATAAGTCTGATAGTTTTGCTGGAAAAGTAAAAAGATCTGGAAATTTATTATAGATTTGACTTCCAGCTCCGATAACTTTCGAATGGATGGATTTATCAAAAAATAATAAGAGAACTTTTTTGTAGAGCGTTAAATTCTCTACAAGAGTATGCTATCGACTCTTTTATATGACGTGCGAATGCCGAGCTAGAAAAAAAAAAAAAAAAATTTTCCCATGCTATTTAAATGGGAAATGGAGAATTGCAAATGAGACCTTTTAATATTAATATTAAGAGCTCAAATTTTAATAGAATTTTTTTTTCATCATCTCAAACAATATTTTCACTGTAACTAAAAAAAAAAAAAAATAGTCATTTTTTTTGGCCCACCTCACTGTTCATGTATACAATGTATGAGGCCATATATTACTAAATGTACTATCATATTTGTTAATGTATGATCCGCATCTTTACGATGCGCGCGCACAGGGGTTACACGAAAACCAAATGTTAAAGTTGCTACATACACAACACGTGTTTTAAAAGTGCGAATTTTATATGTGCTTAATAATTATATTCAGTATACTGAATCACTATAGTGATTTAAATTGAACATTTTGATAAATATTATTTACTACTTATTTGTAAATATTAGTGAAGAAAATTGTGCTTCGATACTTTTTTAAGTGCTTCAGTATGTTATGTCCGATTTCGTAATTTTTTCAAATTCATGTTGAACACACCCAATATCCCAAAGGAATAAATATTCCATTTTCTCAAAAGAGAAATTAAGATGGGTTAATCGAGCGGTACAAAACACCGCACCAGATTTCTTTCTTTTCCTGTTCCTCGTTCCCTTATTCTTCCAAGCTCCCCACCTAGTTCTTGCAATGGTCATCCTAATGCGTGGTAACACCCACAATTAGCACTGACTTAAATTAAGTTCCGTCAACGGGACATCTCATACTTTGTAAGACGTTGAAAATTCCCCTCCCTAAACACGGACCCCCATGGTTCCAACGTAGAAATTTTTCAAGAGCAAAGACACTCTACCGAGCACCGGCTTGCTTTTCGGTTTGTAGCTGAGTTACCCTCAGCAAAGAGTCGCATCTAGGTACAGCAGTATCCTCTAAACCTCAATTAGTAAAAAAAAAAAAAATAAAATAAAACCGATCACGTCGCTTTTATGATAAAAAGAAAATAGATAAAAAAAAAGTTAAACAGTGAAAAATACACCAACATATTAAAATAGAAATATATATATATATTCGTATCTGTGCACCCGGGTGCCAGTTATAATAAATAAATAAATTTCAAAATTCGTATCGCGAAGAAAACTTAATAACAAGTAAAGAAAATTTGATAAGAATAAAAGTGCTGTTGGTTGTGGGTGTTTAATTAAGTGTGTGTTCACTGTGGTGATCGCAATTATATTCATACAATTAAATTAATAAAATTAAAGGCTACATTGATTATTATAATAAAAAAAAAGGAAATAAATAAATACACTGTGCGTGCGAAAGGGTTACCAATAATCCAAAGTATATCTCTGTAATATTAAAAATTCAAATAAAAGAAAAAGTGAACAAATGGTTAAGAATCGAAGGAAATCTTGTTAGAGAGTATCATCTCTATTTTCCATAAATAAAAATAAAAAAAAATTTTTGTCTTTGTGTAACAGTTACAGTTGAGATATATAAATATATATAATAAACGAACAGTGTTAATAACCATAGTGTATCATTTATAAAATAAGTTAAATAATAAGCAATCCCACGAGCCCTCATTCTAAGATTCAAAGGGGTAGGAGAGAACGAGCATCCAGTTCAAGGGCCCAGAAGGAGGTAGCAGTCTCCAGGAAAAATAAAGATATTTTTATATACATACATAACAGCAAAAAGGTAAGAAAGTCTTAATTGTCCTCCTATCTTTAGTCTATCTTAACATTTCAAATCAGCCTCTAAATTTTAAGAGGAATCAAGGTTGCAATATTTGAAAATTATAGATTGGGTAATATCCTTCTGTATTCAGATATATATATATATATATATATATATATATATATATATATATATATATATATATATATATATATATATATATATATATATATATTGATAACCCTGTTTCTTTAAACAAAATCTAAGAGAAATTCCACATCGAAACGTATCCCAAAAATTAAAATAATTAAGGCTTGAAATAGGAAAAAAAAAAAATCGAGCCGAAAATTGCATTAGTTAGTCCGAACGCCTAACCCACGCAACCCACATTAATTAAATAAAAGTCGGACATAACAAGTATAATTGAGGTTAACAATCCGTATGTATTATTTATTGATATAAATTATTATATTATTATTTAATCTAATTTCTACTAAATATTATTAAATTATTAATTTTAAATATTTATTATTGATTATTGTATATTTAAAAAATAAATATACAAAGTATAAAAATATATATAAATATACGTAAGATATAACCTGTAAAAAACGTATCGTTGTACAGTTAAGGAAAAATAAATAAATATTTAAAAAATAAATCAATAAATTTAACACAATATTTGTGATAAAAATTACAATCGAATATTAACTTAAAATAATAAATATTTAAAATTAATAATCTAATAATATTTTGTATAAAGTACAAACATAATAGATATTTATTATTCTCTGAATTTAATATTTTTTATAAATTATTATATATTAAATTTAGAAAATATTAAACGTTTTTAGAATAATTGAAAAAATTGAATAATCAAATTTTAAATAATACTGAAAATTGAATATTTAATTAAATTATTAATTTTTAATATTAATTTCTCTACAATGAAATTTGCTCATCAACCTAAGATTCTGTTATCCCTAATTAAAAAAGAGAATGAAAGAGGATTAAAAATGAACTGAATCCTTTTTCATTCTCTAAAGAGAATTAAATAGTATTTAGGAGAATTCACATTTAGAAATTTTCAATACTTTTAAATTCTCTTTAGAGAATTAACTAGAATTAAGGAGAATTCATATTTTGAAATCTTTAATACTTTTTAAGTCTCTTTAGACAATTAAATAGAATTAAGGAGAATTTATATTTTGAAATATTTAATACTTTTAAATTCTTTTCAGAGAATTAAATAGAATTAAGGAGAATTCATATTTTGAAATTTCCAATACTTTTAATTTCTCTTTAGAGAATTTAATAGAATTAAGAAGAATTCATATTTAGAAATTTTTAATACTTTTTAATTCTCTTCAGAGAATTAAATAGAATTGAGGAGAATTCATATTTTGAAGTTTCCAATACTTTTAAATTCTCTTTAGAGAATTAAATAGGATTAAGAAGAATTCATATTTAGAAATTTTTAATACTTCTTAATTCTCTTCAGAGAATTAGATAGAATTAAGGAGAATTCATATTTTGAAATTTTCAATACTTTGTAATTCTCTTCAGAAAAATCGAATAGAATAAAGAACTATTCCCAAGAAAAATATAGAGAGCCCGAACTGGAATGGATATCCCGAATTGTCTATGGGGAAGACCACTGGTTATAGCAAATATAATATATTATCTATACCAGATATATCTATATATATATATATATATATATATATATATATATATATATATATATATATATATATATATATATATATATATCTATATTAGGGTGATCCAAAAAATAACAAACTTTTTTTTTTCTTCCAAACAGGTTCAAAAGTTTCATTTAGATAAAAAAAGACGCCTGTGAAAATTAGAGCTCTTAATATTAGCATTAAGAGGTTCCTCATCGCACTTTTCTATTTCCCATAAGAATAACATGGGAAAAATTTTTTTTCCGTCTTCTGATTATTATAAGTAGCTAACGATGCGTCATAGGAATAAATGGCAGGCATATTTTTGTAGGGAATTGAATGCTCTACAAAAAAAGATTCTTATTATTTTTTGAGGAATCTATTTGTTCAAAAGTTATTTGAGGTTGAAGTCGAATTCATATTAAATTTTGAGATTTTCTACTTTTCCGGCGAAACTATCAGACTTATTAGAAAATATCATCAGACCTTTTTTGTAGACAATTTTATTCCCCAAAAGTTATTTCAAAATAAGTTTTTTCGAATTCCGCATTGTTTTCTAGTTATTTTTATTTTAATGTCAAGCTCTTAAAATCGATCAGAAGACTATTTTTTTATGAGCATGACATTAAAATAAAAATAACTAGAAAACAATGCGGAATTCGAAAAAACTTTATTTGAAATAACTTTTAGGGAATAAAATTGTCTACAAAAAAGGTCTGATGATATTTTGTAATAAGTCTGATCGTTTCGCCGGAAAAGTAGAAAATCTCAAAATTTAATATGAATTCGACTTCAACCTCAAATAACTTTTGAACAAATAGATTCCTTAAAAAATGATAAGAATCTTTTTTTGTAAAACATTCAAATCCCTACAAAAAGTATGCCTGCCAATTATTCCTATGACGCATCGTTAGCTACTTATAAAAATCAGAAGACGTAAAAAAAATTTTTCCCATGTTATTCTTATGGAAAATAGAAAAGTGCGATGAGGAACCTCTTAATGTTAATATTAAGAGCTCTAATTTTTATAGGCGTCTTTTTTTATCTAAATGAAACTTTTGAACCTGTTTGGAAGAAAAAAAAAAAATTTGTTATTTTTTGGATCACCCTAATCTATATATATATATATATATATATATATATATATATATATATATATATATATATATATATATATATATATATATATATATATATATATATATACATATATGTACACTTATCCAAAAAATTAAAGGAACAAGAAAATTTTATAAATTTTTTAGTGATTTTTGGAAGGCTGTATTTTCGTGAAAAATAATCGTATCGAAAAAATTAAAAAAGCAAATTGAAGCTTGAAATCTCTAGTTCGAAAACCTTCCAGCAAAATATTTTTTTGAGCCTCGGTTTTTGCGGGATCATAAGAAAAAGGTCGAGACAAAATTTTTCTAAATTTTTTTGTTTTGTTTTTTAGGTCTACGGGGCCGGGAAAATTTTTTAAAAAAAAACGAATTCATGGCTTGTTTAGGAAATTTATTCAGCTACAATTTGCTTTTTTTGTTTCTCTGTACGTTAATTTGCTGCTGAGATATCAGCCTTCAAATGAAAAAGGTTCCTTTTGTCTTTGATTATTGATATCTCAGCAAGTAATGGTCACACAGTAATTGAAAGGGCAGTTTAATAAAGTTGAATAAATTCCCTACAAGCTCCATTTTCGATTTTTTCAGAAAAAAATTTTTCTTCATCCTTGATATCCATTTGAAAAACCCACAAAAAATGGCCATTTTCTGGTTTTTTAGTCAACTCATCGCTCCTCTGCAAATATCGATAAAAAAAATTATGGTGCCAGGTAATTTTACAGCTTAATGTGCCCTAAAAAACCCTAAAAATTTTCAGATTGATCCATTGAACCGTTCGTCCAGACCGATTGCTCAAAGTTTTACAAAACAATTAAAGGAACAAGTTTTGTTCCTTAATTTGTGTAATCATTACCAAAATGAAAAAATTAATTTTTTTTTGATTTTCTTTCATTTTTGCGTTAGTTATTCAGTAAATGTAAGGTAATGAGGAAAAAAAAATTTTTTTCCAAATACGAGACCAAACAAGAATTTTTTTACATTTTTTTTTTTTACGTTTTATTCAGGGGGTTATTTTTTTTTTCGTTTTTCGGAAAAAAAATTTTTTTTTTTCTCTCGAGGGTTAACTCGAGGCGTCAGCGCTTATTTATATTTGATAAAATATAGAAAAATAAGTTTATCAACTATTACTCTGTAACCGTGCAGCAGTGATCTAAGACGTGAGAGTGTGGCTCTCCTGCTTCATCTACTTCTCTCTCTCTCTCTCTTCTTGTTCTGAAAGACAAGTGCAGCAGTCTAATCTCTGCGTTAGAATTTGGGGGATGATTTTGCGCAGCATGGGACCGCAAATTAGTCCCTGCGCATAATTAGGTCGGGTCAACGCAGGTTGGTGGCCCAGAGAACTGACCCAAGACTAATCAATCAAGAGACGACACTTGAGTTCTAGAGTGCTAACTGATCAGTCTCTTTTCTTTTCTGCTCTACTAAGCTTGTTAAATATTTTTCCGAGCAAGTTTATGCATGTAAACTAGTGAGTGATTAAACTCATAGCTGATAATAAGTTACGCCAAGTGTTTGTGGTCTTGTGAACTGTTTTCGCCACCTGAAGGGCCAACCACGTCTTCCATCATCTCCAAGGACATTTGCAGTGGATACCAGGAGGATGAACAGACGACCAGTACCGACTGTAAGTTTTGATATTTGGTCGCCACACACATATATTTTATAATATTATACGCATACGATTTCTTTCTCTCTTCAACGCGATAGATTGCCCATCATTTATTCTCACTCGTTATTATTTTATTCCCGCGCGTTTCGAGTCGACGAATTTCTCTAAATTACTTGTAAAATATATATATTGTAACATGAGGAAATTCGACCTCGACCCGTGGTTCAATATTATTTGAATAAAATAAATAGTTATCCGGTGAGCCAATTCGAGTGACACCTATGAGCAAAGATTTCGACTTTGACCAAGCAATCGACTCGACGCATTGATTGTCACGAGAGATCCGGGATAGACGCCGTACTGAACGGCCACGTTTTTTTTTATCTGAACAATTCGACTCGACCAAATGAACAGAATTCGATTCCGACGTTTGAACAATTCGATGTACGACATTTAAGATCAATCCGAGTTTGATCAACGAACAATAATTCGCGACAATTAAGTGCGATCGACAATAACCGAGTTCGTGAACAAGTGAACAAGCCGAAGCATCGGCGCGAATCTGACCAAAGTGTACGAGTGCAATAATTAATAAAAAATGTGCAGTGCGTACGTAATAATAATTAATTAAATCATTAATTACGCGTAAAAAATATATGATCGTGCAATTTAACGTGTTACCGAAATAAAATATTATTTTATATTTTATTTTATTTCATCGAGCAATTCTGAGAATTACGGATTATCCGTGTCTCATTCGTACCGAGTCGAGTCTTACGTTTACAATACTCTAACGTCATTCGTCAAGTATTTCGTGTGAAAAATAAAATGATTTTATGTTAATTTCGTCAACCGACTGTGTTTTCTCCGAGCAATGAACTAATCGTGTTTTTCGATCAACTACGACTTTTTTTGATAATTTTGTTTATATCGAGTCAAGCCGACAACGGCAAATTATTATTTTGTTTGTAACCGATTATTTTTGTGAGACGGATCAATTTATTATTCTGTGTTCAATATACGATTAATTAATTTTGTTTAATTCTGATCAATTATTTATCGTAATCTTAAGTGCCTGACCTTTCCCCGATCCGCCACCCTGAGTCGACATTTTTGATAAGTTTATTTGGTGATATTAAAATCACCAGGCGCCCAACTATAAATTTTGAACAAGGTTGCCAATAATCGTAAGTGTATTCGGACTTCACTCCGGTAGATCCCCGGTGGTGAAAAACCCGTTACAATATATATATAAAATTTAAGATAATTTAAGGGGAAAAACTGTACATAATGAGGGATTTGGTTAAATAAAATAAGTAAACCCGTATGAAAAAGCAATATATGAGCTTCAGTATAATTCAAAATATATGATAAATTATATGGAATTATAAGAAGTCATATATGGAGCCATATACAAAATTTTGCCGAAATATTATATGATTTTATAATTTGCAACATATATATTGGTAATATATTTTTTTTACATGCTAACTTATAAGTATTGCATATAATATTTTATACTATACTT
The DNA here is from genome assembly GCF_029852145.1 of Microplitis mediator. Lineage (NCBI taxonomy): Eukaryota > Metazoa > Arthropoda > Insecta > Hymenoptera > Braconidae > Microplitis > Microplitis mediator. The sequence continues at coordinate 13,434,324 of NC_079974.1, forward strand.
TGAGTTATATGACAAGATATATGATTTAATTATATGACTGACATATAATATTTATACATGTAAATATATAATTATATAAATATATGTTCACATATATTTGGATAAATGTATGTAAATATATAATTATATAGATATATGTTTACATATATTTGCACAAATATATGTAAACATATATGTGTTTAAATATATGATAGATTTATATAATTAATATATAATGTAAGCTACGATATTTTTAATATTTTTATGTAGTTACATGATAACTTCAACTATTTATATTTTTTTTTACTCTAGTGATGGAGTGTAATTATTTTTACTTTATCGTATGTTATTATTTATTATAAATGAAATAATATTAAATTAGATACACATGTCATTTTTTTGTTTTTAAAATTATTATTATTTTTATACTAGTTAATCTTATTATCAGTTATGTAATTACATCAATAATAAATAAACTAAGAAAATAATCACAAACAAATTACAAAAATAATTTTATGAACTCATTATTTGAAAGTATAAGAAAACCTTAACCACGTTTAATTTGTGGAATAATCAAAAACACACCAAATTTTCGATTTTTTTTTAAAGATTTGTTGCTTCTGCGAATTTCTCAATTTATTGCCATCAGTTGCCTTCCTGTGAATAAAAAAATAAATTTTTAAAAGTGATGAATATATTTATTTATTTTTGTTAAGCTCACGATATGCACATCAATATAATAGTTTTGTGTTTTAGCAATATCACTTTTCATAATGTAATAAAAAATAAAATTCAAATTCAAAACTATTAATTGATGTGCTTTTAATTGAAAAATTAAATTTAAATTAATGGGTATCGTATCGATTCGGATTTATGGTACAAAAAAAAAGTGAATTTTTATTGTTGTCAATGAGTTAATTTGATCGATGATCAAATACACAAATTTTAAAAACATAATTTTAATGAATATCCAATATTATACCCATTATCACCAATCTAAGCATTTCAAGTCAACAGTATTAAATTTTTAACGTACCTGCTCAATATTAACGATTTTTTCTTTATTTTTTCTTCTCAGATCACATAAAAAATTATTAATCGCAGCACCTAATATTGATTTTTTACAATCTGGAAACTTTTCATTGACGGTTTCTGAAAAATGCACAAAATGATAGTTAAATTAAAAAAATAATACTACATGATTTCACTTACTGATTATAATAAACGTTTTAAAAACTATAAATGCAAAAAATACATTAATGCTACATAAATAACCCTGATTAGAAAATACGATTTGTGAAAATCAAAAACGATCAAAAATTCAATCATCTTTAATACTCCTAATCCTCACGGATTTTCACATTTAATCATCTCTAATCATCAAAAGATGATGAATTATTTTACGATTGAAAACGATTTATGACGATAGAAATTCCTAATCGTCCTGAATCATTTTTAATCGTAAAATAATCAATCATATATCGATGATTAAAGATGATTCATGATGATTAAAAATATTTTATCGTCATAAATCGTCTTTATTCGTACAATAATATTGGAATTTCCGGTCCCCGCGTGAGGATTAAAAACGATTCATGAAATTTCAATCATTTTTAACACTCTTTAGTCATCAATTTACGATTCATGAGAATTCAAAACGATCAAAACATTTGTAGTCTTTATTAATCGTACTTTTTAATCAGGGAATATTAACTGATAAGTAATAATTGATTATATAAATTTGTTTAAAACGAATATGATCGGATAAATCTTGTATTTTTTTTTATTTTTAGTTATGGGAGTTTTTAAAACTTTCAGCTTATAAATTAAATTTACGCTTAGTCCTGTAGAATTCAGAACGGTTATTCCGAAAGCCAGTTATATGAAAATCAAGTTATTGCTCCTATAAAAAATTTGTGTTGAACTTTACCTTCTATTGCTGCAATTATCTCAGGGTTTAAGCCCGGTCGTTTATCGGCATCTTTGTTAATCCTGCTTGTATTCCCTCTGAGGTTACTTTTTAATAAAATATCTAAGGGGAATAATGCTTTTACAAGAGCAATACCCATCGACTGATAAGTTGTTTTGACTTGAGCAACTCTCCAAGATTTAGCAGGTATAAAAACATTACTACCAGCATGCCCAAGTTCATGCTAAAAAAAAGTCAATTTATGAAAAACTTATATCTTTTTTTTAACTTCCTGCTAAGAAAATTGAAAATCTTCTAAAATTCGCGGTGAACCGATTTCAATCGTCAAGGTGTCATTCGACGCAGCTTGTTAATATCTAGAAGCTATGAAAAATTGAGCTTGATCAGTACGTTGCGTTCGAAGATATTTCAAAAATAAAATGTTTTCAAAAATGTTTTTTTTTTATAACTTTTAGTGTACAAGGTAGATTGATTTCAAAATCTAATCAGCTTTCAAACGCCATAAGCCGTGCCGAATGCCATCTCAACCATCAAAATCGGTCTATTCGTTTAAGAGAAACCGTTAACGAAAGAATTAAAAAAAAATTTTTTTTTAGTTTTTTTTTTTTAATTTCTCAAAAACGACGATAAATTAATTTAAAATTTGATCAGCTCTAGAACTCAATAAAACGCGTCGATTGCCACCTGAATCGTCTCAATCGATCAATTCGTTTGAGAGATATCGTTGGAGAAAAAAATGGTAAAAAACGTTTTTTTTTCGAAAACACCGGCATACAGAAGTATTTTCGATCTCGAAGAGCTCAAAAATGTATTCACAACAATTTTTTCAAGTTCAACGAGCTCGAATACAGCGGAAAGTTTTGGGGCTGATCCGCAGGGTCAACTGATAGACCGATTTTATTTTTCAATTTGTAAGTAGTGTGTATACCTCAGCGTTATCATTTTCGTGTCGTGGATTATTTATTACATTCTGAAAATTTTCTTGCTTCGCTTTGATATCCTTAAGCTCTTTTAGCATTGTCAGTAATAGATTTTTTGTTGATGAATCTGAAAAGTGATTATCAAAATTAAATAGTACTTGCATCGACCCCCTTCTTCTGATTAATATAACGTTTTTAATCGCATTTTTTTTTTTTTGGCTAATCAGAAGTTTATCACACTTTTTTTTTTAACGAGATTTAAATTTTTTAAAAGATTCAATTTAAAATTTTTGAATAATTTTTTGGTCGCTTATCAATAATCTAAATGGTATCTAAAGTACCGACTATCAACTTCAAAAAATCTCCCTGCTTAAAAAATCCAATAGATTCTTATAGCTGTATGTATAAGGCCTATACTTAACTATAGAACTTCTCATTGAACTCATTCATTCTTATAAAATCCTGATGGGATTTTATGAGAATTTATTTGATTCTGCGAGATTTTCTAAACGGTACCAAAAAATTATTGAATTATAAAAAAAAAATCATCATTATGTACCAGATGTAATTTCATTTGAGAGCTGAGGACGATCATCATCTAAATTAAAATCATCTGATCTATCAATATTTTCATGTATTTCTTCATCATCTCTTCCCGACCTTAGATCAAATCCATCATCACTCAGTCCATCACCATCTGTTTCGCTATTACTCTCGCTGCTCAAATCAATCAGTGTACTAATATTTATCTCTGAACATTTCTTACGTTTATTCGATACGCCACTGTTTGTTTTTTCTTTGTCTTTCGAAAAGAAAAAATATATTTTTTTTAACGTATGATATAATTTAAATCTTTCTGTTAAGCATATTTTTTAATTATTCGTTTCATTATCAAACTGCAAGAAAATTTACACTTAATCTTTTCTTTCCATTTGTTTTAGTTTCTTCAAACTGTTTGCTTGTATCAGCCTGCAGATAAATTAAAATTATTATAATAACCATAAAAATAATGATTTTATATTCAGAGTAATATGTAAAACATAATAATAATATATAATAAAATATAAAGTACCCTGCATAAAAAATCCGATAGATTCTTACAGCTGTAAGTATAAGGCCTATACTTAATTATAGCACTTTTCATAGAACTCATTCATTCTTATAAAATTTCCATGGGAATTGATAAGAGTCTATTGGATTCTATGAGATTTTCTAAACAGGGTACACTCATCAAAATATTATAAAATTATATTTTTTAAATAAAAAAAGAAAAAAAAATAATTTTTCACGAATGTAATTTTTATCAAAATTGCCCAATATGGATAAAAAAAAAAAGAAATGAAGAAAGTAAGCATTTTGAAACTGTAGCTATTTTTAGTTCTCTGTAATTAGAATATAAAAGTTTTGAATAGTTACAAGACAACAAAAAAAAAAATAAAATGAAATTTTTATTTTTCTTGTGTTTAGTAATAGTAAAGCTTCTGAGTGAAATAATAGTATTTTTAATAAAGCTAGAAAATATGAATCTATTTTTTAATTTTTCATGGGAACCGAATTCTAAATCAGGGTAGTCACAAAAAAATGATTTAAAAACTCCCTAATTTCCTGGTTTTCCAGTGAAGTTTTTCACATTTTTCCCTGATTCAGAAATTTCATTCGTATCATTAAGATATTCAAAGTTTTGATCATATTTTCGATGTCAATATTTAAATTTGGTGATTAAATCATGTGAGAAAGCAAAAAAAAGTCAATAAAATGAATTAACATGGCCTCGTTTTAATTATTCGATGTTAAAAATATGAAAATTAGAATATTTAATAAGAAATTTTATAATTAAAATAAATTAAAAATACACTAGTCACCAAAATTAAAGGAAATTTAAAAAATTCCAAATCTCTGAGTGATTTTTAACAGGCTGTAACTCGAAAGCAAATAAGCGTGCAACAAGAACAAAAAAGATAAATTGTAGTTTCAAGTGTCTAGTTTTCTGGTTTGGTCTTGGAAGTTTTTTATTATGCACAGTTCCGGGGTAATCAAAAATCTATCATAATTATCGAAAAAAATTTATTGAAGCCTGTAAACCGTTTTTAAGACGAGCAAAAATTTGGAAAGTTTTTTTTCGATGATTTTCTTAGTATTACTCTGGGACCGTGCATAATAAAAAAATCCCAAGACCAGCTCAGAAAACTAGACACTTAAAGTTACAATTTGCCTTCTTTTTTTTTGTTGTAAGTCTAATTCCCTTCAAGTTACTTTTTAAAATTCCTTGATAATTCCCGATATTCACGGTTTGTGGCCACTCTGTGAATATTAATGTTCTCATAGTTTTAACTGTTTTTTTTTTTATGAATAAATATGTTGAAAAGATGTTAAACGTCAAAAACAATAATCTTTACAAGACTATCTCAGATAATTATACCAATGAAGGTGAAAACATTTCCGAATTTAAATTCTTTTTCAATGGATTTGATACATTTTTTGCAGTTTCATGACAAGAGCTTTGCTTCACTTTTGCACGAGTCAATGGGACTCGTAATGGAGAGACTTGTCCATCTAATTGAACTAATTTTGATTCAAGAGTTTTAATACTGCCTAAGGGAAAAATGAAAATGAGTAAAATAATGTAATTAAAGAAATAAATATGGCTTACACTAATAATGCTTTTAGGAGAAGTAGAAAAGTACCCTGCTTAACAAATCTCATAGATTCTCATTGTTGTATTAATAAGGCCTATACTTAACTATAGCATTTCTCTTAGAACTTATTCATTCTGATGAAATTTGTATGGAAATTTATAAGAATCTATTAGATTCTAGGAGATTTTCTAAATAGGATAAACTATTATACTGTATTAAGTAATATTTAATAAGTTTATCATCAAGTATACTAACTTGATACAGTAATTACTCTTGCATCGTAATATCTCCACCCATCCTTTGGCTTAGTTTTCTTAAATGATCTCCATTCAATCACGTAAGATTCGTCTGGATCTTGATTTTTTTCGTCAAAATTTTTTGGGTCAAAATCTTTAATCCACTCGGCAGGAACACCAGCAGTGTACGTGTTATTATACTTCCCACCGACCCATTGTACAAGGGCTAGTAATTTATTTTTCATTTTTTTTTTAATTGAGATTTCAATAAATAAAAAATTATATTATCTATCAAATTGACAGTTTTTTAACTTATAATTGATGTTCACTTTTTTTTTATTCAAATATTAAAGCTGTTGATTTTTTAATCATAGCAACTATTGCATTAATAATAAATATACATAATACTTAAAATTATAACGAATAAAAAAGCAAAAAAAAAAAATAATTATGAAAAGAAAACGCGGGCCATATATGCAGTATAATGATTTTAAAAGTACAGCCAATATTCCCGATCGGACACTACGTTATTGGCGTTCAAAGTCGATCATTGAAGGGTAATAATACAATAAAAAATGCATTAATCAACTAATCTTAAAGGCTAATATTAAAGACACGCTGTCTATAAACTCTTTATCTCATTACATAAAAAATATTTTTTTTTAACTATGACTTTTCATAATATTCATTGTTATTTATCATGTTTAATATTTTCGTGAAATTTAACAATCTTTAAGACTGGGACATACTATAAATTTTTTATTTTATTTATGTTTCATTTATTAATCAGCTTGTTCATCGACTTTTCCAACAAAAAAAAATTTTTATTAAGCTTTATATCATTCAAGAAGCAAGTTTATTCAGACTAGAAAAGTAAAATTTGCAGGATACTAAAATTACGAAATTATAATTTATTAATAATGTCTTGAATAAATTTTGTACTCGAATGATATAAAGACTAAAGAAAAAACTATTTTTTCTGGAAATCTTTAAAAGTGAATAAAATAGACATCATCAAAAAAATGAAACATGTAGATTGTTTTTTCAATTTTATAGTATGACTTCTACCTTAGAGCTTCAATATATTTATTTTTGCCTCTTTATAAATATACGATTTTTTAAATTCAAGTAAAGAAAAATTTCATTTTTCATTTGTGATTATGATATTTCGCAAAGTTTGATTCATAATTGAGAAAATATTTGAACTAATGAACTAATTCATTAAATTTAATTGTTAAAAGGAAATAAATAAAGATTTTTTGTATTCATAAAATTTATTCTTTGTACACTTTGTCAACTACATATAAATAAATCTAAGCATTTTCTAGTGTGGGAATTCTCATTTAATTTTTCTAACGAGAAGTTAGTAAAATAAATTATTATATATAATCAATCTCTAAATTTAATCAAAGTGAAAATATTATTTCTCAATTTCTGATTAAAAAAAAAAAGTTATAGTTTTAATTTTACAATAATTATTGACTCTGAAATAAAATATTTAAATATATATATACATGTAAAATTAATAGAAACATGGACAGTTATAAAATGTTTATTCTTTAGCACAGTTTTTTTTCCAACGATTTGGTCAAATTTTTGACTAAAACATTACGAAAGTAAAATTGTCCTAAGAATAAATTAGTTTTACTGTCCACGTTCCTGATAATATTATATATATATCTATATACATATATATATATATATATATATATATATATATATATATATATATATATATATATGTATGTATGTATGTATGTATGTATATTTAAATGATGGATGTGATCTTTAATTTGAATATTTATAGCGAAAACAAATCGACGATCACCCAACATGTGTCTAATCAATTACAGCATTTTGAGAAAAATCTTATTGAATTACAAAGTTCCCTCCATTCTGAGAATATTCTTTACCATAACGTAGATGAAATTAATAAAATTAATGAACAAGTACAATAATAAATTTTTTTTTTTATCAAGTAATATAATATACGTTGAATGTTTTGAAATCAAGTTTCAAGTATAATCCCTGAAAAATTGAAAAAGAAAATATTATCTCTATGAGATATCAAAATAAATTTGACGTAAATTATATTAGTTGTATACTTATCTTTTTCCTTTGACACTTAATTTAATTTAATAACTAATATTTCTATTTAGAAGGATGTCACCCATGATAGTGAATTATCACAGGAAGACAATCCTGATATTGAAAATAATTCGGTCTTAGATATTAATTCGAATCATCAATCTTTCGGGCCAGACCATTTATTCACTGAAACAAAAAAAAATCTTAATATTCCGAAAAAATGTTTAATAAATAATTTACTTATTATGTCTATTAAGTGGAGACGAGGAATAACTTATACAGTAGCTTCAGACATGATAAAGTTATTAAATATTTCAACGAATGCACCTAACACTAAGAGCTCGAAATATTATTGGAAAGAAATTATCAACCATTATTCACATGATATTGAAACACATTACATTTGTGTCAAATGTGGTAATTATCTCGGATCTACAACAAACAGAGCTGTTAATTGCGAGAAATGTTCAATTAAAATTGATTTTAATTCCAATGAAGGTTTTTTCTTCTATTTGCCTTTGAAATATCAACTTCGCGAACTTTTTGAAACAACTGACGCCCATAACTTGTACCCACAATATCGAAAAAAAAAATATAATTACGCTATTGAAGATATTTTTGATGGTAAAATTTATAAAACAAGGTTTGAAAATAGATACGACACAATATCCATTAATTTTAGTGTCGATGGAGCTCCAATATTTGACAGTTCAAATACGTCAGCATATCCTGTATTGTGTACAGTCAATGAGTTAAATCCAATCGATCGACGAAATCATCTATTATTGTCTAGCCTATGGTTCGGAAAAAGCAAACCGAAGAGCATGAATGGATGTTTAAAACCATTCATAACTGAAACTCAAAAATTATTCAAAGAAGGTTTTGACTATAATTACGATGGGCAAGTATATAATAAAAAGGTGGTTGCCTTAATGGGCATTTGTGATGCAGTTGCCCGTCCTCAAGTCAGATGTTCCAAACAGTTTAACGGTAAATACGGATGTGGATTGTGTCTACACCCCGGTGAACGAGTAGAAAAAGATCGTGGATACGCACGAGTGTATCCCATTATTAATGGAAATGCTTTTGGAGAAGGTTTGCGAACACATGCAGAAACTCTCAAACACGCTCAGCAAATTGTCAAAGAAAAAAAAAAGGAATCAAGCAAAAATCAGAGCTGTGTGAAGTACCAGGTTTCGACATTATCAAAGGATTAGATGCAGAGTGGATGCATTGTGTTGGTCTTGGAGTTTGTCGACAATTCGCGAATTTATGGTTCGATTCTAAAAATAAAAATATGCCATTTTATTTCGGAGAAGTACTAGAAGACGTAGATAATTTATTGCTTTTAATTTGTCCAACATCAGAGTTTTCACGAACACCAAGAGTTATGACAGATCGAATTCACTGGAAAGCTCATGAATGGATTGCTTTCTTATTTACATATAGTCTTCCAGTTCTCAAACGTTGCTTGCCTAAAAAGTATATTGATCATAGGGCGTTACTTGTAGACGGGATATCCATTTTAGTAAAATCTTCTATAATGAAATCAGAATTATTGTATGCTAATCAATGTTTAGTTGATTTCATTGCTGGCGTTCAAACTCTTTACGGAAAAAAATATGTGAGTTTTGATGTACACCAATTAGCACATTTGGCAGAAAGTGTGGAAAATTGGGGCCCACTCTGGACTCACAGTGCATTCATTTATGAAGATTTTAACCAAGTGTTAATAGAATCTGTTAAAAGTGCGAATGGAGTAGCAATTCAAATCTGTGACTCTTTCAGACTAAGATATGCCATTGAACGTTTACTAAATAAGTTAAAGAATGATCTGGATTTCAATCAAAATGCTTATTTAGAAGAAATTTTAAACAAAAAATCTAAATCCTCGTCTAAACTACACATTGGATACACTGGTGTCTTAGGGGATCCAGTAATATTAACTGAATTACCTAGAGACCAATATTTAGCTTTACAACGATTTGATATTGAGAATGGTCCAAGTACAGTATATTATATATATCAACGATGCATACTAAATAAGCAAGTAATCACGAGCAAGATGTATAAGCGTGAAAAGAAACGAAATAATTACAATGTTATTTTGAAAGACGGCAGAGTTTTTGAAATTAAAAATTTTATTGGAATTAAAAATTCAATGAATACTAGCAGCTATCTAATTGGAAGTTTCTATAAACAAAAAAGTACACCGTTCATACCAAATAGAAGATTGGATCATTTAATCCTTTTAGACAACAAAGATGGCACTCTGATAGCGATTAACACTAATGAATTTGAAAAGAAAGCCACGATCATTGATTTATCCGAACCAGAGCATGGAATAAAACGTTACATAGCTTATGTGCATGTATGTGACTCCGAATTACTGACTTGAATAATCAAAAACTTAAAAAAATAATTTTATCAGTACCGTAATAGTAATTGTTATCATAGTATCAATACTTGAAGAGCTACAATGAAGTAAGAACTCAATCAAGGGCTGAAAGTTTTCATTTATCGATTTAGTCCACTTCGTTTCAAATATTTCCATATTTCAAAAATTTTTACAATCTTCGATGCAGAGTGATCATCCTGAAAAATAAATTATATATTGAATTTTTAAGCTTATTTTAATAATCAATGTGTAACAATATCATAATTACCAATAAAACTTACCGTTAAAGGTCGTAATATAAAAAAAAATAATTTTTAAAATTTCTACAAATTTATTATATTTATGTATTTTTTTTCAAGCGTAAGAATTTTACTTATAACCATATCAATGTTCAAGCAATTACTAGAAAAATAAAAATGGAGCTGAATAATAATATAAAGTTTACTGCCAGATAAGTAAATGCTTTCGATTGTCGGTTACTGAAATAATAAAATATATATAAATATATACCTACATTAACAATAAAATAATTAATATAATTTTGATTATGGTGTTATGAAAAATCAAAATATATGATGCATTGTTATTAGATTTTATTAAGACTTTTTAGCTGACCATAAAAAAACTTACCTCCCGTTTGCCATAGTGGTTATAACCCTTGATTAAAAGATTAATATATTGAATACTCCTGTGATACTTAAAACTGTGATAATTATTTTCATCCAATATCGGTTTAATTAAATTCAAATTTTAGACTCTCACAATCCTAACCTCTTTCCTAAGTCACATGTGTTTATGTAGTATAGACATTATTACACTCGGTTTAACAAAAATAATTTATTTTACAAATGATAAAGATGGACACAAGTAATTTTATTACTATATGAATAAATGGTAAATACGAATTAAAGATGAGTTTAATCTTAATAATAACTAAACGATGAAAGCAAATGTAAATAAACAATATGTCACCAAACACGTGGTAATCATAGATACCCGCTGACATAGAGATAGATATATATCACGAATGCCATTGCGCATGTGCAACTTGTCATTATGAACCAATAGGCCTTTTCACCACAAGTTCAGCTCATGCGCATACGCCATGTTTTAAAGGCGCCAATTCAAAAGTTTCGGACACTCCATACAAATTGCTGATCACACATACACACACACTGCTCATAGATATATACAGCGCGAAAAACATGGCGGATTTGAGACATGCGCATTGAAAATCGAAAGGGGCTTATCGATGCAGATGTAAACTACAAATTCAAATTTAAATTAATTGTTATGTTAATATATGTAATTATAAATATAACAATATATTATCTAATATATAGGGGAGGGAGGGGCAAAAGGGGATACTTAAGGAAATACCAAGTTTTCGAGGATTCAAATACGCTAAATCTTTTTTTTTTAATGATATTCAAAGTAAATAGACGAAATTTTCAGTTACCGTTGAAAAAAAAAATTTTGCATTTCTGCGGGCAAAGTGGGGTACCCCCGAAAAAAGGTAAAAAAAAAAATTCTGGATTTTAAACGAATTTGATTAAGTTGAATTTTTTTTCAAGTAATTGACATGAAGAAAAATTATATTTTACATGTTTATTGGAGACTATGTATATTGTGATATACATTGGTATAGCTGGAATAATTTTTCCACGGCCCGTAGACGCTTTGGAAAAAACAAAAAAATTTTGAATATTTGTTCTCGCGATATTTCTCATGTTTATGCAATAGTCGTCGCTCTAAAAAATTTTTAATCAAAATGTACTGAAACTAGAGATTTCAAGCTATAAAATGCTTTTTTTTAAATCTCGATACGATTATTTTTCATGAAGTTACAGTCTTGCAAAAATCACTAAAAAATTTCTACAATTTTTTTTTTACTTTAATTTTTGGTATGAGTGTATTTTTTTAATTATTTATGTATAATAATATCGAAATTATTATAATATTGAAATTATAAGTTTATATATAAAACGAGAATATAATTTGAGATGTAATATCATATGTATACAATTACATATATTATAAATTATATGGATTATAATAATATTGAAATTATAAATTAATTTATATGATGAAACATATATTTTCCGTTATAAATTAATATATAAAGCGGACATATAATTTTTGATACAATATCACATGTATATAATCACATATATTATAAATGATATGGATTATTATAATATTGAACGTATAAATTATTATATATGATAAATCATATATTAATCAATATTAATAATTTTGCCGCCATATATGATCAGTTATTTACCATATATTTTTTTATATATTATCGACAGTATATGGTTTTTTCATACGGGAAGTTAAATTTATATTAAGCATTCAACCTTAATTATCACCAGAGTCCTTTATTTAAGTTTATTTCAGTCGCGTGTCCAGCTCAGGACGAGTACCTGCTTCCTGAGATCATTTCCCGTCTTTTGGAACCAGATTTAAAAATAAAATAAGTATAATGAATAATAGTAAATTTAAGTAAATCAGTAATTTCGGGAAATTTATTTAACTGTGGTTCTTGGCTATCTGGACACGCAGTAGCCAAGGCCTATCGTTATATTTGGCGCCCAATTTGTGTTCCTCGTCCTGAAATTTTAAGACCTGGTGATAGTTAGAGAATACCAATTTATAATTATAAAAATTACAAATAAATTTTGAATTTTTCTTTTTACCACCCCTATAACCGGTAAAGAGAGAAATTTTTTTTTTGCAACCAGAAAGTGTGCTAATTGCATCGGTTGCCCAAAACTCTATAAAATATTATTAAAAATAAGATAAATAATTGAGAATCAAAATTTAAAATTTAACGCGTACGAGAAAAATCGATAAATTCCAGTAGCGCCGGGTAGACAAAGTGAAACGCACCGGCTTATGCATTGGTCGCACGCGTCATCAGTAGACAAACAGTAAACACCGGAAAAGAAAATAAAATAAAATAAAATAAAATAAGGCTATCCTTTTGAAAAATAATAAAGCAAATAAAATCTCTTTTCGTAACAGTGTCAGTAAAAATAAGAGATTAAGAATAAATAAAATTTTTTCTGAAAATATTATTTAAAATAAAATTTTAAGAATAAATAAAATTTTGCTGAAAATATTATCTTAAATAAATAAATTAGTACTTATTTAGTTTATACTGGTTTAGAATAAACCATCTTTCGTAACCGGGAATTAGAATTTATTTGGTAGATGAGTCACCACAAATAAATTACTCGATCATAATAAATTAAAATCGGTAATTACCGGTTAATATCATCAGTTAAGATATTTGTTTGCGGGTGTTTATTCTAAAAGAATAATTAAATTTGGTATAAATTAAATAAATAAAATAAAACAACACTGTCACTGTAGGATTGATAATAATCCAAGTAATCGGATAAACGTTCTCCGGAAGTTAATTCCGGTAAAATAATAATTTTTTTTGAGAACAAACAAAATAAAACTGTCATTTAGGGATTAAAATATTAGTCATCGGTTAAAATAAAATAAATTTTAATCCGGAAATAAAGATTATCCGTGTATATATTTATATTTATAATTGTGCTTCGGCAATATTTGTTTAAGTTTAAGTTTATTTGGGCTCGTAAGCTGATCATAGCTATCGAGTAGTACAAGAAATTGAAAATAAATTTGTTTTGAATAATGAGTAACACGCGACCATTGACGCGCCAAAATTCTAAATAACAGAATAGGCCGGATAGCGGGGAGGTAATATTTGACGGGGTTGGTTCATCGAACCAGAGTAACCAATCCAGGGTAGTACACTCACCACCTTCGACAACGATTACGATAACGTCGAGTACTACTGTTGCGTCCGCGAACTCGATGATGTCGGTTCCCCCTCCCACGTTACCCAATATACCAAGCCTGGTTGTCACTGCAGGTACGCCACTGCAGAACAGACCACCAGTCAGGCGTAGTTTAGGAAAATAAGTTAACTACGGTACCAACTACCACGTCAATGGTCACCACGATGACCACAACTATCGTTACAACCACACCGAGTACGGTAATACCTACACCGGTCACCGTTACAACTACACCGATTACGGTTGCAACGGCGTTGGGGTCTATTCAAATGAGTGACCCACCGAGTAGTAATTCAACTGAACAAATACACCCTAGAATAAATAATTTACAAGCGTCTGTGGACGGGGTATTTATTGAAAACCCCCCACCGGTACATTTACATCAGATTCAGCCTAATGCGGGATCCGTTTCTTATCCTGGCACCGCTCCAGTTCCCGCACAGACTGAACAACGAGCAACTCTAGCTGCTTTAGCTCAAATAATGAATGTATCCAGAATTTGGCACTTTCTATTAACCCTCAACAGGAAGTCACTCCGCAAGTGCCTGTACCATCGAATACACAAACTGTTCGCACCATAACTCACAGTTTTGGCGACGGGGAGTGTAGTACAGGACACCTGACACAAGACACCAGGGCTATGACATCTTCAGCCCTCCCGGTTAATGAACGACCTGGTACCAGTGGAACCAATAATGTCCACAGCAATAATTCAAATAATAATTCAAATATAAATACAAATAATAATTTAAATAATTACCCCATCAGAATAAATAATAATAATTCAAACTCGAATAATAATACTAATAATAATATACATGGTGACAATTACCCTATCGAAATGCAGAATAATAATACCAACGATTATAATTACTTCGGTGCGTCAAATAACAACAACTCGGTCAACAATTACCCGACAAATAATTATGGTAACAACGGCAATGATGATTTTGATGCCGGTAGATACCCAGATAGATATTTAAATAATAATAGCGGCGAAATATACCAAGGGTTTATCGAGCAACCCAGAACGAATAATTCGAGAACATCCGATGTCGCGGCGATCTCACTACGTAAATGGCGAGATATCAGAGAGATCGTGAGAGCGTGGCCTGTACGCTATCCGCAGGGCGATTTGTCAGCCAATAGTTTTCTGGCTTCATTTGAAGCCATGGCGTTTCGTGAGGGTTGGCTTATGACAGATTTAGTGAAAATTCTTGGCTATATTTTTGTCGGTAAAGTTAATAAATGGTATGATGCGTATAGTAGGCATTGGACAGATTATGACCATTTTAAACGGGAATTTTTACGAGCATTTGGCTCACACAAAACAGACACACAGTTATTAATGGAAATTGGTCAGTTAAGACCAGAAGCCGGTGAATCCTCAATCGACTTCGTATTTGGAGTACAGCAGAAATACGGTGAGATGCGTAACCCCCCTCCTGAATTGGAACAGGTTACGTGTATACGTAATCATCTACCTAGAGCTCGCTCAACTTTGGTGTTTTCCAGGTCAGTAAACAATTATGACGACCTGTTAGCAGTATTGCATGAAGCTGCTGTGCTACTAGAGGAAAATAAACGTGCGTCTGAACCATCAGATAAAACACACCCTAAAACAAAAGAAAAATCGCGGTTTTCGGCAGTACATACGTTACCACGTACCCCTATTTTGGTTGATATGATGAATGGAAAACAACCACTCATTATAGAAGAAATTCGTGAGGGTGAGGACGGTCAATTTATTGTTTGTGCGTCGGCAGCAACGGTGCAACCTCCTCAACAGAATTTTTCATCTTATCGTTCTCAAAATAATCGGGCACGAAATTCCAATAACGCGAGTAATAACGGCAATTCTAACGTTACACCGCGCCTCTATAGTGAAGCTACTGCTGGTCGTAATTTAGACCAAAATTTCTGTTTTAATTGTGGATAAAATGGTCACACATTTGAGCAGTGTAATAATATTAGAGTAGATGTCTGCAATTTTCGTTTTAGAGCAGGACATATCAGACAAAATTGCTTTCAAGCTAATGGTGGTCCACCCAAGAATGGGCTTAACCAAAATTTCAATCCCCGTCAGTCAAATGGTCCTGCCCAAATGAATTACAATGGTAGAAGTAATAATAATAATAATCCTAATGTAAATAGAAATAATTTTAATTCGAATCGTGGGCAATCTAATTTTAATAATTCTAACAGAGCAATCCCGAATTTTACTCCAGGTAATTTTAGAACGAATGACAACCGAAATAATGGCGGTAATCAGTCTTATAATTCTAATGTAAATAATCATGTAAATAATAATTATAACAATAACCAGCTTGACTTCGTCGGAATCCAGTCGATCAGTGCTGGTGAAGTCAGTCATCCTGATTTGTCAAAAAACTAATTTCGCCCTCCTATTCCCCGAGGAAAAAGGGCGCGAAATCCAGAAGATCGGTTAAACAAATAATAAGGGGAAATCGGAGCCCTGGTAATTATCGCGCGCACCAAATCTGGTTAAGCAAACCAAATAAATTTAAAAGAAATCCTGCAAACACTTTAAATAGAAATTCTGAACCTGACGGCGTCTTAGCGAGTACTGTCGGTTCGGTCGAAAATTTATATTATGAAAGTTTAGTAAATAAAAACTAGGAACCTGACGGCGTCTTAGTGAGTACTGTCGGTCCGGTTGAAACTAGTAACAATGGAAATGTTATAAATAAAACTTTGGAACTAGACGGCGTCTTAGTGAGTACCGTCGGTCCGATGAAAGAAATTAATAATAAAAATTCCGTAAATAAAATTTCAACAAGACCTGACGGTGTCTTAGGGAGTACTGTCGGTCCAGTTGTTCTAACCAGTGGTGAACAAGTAGGCGATATTATATTAGAAAATCGAGTTTTGAATTCTACGGGTTCCGTGCTTAAAAATAATAATGATAAATTGGAGACTGAGGTCAATTTAAGCGACCTACGCGGTTTGGTTATGATCGAAAATAATTTGAAGATTCAACTAGTATTGATTATGTCCCTAGCGGATCCGATTACACGCAATACACTAGAATCCCACCGTGTAGATGTGAAAAAACTACATGGTTCTTACACTGGAGTCTCACGGTGTGTTACAGTGGGATTTCAGTGTAAGTGCGTTCAGTCAAAAAAAATCATGTGTTACACCGCAAAAACACCGTAATTCCACTGTCAGCAGTAAATGAACGCGTATTACACCGTAATTACACTGGAATTACATCGAACTTTTTCAACATGTGTTACACCGTAACAACACTGTAATTCCACTGTAAGCAGTAAATTAATGCGTATTACACCGTAATTACACTGGAATTACATCGAACTTTTTTAAACATCTGTTACACCGTAACAACACTGGTATTCTACTGTAAGCAGTAAATGAACGCGTATTACACCGTTGTAACGGGGTAATAACTTAAATTTACAACTTTAAATCAACCTGATTTCCCGCGGTTGATTAATTACCCATAGTACCCCATATGCGTTACTATTTTATCGACTTGTCGCCGGGCGCGCTAATTTAAGGGTGGATTTTCCGATAAGGGCCGAATGATCGCGAATTTAGATTTGATAAGGGAGTGATAAGAGTGAAAACGGACACAGTCGGACGGACCGGCAGAAGACACGGACGAGTGACCCCACGTGAACAGCAAGAGAAGTTGGAGGAAAGAACGTGGTCAACGGAAATCGGCAGGAAGGCTGGAGAGATAAAGGACCCCACGATCAGTTTTGGGAAGGAAAATTTTATAGAGGTAAATAAATCGTCGGTAGGAGGCCACAATTTGTTGAACAATTAATTAAATAATAATTAAGTAATTCGTGAGCAGTCGCCATTTCTGATTTGATTATATTAAAATATAAATTCTCGGCAAGAAGGCCAGAATTCAGTATAAATTAACACGCGGTCCGTCTGATAATTTCTCGGTAGGAGGGCCAGAAATTGTAAATAATAAATCTAGTCATTAAAGAATTGTTATACAATAAATTAATCAATTTTATTTAATAAGAAAAAAATCAAGTAACAACAGTTTTACAAAAGGAAAATTAAAAGTGCGGTAAAATAGTGATAACGATAAAACGGTAATAAATTAAATTTATTAGTAATGGAAATCCGTTCTTGTTGTGAAATTCTGTTATTAACGTGAAGACAAGTTGTAAATGAATTAAAGAGAGATAGCGTCTGTCGTTGGCGTCAGTTTTTCAGTATCAGTAACTTCTTCACTCAAAACTCGATACTCGAAAAACTGAAAGTATATAAAATTGTCGTGTTGATAAAAGTGTCGTTATTTAAATGTAAAAGAAACAAATTTGTAGCGTCAGTAAATTTATAAATTAAAATTTACGGATAGAAATTTAGTCCAGTGGACACATAAATAAAATTGAGATTGTCACGATATTTGAATATCGCGGCATCTTCGCATTAGGTCGGAGAAGGGCAACAGATGGCAGCACACGCTGCTCAGCACGTCTCACCCATTATTATTATTATTATTATACTATTATTATTATTTTATGTATTATTTTATTTTGTTTACTGTGTTATTATTATTTGTTTAATTTACTAGATACAAATTGCGGCGATACCAGTAAAAATTACTGCATTTTATAAACCTGCCAATGGATTTTATAGCCGCCGGGATAATTAATTGCGTATTTATTTATTTTAATTATTTGATTATTATTATTATTATTTTGGTTGGTTGGCGCATGCGCGGCAACGCAACAGTTGGCCTCGGTGAATTTATTTAATTTAAATAAATTTACGGGCATTATGACTAAACTAAGGGAATATTTAGGTATAAAATTATATAATTAATTATGCTCTGGAAAAAGAATGGCCATTTAATGTCGAGAGTGGACAAATTACATGCCAAACAAGTCATTGCATCATGTTGATGTCGATGAGTGAATTAACATGCGACAGAGATAGTGCTCCATTGGTTGGAAAGAGAAACCATTATAAAATGGCGCCGGCCGAGGTGCCGGCATGGGACTCACGTGCTGCCATGGTGAGACGTGGATAAACTTGTGTGAGAGTAAGGTGTGCTGTTGTTACTGTTGCCGAATTTATTTTTGAGACGCCATTTGGACATACATTTATCTATATATATACGCAACAAGTATTGGCCATTTCGGGCAGGAAGATTGATTTAATTTTGCAACAATCATTGTCCATAAATTAATCGCAATGGAGCCTGTCAATATCATTTACTACGACGATGACTGTGAGTACCTTTGTGTATAATTCATTGGCGTGTAATTTGTCCCGCGTTGGTGGCCATTATTATATATCTCACGTGTGAGTGAGAGAGAGCGTCATAATCATAGATATATATGCGCACTTATTTGTCCTGGCGACAAATTTAAACCCAAAACTTGGAGGTAAATTTGTACTATTTTTTTTATATAATTATTGGCGACCGTATGAGTGGATTAACGGTAAATAATTATTGATATTACGAGTAGTATTTTATATTAGTTAATAATCATTGGTGACTGTCGGTATGATTGACAGTAAATAATTATTAACAGTTACATTTATTATTTTATATTTATTAACAATTATTGGTGACTGTATCTATTGTTGACGGTAAATACTTGTTAATATTCGCGTTATTATTTATTAATAATTATTGGTGACCGTATATATTGCTGACGGTAAATAATTGTTAAGATTTACAATTATTATCTTATAATTTCAAACAATTAGTTTGAAGAGTGTGGGAAAACAATTTATTTATTGCGGTGGATATTTATAATTAATTAGTTATTATTTGAAAAACATTTTTTGAATTACTGCGATAATTATTAGATATATTACTTATTATTTTGCGTCAAATATCCACCCATAAGTAATTTATTATTTGATTCGTAGTTGGTTGGCCTGGAATAATATTTGCCATATTTTTTAATATCGCCAGCGGGTGCTTTATGATTTGCGATAATGATTTAAGTTATTATTAATCCTGGGTTATCCTGAGTTTAATAATTAATATTGTGGTACATTTATATTGTGTGCGTTAATTATTACGATTAATTATTTATATTTATTAATTATTGTTTTGCGTACGTGACTATTGGTCAGACAAATTGATATTGTGAAGTGAAATATTTTTTTTATATCATTGTGTATTATTAATACCCGTTGAGACATTTTTTTGTTTGATTTAAAATATATCGGGTAAATGGCTACCAACCCGGGATACAATTAAAATTTATTATTATTTATTTATTGCATCTATCTCTTTCTTGCTTTTCCTTTTCCAATACCTGAAAACTGCTCTCTGATTATTTTATTATTTCATTTTTCATTTCATTTTCTTATTTTATTGTTTATTTGTTATTTTGTTCGTGGGGTACACGAACTGGCGCCCAGTTCGGTTTCTAACCCAGCCTGAGAAGAGCTGAGTGTCCAGTGGGATCGTGGGCATCTCCAAAGGACATTTTTGGTTTTGGTTTTTTTCCTATTTTATTTTCAGTTTCTACCATCGGTGGGCCATAACGCCTATTTGACACTAACCACACTCCGCCGTGGGTAGTGTGAAATAGTAGAGAACGTTATAAGATTAAATAAAAATGTGCGTGTGAATAAGTCCTGGGGACTCGAGAATCGAAACGTGTGTGTGTGTGTGTGAGAAAAATTAAGTTTCCTGTGGAAACGTTTTAAAATAATAGATCCAGGGGATCTGGCAAGTTGCCAATTTGTTTTAATTAAATTTGATCCAGGGGATCAGGCCGGTGGCCAAATTAATCGTAAAAGTCCAGGGGACTAAATTTTATTTTATATGATCCAGGGGATCAGGCCGGTAGCCAATTTATTGTAAAGTCCTAGGGACCAATTTTTGTTTTTAAATTAAAAGATCCAGGGGATCAGGCCGGTGGCCATTTTCGTATAAAGTCCAGGGGACTATTTTTATTAAGATCCAGGGGATCAGGCCGGTGGCCATTTCGTTATAACAGTCCAGGGGACTCGTCGTCGTAATTAATTAAGATCCAGGGGATCAGGCCGGTGGCCATTTCGTTATAAAAGTCCAGGGGACTCGTCGTCGTAATTAATTAAGATCCAGGGGATCAGGCCGGTGGCCAAATTAGTTATAAAAGTCCAGGGGACTCTTTCGTGTAGTTAATAAAGTCCGGTGGACAAAAAAATTTTATTATTTGTTAAGAATAAAAGTCCGGTGGACAGTTTTGCTATAAATAGTTATAAGTAAAATAAAAGCCCGGTGGGCAAAGTGTTAATTGGTGAATAAAATCTAAAATTACATTGATTTAAATTGTGTCTAAAAATTAATTTAATCCCTCAATCTCCTCACTCTTATATATTTTCAACGACCCTGATTTATAAAATTAACATCTCCGGTTCTGGAAGGCCGAGTCTTATCTTCCAGTGGCGCCCTAATTAACATTAATTAATAAAGGGGCCAAACTTGGCAAGGTTGGGATATACCCTGCTATACCGTAATTACACTGGAATTACATCGAGCTTTTTTAAACATCTGTTACACCGTAACAACACTGTAATTCCACTGTAAGCAGTGAGTGAACGTGTATTACACCGTAATTACACTATAATTACACCGAACTTTTGTCAAGAATGTTATGAGCAAAAAACTATGAAAAAGTGATTTTTTTTTATTCGACATTTTTTGAACACGTAATCAAAAAATTTCCAAAATTTACTAGGATAAGTCTTTTAAAGGATGACAAAAAATACTAAAAATAGAGCAAATTAAAAATTAAAATTTTTCAAACCGTCCGATTTGGCGTAGAATGTAACTTAAAAAGTACCATAAATCAATAATGCACATTTTGTAGGTTGCACAAATAGTTTTTATAATTAAACATTATTAAACTTTGTATTTAACAGATTTAAATCAAAATAATTCTCTTTACAACAAAATTATAAAGTATACAGTTCAGTTTATATATTCAATGCTTATATTATAAATATAATGAATGACTTTTCTTGATACTTTTTTTGGAGCTACATATTATACTTGAACACAGTTATCCTTCTTATTCATTATACAAGTTTTCTCAGTAGTGTAGGTATTATTCATTGTCAAAATCCATCTTATACAGAAAAAAAAATTCTCGACTGAAATTAAATATTCTTTTTATGAAATTTTTTTTTGAAAATTTTCTCTGATAAAGTAGAAATCTCCTCTGACCAAGACGAATTTTCTTTAACCAAGACAAATTCTCTTGGCTCAATAAAATCTTGACTTGGTTCCCGAAGACGTTTGTCTTCCGAAACATTTTCTTGAATAAACATAACTTTTTTTCTGTGAATTGTTAAGCTCAAATGAAGAATAAGAATACTTTTAATTTATTAGCTTTTTGATACTAATAAATTTATTGAATAATATCAAATTAATGGTGTTAAATAGATTAGCACGCATTCAAAAAAATATTAATACAATCTTAGTGTATATGTTTAGTATTAACAATGAAATAATTAATTATTCATCATATACGTTTAAAAGTCCTCATGTCGTTAGTCAGTTTCTCAACAGTTTGGAAGAGCAAAAACAAAAACTCCTGATTCCGTACATATTTTAGTTGCGGGTCTGATAAATTTCAAATCTCTTATAAAAGTTATGTTATTACTTATTTCTACTTGTTTAATATAATGTGTATCATAAACACATTTCTTAATTTTATATACTTTTATAAAAAAACCTTCAACTTTAGTATTATTTTCGATTTCAAAATCTATGATTGATAATATCTCTCCAAATCTATTATTGAAAGATATTGTGGGATTACAAAATTTATTGTCACTATCATTTTGACTGTGATAATCGATTCCATTCATCTTTATTTTAGCGTATGAAGACGGATTGTTCTGAGGAATGTATCCTGTCTCTTGCAATACATTAAGCTCAACATCTTGAAGCCTTATAATATTTGGGCTACTTGCAGCTTGAAAGTCTTTATTAATAGCTACTTCAGCCAGATTGGGAATTTTTAGAGTTTTACATATGAATTCCTTTGTTTCAGTAGAGATCGAGTCACTGTAAATTGCCGATTCCACAAGCTTGGTCATCAAAAATCGCGTGACTATTTGATTAGTTCTTCCATGCGGACTGGTTACCTTATCCATAATTTTTTTGTTCCATGATTCGAATATGGAGGCATTATGTACCCACATCGGACCCAAATTTTTAATTGTAATGATCAAATGAGTTAATAAGTGGATGTTGAAACTCATGTTTTGCAATTCGAATAATTCTTCAAACTGTGAAACATATTTCTCTAAAAGATTTTTGGCGTTTTCAAGATTAGCTCCTGTCACCGAGTCACTATTTAAATAATGGGCAGCTTGAGATAAAAGAGCGAAATGTTTAACATAATTTAAGGCTAATATATTATCTAAGCATGGCGCTGCATAATCTAACCAATTTCGCAGTTCTGATCCTTTCCAAGTGTTAAACGTTTCCAAACTTCGAGGCAGACGAGCACGGCGTGATGGGGGTTTTATGGATAATAATCGATTATCAATTCTTGCTCTACTGGTCGGATCACCAACAGAGAATGGTGAATTTGTAGTAGTCAAAAGTAAATTTGTATGATGTTTGACAGCTCCTAAAAAAACTGCATGCAAACTATCGACCACAAGTCCACTACCCAAATCGAACTCTGGTAACCCCGATAAAGATGAAATACCTTTTATTCCATTAATCATTGTATTAGTTTCGTAAGCTGTAAGCATATCTCTTCTCATTTCTTCATCAGTTCGCAGATTTTCAAAGCAATGTGACCTTGGATATACATGTTTGTGTCCGTGATGTTCTCCTTTTGCGTAACAAAATGTACATCCATCGTAACCATTGAACTGCTTCATTCTTAAAATCAGAGACCTTGCTGGAGAATCAACAACACATGTTGTTACGACAAATTTTGACGTTACTTTTCTACCTTCAGAAGTTTTCCAATCTATTCCAGTAGTATATAATTTACGCAGTTCATCGATTATTGGACTTAATACAATATTTAGTGATGGATGACTTGTTTCTACGAAAATCCCAGCCAAAAGCATATGTTTCTTATGGATATGCGGGGATAATTCATTAAATTGCAGGCCCGTATAAAAAAGCAATATATGAGCTTCAGTATAATTCAAAATGTATGATAAATTATATGGAATTATAAGAAGTCATATATGGAGCCATATACAAAATTTTGCCGAAATATTATATGATTTTATAATTTGCAACATATATATCGGTAATATACTTTTTTTATATGCTAACTTATAAATATTGCTTATGATATTTTATACTATACTTTAAGTTATATGATAAGATTTATGATTTAATTATATGACTGACATATAAAATTTATACATGTAAACATATAATTGTATAAATATATGTTCACATATATTTGTATAAATGTATGTAAATATATATTTATATATATTTGCACAAATATAAAACTAGAGATTTCAAGCTATAAAATGCTTTTTTTTTAATCTCGATACGATTATTTTTCATGAAGTTACAGTCTTGCAAAAATCACTAAAAAATTTCTAAAATTTTTTTGTTCCTTTAATTTTTGGTATGAGTGTATTTTTTAAATTATTTATGAATAATAATATCGAAATTATTATAATTTTGAAATTATAAGTTTATATATAAAACGAGAATATATTTGGAGATGTAATATCATATGTATACAATTACATATACTATAAATTATATGGTTGATGATAATATTGAAATTATAAATTAATTTATAAGATGAAACATATATTTTACGTTATAAATTAATATATAAAGCGGACATATAATTTTTGATACAATATCACATGTATATAATTACATATATTATAAATGATATGGTTTATTATAATATTAAACGTATAAATTATTATATATGATAAATCATATATTAATCTATATTAATAATTTTGCCGCCATATATGTTCAGTTATTTACCATATATTTTTTTATATATTATCGACAGTATATGGTTTTTCCATACGGGGGTACCCAGGCCATGCGCTAGCTTTAGATGATTTAGCTACTTGGCAACCGTCTGTATTAATTGTAAACGAGAAATTGAATGGATTGTCCGAAAAATTCCCCGGTAAGCATAAATTTTTAAATAACTGTCCATCAAAAATATCTTCGATCGCCAATGAATTCTTTTTTTCTCGTGTGAACCGGTACTGCAATGATTTCCCATATGAAAAAAAAATATATATCGTAAAAATATACAGAAACATGTATTGTTGCAATAAAAACATATATGGAGCATAATATGATACATTACATAATATCACATAGATATTTTCGCCAATCTATTATATAATTATATATTCTACTAAATATATGTATCTTATATATATTTGTTATATGTTTGTATAAGACTTATATATTATGATACATACATCCTTCCATATATTTAAAAATATATTGAATTAGTACATTACCTCTTATACCCAAGAATATATATAAACATATAATTAACAATATATGGCATCAATAAATTTTTTTTTATATTTGAAAATATATTGAAACATATAATTTTTTATATATGGTATAAATACATTTTTATATATATTAGAAAATATATTATAAAATGTAAATTATCATGTATAGTATCAATTTATTTTTTTTATAATTAAAAATATATTAAAAAATATAATTTATCACGGACTGCACTGAGAAATTTTGTTTTTTTATTAAAAAATATATTTATAACTAAAATTTGTTTAGGCTGAATAAAACGCAGTTTTAAATACTAATTATAAAACACTCATTAGTTATTTTCAAAATATCACATTTGTTTATTTTTAAACATATTAAACAATACATTTTTATACAATAAATTGAATTTTGTGTTACACTTATGATAAATACTGTTCCGTCGCGAACGTAGATTTTAATTATAAAAATTTATTTGTATAATTATTTTATTCAATAATTTTATTATTTTAAAATATTTTTCTTGAAGTTATTTTAAGATGGAATATTATATTTTTAAACCTTCTTTTTTTACATTGTACTCAAAAACATCTGCTTAGGCTTAAATTATAAATTTTATTTTTATTTTCTGTTTGTCCAAATATTTATTGCTCAAATGCAGCACTCGAAGTAGCTCCATTGTTTAGGGATTAAGTTTAAATTTTAAATTTGTAAAATTTCCAATCTCCTGATTTACAACCACTCTAGTTCATATTTTGAACATTTTTTAATCCCTGCAATAAAATTAGTCTAGACACATGGTCCGACGTCCTTGTCCTTCTTGACCAGTCTCATCCTGCCCCTTCCGCTTACCACGTTCCTACGCTGGGTCAGCCCTTACTTACACTTTTTCCGCTCCACCCAAGGCCCGCGTCCTCCAATCGCAACTCCCGCTTTCTCGTTTTCCAATTTTCTTACTCCCACTCACTTGGGCCTTAAGCATTTTCGTAAATTGTTAACTCTAAGAAATTTTTGTAAGTTTTCATATTATCAGTTTGTAACTAGAATCTTCACCGAGCAGCAGCTTGGCTCTCGGATAAAATAAATCAACTTGCAATCAGCAAATTTTAATACTTAAAATATTTTGTTCATTTTTATTTTAAATTAGTTACAACTCATTCCCGGCAAACTAGTCGCGGAAACATTCAAATACGCATATAACATTTCATTTTTCCTGGCATGATGATTTTGACAAAATTGTTAGTACAATTTAGTTGATCACGAATGAACATTTACTCCAAATAATCAAGGTCGAGTATCACTAATTACTATCCCTGACTTAAACAAAAATATTTAACGGAAACGACTCAAAACAATTCAGAACGATTCAATTTTAATACTATATAGATATGGGGGGGGGGGGCGGGGCAAAGAGGCCCCCCGAAATTTTGATAGAAAATATAATTTTATTTTTTTCGTTTAATTAATATAAATTCGATATAATTGCGCATTTTTAGACCTACGCATGACACCTAGGGCAACGTGGACCAGCCGAAAATTTTGAAAAAATCATTTTTTCATATTTTTCGTCTGATTCTCTACATCTGGGGCAAGTTTAGTCACTAAAAATATTCAAAAATAAAAATTTTTTTTTAGTTGATAAATTTTTGAAATAAAGTAAAACTAATTATAATCTAAAAAATTAAATAACACGTTTTTTGGATTGAAAATAATGACAAATTAGAAATATAGATTTTTTTACTTTATTAAATAACAATTAGTAATTAATCTAATTGTGGGGGAACGATTTATTACACCTTAAAAAACTTTTCTTGAGTAATATAAAAGTAAAATAGTTTTCCAGAAAAAGATATACGTTCTTAACGATCAAAACAATTTAAAAAAAAACAAAAGAAAAAAAAAATTATCATTTTTTGGTGGGGGACCTCCTTGCCCCAGAAAAAAATTTTTTTTTTCAGTTTCGGAAAAATTCTTATAAATTTGTTCGAAATAGGACAAAAGTGATTTGATCGTTGAAAGCCACAAAAAGTAATAATTGGCTTAGGGGGGCCGCCCTGCTCCGGTCTTCTCTACATTCATCATTAAGTAAATCGTTTTTTTTTCTCAGAGATAAAAGAAAAAAAATTGCATTCTTTTTAAATTATGTATGTCTCATGTGACACAAATATCATTTTATTTTTGCTAAATCATGTTACTACAATCATATTTAATAAAAAGAAGAAACAAATTAATTAATTTTAAAACAAGCAAGGTAAAAGAAAAAATAAATTCAGGGACAAAATCTTCTGCAAATCGCTTCTAAGCAGGATCTCGCTGAAAGTAATATATATTTGATTAACATTAATTTTTTCAATTTTTTAGCTTAAAATATAATAAAATACTATATTTACACAGAGAGAAAAAAATTGTAATATCCAATATCGCAGTGTAACATGATCTATTATATTGATATAATTAGAACTATAATGTGAATATAGTAGATTCTCCTATGCTATATGGTAATTTTTACTATCAGGATAGTATCCTATCTTAGTTGATATTAAAAACGACCAGTCACAGCTACGTCTGATTGTTAATGTTACGAACGCAAAACGGTAATGGTTACTATTTCACGTGATAGGAATAACTATAGGTACTGTAATTGTTAATGTATTAGGATAGTTACAGTTAAAAATTTTGCAATTGTAATAGCTACAAATCGGACATAGTAGAAACCACAATTTTTTTCTCTGAGTATATACATATATTTATATAAATATACTGTTTTTGAAAGATTGCGCACAAGAATATTACATACTAAGGTAAGTAGTATTTTATATTTTAGAATACGAAAATTTATTCGGTTTTGACTTGCTTTTGACTTAGTTGTCTTACTAAGTACCCATTTAAGCCAACCAAGTCAAATTAAAGACTTGTTGTCTTGGATTTGACTTAGTTGTCTTAAATTCTTAAGTTAAAAAAGTCATATTCGAGCCAAAAGAATAATAGCAGTCAAAATCAAGTTAATTAAGTCGAAAGCAAGTCAAATAAGTCAGAAAATTTCAAATCAAGTTATTTTTTTGACCCGGGTATGACACTATAAAATAAATCAGTGTAAGTCCAATTAGTGTTTAATTAAAAGTTTTTCGGTATTAAAATAACACTGATGCAAGTGTACAGTTACGCATAGCTGGCTAATTTCCGGGCCTGATCATGCTACGGATTAACGCATGATCATGTATGATTAGACTCGATAATTTTTTCCCAGGGCTACACTCGTGTGAGTTCACTTTAACGCTGCACCGATGTTAAATTGAATCCCTTTTTACGTTTTTTTTTTTTTTTTTTTTTTTTTCTTTTCCAAGTGTAAATATTATAGAATATAAACCTGTTCTTCAGCAGGTTCAGCAGGTACATTATTTTTACGTCGTAAGTCATTCAAGTAGTTATTAATTGCCATGCCAAAGAGAGATTTTTTATATTCTGCTGCAAATTTTGTTTTAACAGCTTCTGAAAAGCAAAATAAAAAATTTAAAAGCCAATCACATACCCGACTAGAATTTTTTCCTGATTTGCCTGAAGTACCATAAGGACCTTGTCAGGTTGATATAAGGTTTGCCTTATTAGGGCAAACCTGACAAGTTCTTTGTCAGGACCTCATCAGAATATCCTTGTTCAAAAATAAGTTATTTGCCATCGGGTCGACCTGACTAGTTCCTTATCAGGACCTCATCAGGAAATCTTTATTCGAAAAAAGGTCATTCGCCATTGAGTCGGCCTGACGAGTTCCTCATTAGGATATTCTAATTCAAAAAAAAATTAATCAATCCCTTCAAATATTTTTTTTACAGGCTAAAAATTAAACCAAGTACAAAAGAATATTATATAAAAATCACGTCAATCATTGCAGCACGGATTTTTTACTTCTTCATCAGTTTTTCTTTGACATCATAATGAATATAATATTTACACTTACAAGATCACATATCTGTGTCAGCGCAGTGAACAGCATCAAGGATTTTGAATCGGAAGGAGTCGGCAGATACGAGTCCAGCAGTCATCGTGATTTTTTCATCAACAAAAGACATGTTTACTTCCTCTAATTAATGCTCTTAATACAATGGATAACACTCCCGATCGAATGAAAATTCTCTTTTTTTTTCGCAATTTACTTTTTTTTTTAAGTAATTACAAATAAAGCAACCTTGATAAGGATTTGATGAGGATATCCTGGAAAAGGCCTGAGAAGGTAATCCTGATAAGGATTTGACGAGGATATCCTAGTAAGAACCTGATAAGGCAATCCTGATGAGGACCTCATGGGTCTTAAGCGTTACATCCATATCAGTTCCTCGTCAGGATACCCTGATCTGAATTTTATTTGAAATAAGGTTAACCTGATAAGGACCTCGTCAGGTCCTTATGAAAAATTCTAGTCGGGATGAATCATTTTGTTAAATCGAATTATTTGTTTACCCGTAATAACAAAAATAATATTGCGATCTAACGCTGGTCTTCTAGGTGCATTTTTGTTGATTTTACTCTGTCCTCCTCTGAAATTACTTATTAATAATGTATCTTTTTCAAACAATGATTGTACCAGTGATATACCTATTTTCTGAAAAGTTTCTCGGCTTCTTGCTGTTTCCCATTGTTGACGAGTCACAAATACATTGGAACCTGGATGCCCAATTTCAACCTTGAATTTAATTTAATTTTGTAGAAACTGTGAGTTTATACACTGTAAAAAATTCGCGGAGCGGATTAATTCCGGAGTGAATGTGTAATTAATTTTTAATTATTCACTCCCCTCGGAGTGAAATTCACTCCGCAGGGGAGTTTTCGCGGAGTAGATAATTTTTTATTAATTTAATTCCCCCAGAGTGAAATTCACTCCGGAGAGGAATTTCGGAAATATTATTAATGAAAAATAAATCCACTAAATAAAATCGAAGTTAAACCTGGCGAATTACATTACTAATCAACTTTTACGTGCACACGCACGCACGCACACACATATTTGCACACACTCGAACACACACACGCACACATTTGCACACATTTTCGCGAGTGGGTAACCCCCGCCATTTTGTGCCTCAAAACATCATGGCGGCCACAAAAAGCTCGCAGATTAGAGATCACTAAGTGATGGATGAGGGCAAGTGTTAATAATGGCATGTTCTGAGATCTTGGTGATTATATTCCTAAGTGGAGGAAGCCCGTATGGGTTGGGGAAGAACTTGCTCCCCACCACTCCTATGCAAGCAGTTCACCAGAGCTGAAGTCTGGTACCATGGGGGATCCATTCCAAGCCCCGCTTCGACCAGAGATGGGAGAAGTGTATGGGTCCAAAATGCGGTCGGTCTCGTGGTGGTTGTTGGTGAGACACCCACATGCAATGCATGCCTAATGGGTAAGTTAATGTGAGCTTATGCTCACATTTCGCTTTTATAATATATGGTAGTGTTAAAGATAGGGACCACACGCAACGCGAGTATGCCCAAAAGGGCGAGGTATCGGCTTCCGGTCGGCGGAGGCGGACTTAGGTCCCGTTACATTAATTAATTTGCACACATTTGTACACACACATACCCGCACACACATCCACAGACATGCACACGCACACATTTTCACAAACGCACACATTTGCACACACACATACATTTGCACAGACGCACAAACATACCCGCACACACATCCACAGACACGAGCACACAGACACCCGCACGCACACACACACACTGCTTAACAATTTAATATAAATTAATTTCAATGTTAAAACTCCGGAACGGAGTGAATTGGGAGTGAAATAAAATCCGCGTCACTCCGAGATCACTCCGCTGAAAAAAAACTCCCAATTCACTCCGCATGCGGAGTGATTTTTTTTAAAACTCCGGAACTCCGAGTGGCGGAGTGAATGCGGAGTGAATTCCGATTTACTTTCTATCCGAATTCACTCCGGATTTTTTACAGTGTACTATTAATAAAGCTTAAAATTATTCAATCATGAAATGTTTTAAATTTCCCGATATAAAAAAAAACATTTCTACATTAGTGTATATGGAATTCACAAAGTAAACACTAGTAAAGGTTTTTGTAGCTATCGTATTAAGTGTAATATTATTTATTTTCATTTACTTGTTGGTTAGCATCGTCGTCTTGATTAACTCGATTCATTTGTCCATTTATTAAGTTATTTTGATTTTCTTTAATATCTTTCATTTCCTCGCACAATTTTAATAATGCGTATTTAATAACTTTGTTGTCTGTAAATAATAATAATATATCAATCGATTATGTTTTTATGTAGATTCTAATTTAAAAGTACATATTCTATAAAATTGAGATGTGCCTGATCAATATATAAACCCATTCTACTTTTACATATGTGCTGGTAACATATTTGAATTAAGACACAGAAAAAAAGGATTTCTTGGCACAATAATTTTTTACTCGCCCCAAGAACATTTTTTGCATTATGAATTGAAAACAGAAATTTTCTTACGGTGAGAATGAATTTTCTCAGAGCAAGAAAAAAATTTTTGAGTGAATAAATTTTTTCTCGTGCTAAGAAAATTTTTGTGTTCAATTTACCATTTTTTAATACGCTACACGGAAAAAAAATAGGTGCTGCAACAGGAAAGAATCCTGTTATGGCAACAGGATTTTCCTGTTACAGTAACAGGACACATCCTGTTGCAGCAACAGGACGGCGTGTATTTGTATTCATTCTTACAAAAAATTTTGTATTATTTGTGTGAAAGTACCTCTAATCAATGACTGCTCTAAAGATATAGGGTTCGTCTCATCTCCATCACTGTCAGAGTCAGATATTTCAACTTTTGCGTTACTACTATTCTCATGATCGTCTTCAAAACCATTGATTTTCCAGCTTATATTTTTATTTGAATTATTAAATTCTGCAGTACGTTTTGGGCCATCCTGATTTTCATAAACAGCCAATATATATATATATATATATATATATATATATATATATATATATATATATATATATATATATATATATATATATATATTGAGACAATGTGAATTGTCACCTCTCTCAGCCTTGCGGTTCCCATTTTTCCCTGTCTCGTTGCCGTCCGAAACCACCTAAAGCTAGAGTCATAGTGCCATGGTCACATGACTATTTATCACCTCAACGCATGACCGTGAGGGGAAGTGGGGAGCAAGCCCAAAAACTCAGCCCTAAGACCCTACGGTGATTAAATTGGACTTCGATCCTGGATCCGTTAACGCTTAGACGTTATTAATTGTTATACTTGCGATATTTTATACTTTGTAAACCGCACAATTTTCCGGGCAATTAACTTGCAAAATAGTATTTTTTTTTTGTATTGTTTATTAGTTATTAATCATAAGTAAAATTTAAGCATATAAAATATTATACGTTACCAGCGATATATTCGCGGTAATAATATTATAATATAAAGATAGAATCAGTGTATTAATTGGCGTGCTTCCACGTGGCCACTGATTGACACCCGGCGTCCAAACCAGGACAAATATTGTACTTTGCGGAAACTTAATTGTAAGTAATTGAATTTGTTATAATTGGCAATAAAATTGCACATTGTCCTAATAATTTCCCTATTTTATTCATTACCTTATTCTATCCTTATTCTAATATACTGGTGAGATTATTTAATACGATAAAGTAATTATTAATTAAGTTAGAAATAATAAGTAAATCAGCTGTAAGAAAGCAGTATAAAAATTATCAGCCGTGAGGTAAGTTGATAAGCCTTTTTTATATACGTTGCCGAGTTTGAATAAGTGCGGCTCTTTGCTTTGCAAGAACCCCAGCCCACTGCTCTGTCCAGCATAAATAAAAATTTCGTAGAGGCCAGCCTAAGCCAGGGTTCAACCCGCGAATTCTGGTGGCTGCTGGTGAAAATCGCGAAGAGAATAAGCGATTTGTCACAATATATATATATATATATATATATATATATATATATATATATATATATATATATATATATATATATATTGTGACGTTATTTTTCGTATGGGGGTCAACTCAAAGTGAACGTCACAAACACCAACGAATTTTATTGTATTTACGAGCATGGTAATTCAAGACTTATAATTTAGCTTACAGTAATTTACGATTTTTATACAGATTTTTGATTAAGTTATAGTTTAAGAATTAAATATGGAGTAACGTTTGGCTACAGTTATGGATAAAGAAAATAAGAATTAGAATTAGAATGATGGAAAATTATTGATGGGATACGGTTTGAGATTAAAGTTTGGGAAATGATTAAGTTTGAGTTTTGGATTTCAAGTTTTGGTATTTTGAGTATGTGGACGAGTCAGTGTTACCGTGGAGCGGGACTTAAATTAGTCACCCGGTATCATCTGATGATAGAACCTAGTTCTATCCCTCTGAGACTTCTTGGTTGATTGCAGAGGTCTAGCTGAGATGCTAGTGCTCCAGTATATAAGGAATTTGACGGAAGCAGAATGGGATCAGTTTTGGAGTTTTGGTTTGGCAGGCCTCAACAGTAATTTTGTGACCGTTGCTGTTGTGGAAGCCGTTTGGTCATTTTTAAATTATTAGTCTGACAGGCCTCAGAGGACAAGTCATGACCACTTGTACCGCTGAGGAAGTCATTGGTCACTTAGTTTATAAGTTTTATGATCCCAGCTGAAATCTGTTCCAGGAGAGCATCTACCAAGGATATCCATACTCAGAATGGGTTAGTGAGTACGTTTGGTGAGGACTTAAGCCTCCAGTTACCATTATAGTAAAGATTGGGTTGGATTTGAGAATTTAGAATATAGAGGTCAGTTATTGATAACGATAGGATTGAGTTTGGGGTTTTTTAGAATTCAGAATTGAGAGAAAGAAGTCGAAGGGAGACCTTCGAGGAGTACGGACGTGGGCATTCGACTCTAGTCGCTTGAAGCGAGTAGACGTGTGCAGTAATGGCGCTACAGTTCAAGGCATTGTGGAAAGCTACAGATTGAGATTATTGATACAGAAGTATTATTTAAAACAGTGTAAGACGTTACTTGATATTTATTCACCAGACATCAGGTATGAAATAATTATTATAAATAATTAATCGAGTTCGAATCAAAAGTCTTGAGGTATTATGCTCCTGTTTTAATTAAAGAAAAGATTCAATATCTGAGAGAATAATGTTACATTTCTAGAGTCACGATCATGTTCCATTGTTAATATTATTTTATAAAAGAATTATAAGAAATATGTTTGATTGTTAAACCAATTAGTGTAATTAACATCGAAATGAGACCCATGTACGTTAGTTTTACGATTTTGCTAAAAAGAATGTTCTAGAGTATCGAGTCTATAATTATCGTTCTAGTTTACCAAATATTATTTGATTATAATCTAGTTCTAGTTAATTAACTAATTTATTCATAAAATATCGATCTGTATCATATAGATGTCAATTTACTTACTACTAAGATTAATTTTATTATATTCAACGTTTGTTATAGAGAAAAATATTATTTGTACTGAGCTACCGTATTTTATTTATTGTTACATAGAGTTTGAAATTATTGTTGTTAAATAAAAGTTGCAAATTAAAAATGGATCTACATGACTTTGGGGAATGATGTAACCCGGACCACTCCCTCTCTCCATAAACCTACACACTGAGCGACACCATGGCATACCGTAACTCTGTTTTTAGTTTTCCAGTCTCCGTTTTGTTTTGCTAATAAGTTCTGAGCATTTTGTTAAGTTTTAGTTTTAGTTTTGTTTATGCGTGGTTTTGGTGATAATTCCACAGATCAAAAATTATCCAAAATTTCATGATTTACTGGTTTGGTGATTCCAGTGATTAAAAATTACCTGGCGCCCTATCCGTATTGAGACTGGAGGCTAAAGGCAGAGAACGAAGTTATAGCGCAGAAATTAGCGTCTAGTTTTTGTGTTATAATATATATATATATATATATATATATATATATATATATATATATATATATATATATATATATATATATATATATATATAAGTTTAAAGGTATACTTATAAATTCCGAAATGTAAAGAATTGATTAAGTCTTTTACTTAATAATTAGTGTATAAATGTAAATGAATAATTTAGCTTAAAGTTAGTTCAAATATTATTCTTTTAATATCAATACAAATATCTTACTAATGATCGAATTCGCTGAGGATTAATAACATGATTTCCATCAATGTTGGAATGGCTTGTTTTTTTTTTTGTTTTTTTGTTTTCTAAAAAATTAAAAATCATAGAAATTTAGGGAATTTTAAAGTTAATTGTTTGACATAATAAATTTTCAGATAATATTCTTATAGCTGTCGGGCCGAAAAAAGTTTTAATCATTAGAAAAAGGAAAGTTTAAATTTTTTGAATTTTCGTTTTATGAATTTGTTATCACTATATTAATAAGAAATCCACGTGAGTATGACTATTTGAACTGAGCGTACTTGATTACATGTATAAACGTGTGTATGCGAGCAAGTTTATGTGTGTAAATATAAATCGCGTGATAGATTCAGAGGGGTAATAATAATGATTAGCTAGTTACAGAGGGCATTGAGGTCGATGGTGAATCTCCAAATTCCGATTCTAATTTTCTTTTTTCTAAATATTGCATGTAATCTATATTATTAACTTGTTTATTTATTTTTTTCTTTAGCTTTCTTCGCCATTAAAATATGTAACGGACGTAAGGGAGAGATAGCGCCTTCTAGTATTTTAATTTGGTTCTGCAATGTTTTAATACTGTCTGAAAATCAGAAAAACTATAAGTACATGTATTTTAAAATTAATGTTGTTTTATGTATAAACGCATTTCAAAGGGTAGCATACGATATTTTTTTTTTTTTTTTTCTAGCAACATAATAGACAAATTATCCGTCTAAAAACTACAGCTTTCAAATAATATGCAACTAATACTCACTAGATATTTTAATTATGCGAGCATCATAATGTTGCCAGCCAGTTTTCGGTTTACAGCCTTTTTTATTGTCTCGCCATTCCACGATATATGGCTCGTCGTCGTCATTTTTTGGGTCAAATTTTTCAAGCTCAAAATTCACGATCCATTCAACAGGAACTCCAGCTGTGTAAGTTTGGTCGTAATCACCACCAATCCATTGAACCAACGCGTATAATTGCTTTTCCATTTTAAAAATTATTACATAAAATTAAATGAATTTTACGTAATTTAATTTAATCTTATCAAAATAAATTTGAAAATTGCAGGAGAATGGCAGCTTTTTAATAAGAAATTAATATAAACAGTGATGCTCAATTTGTTTTTTTTTTCTTTTTATTATAAAATATATGCATTTACACGATAAAAATATATCAACTATTTAATTAAATTTAATTATATATATATATATATATATATATATATATATATATATATATATATATATATATATATATGTAAAATGAGCGAGTGCTCTGTGGGATTCTGGTGTAGGTGTGGTTAATTCAATAACTAACAATTAACACAAATTACAGATAAAAGAATAGATCTTTATTAAACAATATGTACACTAAAACTATGAGAAAAATAGCGAATGCAACTACAAGATACGCGATAGCGAATGCGACTGTAAACGAATACGCGTATAAACTCGACACGTGGTCGGTAGCGGTTAATTACGCGATAAGTAATTTATACTTAATAAGACGCGAGCAACAATTCAATATATACTCAATAATTAGTAGCCTTGATATACTAGCTAATTATTGAGAATAGTTAAGCGGAGATTTAGCGGAGCGGTTCAGACTTATATCACACTAGTGATATATTGATCGAAGCGGTTAGATGGAAAGCTGTATTCGAACTGATCGATGTAGATTGGAAATAGACGTCGTCTTCTTCCTTCGTGGCTGCTCGGTGGTGACGTGGCAGCATGGCTGCAGTAACGAATTTTCCCATTGGCTTAAAGGCGCGCCAACAGGAAATAGTTAGCCACCAATTTCTCTGATTGGCCGGCTGGTAGCGGGTTCTCATGCCGACGTGGCACGGTCATGAGTAAGAAATTGCAGGTGTCGGGCCCAGATAGCGAGTGACCCGGCACTATTCTGACATTCAAGTCAGTAGCGAGTTCGGCTGCTCCCGTACGTAGCGAAAGTACACGAAGCTTTTCAAAATGATCAAGCTCGTGACTGAACAATATATATATATATATATATATATATATATATATATATATATATATATATATATATATATATATATATATATATATATATATTTATATATATATATATATATATATTTATATAGACGATAAGAATAAACATATTAACTATTTAATTTGAGCCTGCTGTCAAACTAAAATTAAATCCTATAACTAAGAATAAAAAATTTTTTACTATCAAATTAAGTAAATTGATGTATAGTAATAAAATTTAGTAAAAGCCCAATGAAAGTATAAAAGGTACATATATGTATTTAGATTATGTATGTGTATACGAATGAAAATATAAATATGTAATTAAAATATTTTCATAAAAAAGTACAAAGATGGTGTTCCAAAGCAAAAACGTGGTTCCTACAAAGAATACAATTTATATGGAAGCACGAAGAAAATTCCTTCTCGGATCAAGTATGATTGGCGTAAAAAATTTTTAATTGATCGGTAAGTTTAATTTTACAAGTATTAACTATATAACTTTAGTATTTTCAGACAGAGAAATTTTTAGTAACAATTACCCAAAAAGTGTAAATATATCAATTTCTTCCATCAACATTATAAAATATACTACTTAATAGCATGTAAATCAAGTGCAATTTCTACTAGCAACATAGTAAAAATTTAGTTCATAGCTAGATTTCCGTACAGTACCAAACTATCGGTAATTTTTACTCAAAAATTCTCTGTGTAATTTTTGATGTAATATAAGAAAAAAAATATCTTATTTTGATAGCATTCAATATGATAAACTTTCATATTTTATCGTAGTTGTTTATCAGTATGAAAAAATTTATTTTAAAAATAATTGCAGGATTAAAAAAATCAGTGATACGAAAAACGAAGCGTCACAAAATCATCATCTCTCCAATGCCATTGTACAAGTTGAAAATAGTATTACGGGATCTAGGAATATATAACAGGGTATTTCTCAACCTTGCCAAGTTTGGCCTCTTTATTAATTGATGTTAATAAGGGCGCCACTGGAAGATAAGACTCGGCCTTCCAGAACCGGAGATGTTAATTTTTTTTTTAAATCAGGGTCGTTGAAAAATATAAGAGTGAGGAGATTAAGGGATTAAATTAATTTTTTACACACAATTAAAATCAATATAATTTTAAATTTTATTTACCGAATCACAATTTTGCCCACCGGGCTTTTATTTTACTTATAACTATTTATAACAATATTGTCCACCGGACTTTTATTCTTAACACTAATAATTAAAATTTCGTCCACCGGACTTTTATTAATTATACGAACGAGTCCCCTGGACTTTTACACGAAATGGCCACCGGCCTGATCCCCTGGATCTTTTATTAATTACGACAAATGAGTCCCCTGGACTTTTATACGAAATGGCCACCGGCCTGATCCCCTGGATCAAATTAAAATAAAACAAATTGGCAACTTGCCAGATCCCCTGGATCTATTCTTTTAAAATATTTCCACAGGAAACTTAATTTTTCTCTCACACACACACACGTTTTACATTCGAGTCCCCAGGACTGTATCACACTCTCTCACACACGCGTTTACAATTATAATTTTACCGATTAAATTCCCACACACTTTTAATTAATCTAAATTTATATCCGTAACTTTTACTTTATACATTTAATGATTCTACGATTTTATAACGACACTTTATCAATACGACAATTTTATATACTTTCAGTTTTTCGAGTATCGGGTTATTGAGTGAAAAATTTACTGACACCGAAAAACTGTTACACACGACTGACGCTATCTCTCTCTAAATTAATTACTAGTCTTCACGTTAATACCTAAATTTCATATCAAGAACTGACTCCATTTATATTAATTTTAATTTATTATAGTTTTATCGTTATCACTATTTTCACAGCACTTTTACTTTTCTTTCAATTTTCAATATTTTAAATTTTGTATTTTATATTTTTCTTATTAAATAAATTGATTAATTTACTATTTATAATTTCTTAATGACTAGATTTATTATTTATAATTTCTGGCCCTCCTGCCGAGAAATTATCAGGCGGTACGCGTGTAAATTTATTTTGAATTCTGTTCTTCTTGCCGACAATTTATATACTAATGTAATCAAATCGGAAATGGCGACTGCTCACGAATTACTTAATTATTATTTAGTTATTTAATTAATTAATAAATTGTGGCCACTTGCCGACAATTTACTTACCTCTGTATAATTTTTCTTCCCAAAACTGATCGTGGCGTCCTTTATTTCTCCAGCCTTCCTGCCGATTTCCGTTGACTCCTTTCGTTCTCCAACAAATTAATTCTCCTCAATAGTTCCCGTGCGGTCACCCGTCCAACTGTTCTGCCGGTCCGTCCAACTGTGTCCGTCTTCCCTTCGTGCACTCCCTTATCAAATCTAAGTTCGCGATCATTCGGCCCTTATCGGAAAATCCACCACTCCAACTTATTTCCTTATTGGGTCTTGGGGACGAGCCCCTTGAATTAGCGCGCCCGGCGACAAGTCGATAAAATAGTAACGCATATGGGGTACTATGGGTAATTAATCAACCGCGGGAAATCATGTTGATTTAAAGTTGTAATTTTAAATATTTACCCCGTTACAAATAAAAGAGAATCTAAAAATTATAGGCAGCTGTTGGATAAGGCCTTAGATAACACAATAACGCTAAGAGTAAGTAAAAAGTTATTTATCAATTTAAATCTTTCAGTCCCTAAAAATATATATGAGGGTGTCCCAAAAAAAAAAACAATTAATTTTTCTTTTAACGTCTTATGGGCTCAAAATTTACTTTATATTACGAAAAAAAATCCTCACTAAATATCAACCAGATATCTTTAAAATTGAGTTATTACAAAGGAGGGTCCTTTTTCCCATTTAAAATACACGTGAAAATTATTCATTTTAGTTTTTCGTTATTAAGACGATGAAAAAGATTTTTTTTTTTCAAGTTCCACCTCGTATAATTTTGTAGGAAATTAAATTCTCTACAAAATAGTATTGAAGCATTATGTACGTCAAACGAAGTAGGAATAAGTTACGGGAGCTTAAAAAAACAATAAAAATTTAGTTTCCTCAGTACTAAATTTTTTTTTTATTATTTTTTATTTTTATTTTGACAAACATTTTTTTTTTCAAATTTTGACGAGCACTTTCTTGGAGGAAATTTAGTTCCCTGCAAAAAGTATCTGATATCATCTGTACGTTAAATGTATAGGAAAAAAGTTACGGGGTGTCACGTCCGGGGTGTCACGTCCGGGGTGGGTATTTTAATACTTAAATTAGATAATTCGCGGTTATCGATGCACAATAAAGAAATCAATAAAAAATAGCGGGCTACCTTGTTCCCGTTTAATTAATACGCGTCAATTTAGACGTTAAAAATATATTAAAGCAACGTACTCAGTATCGAGGGTGGTTGCATACATGTGTCGTAACTCGCGCTTATTATGATTAGTATTTTATTTGCCTACCTTGATGGACGTGATTAGTTTGATAGTAATTCGCCGAGCGGATGCGAATTCTATCGGGTTCCCAATTTATTTACCCTGCGTGGCTACTAGGGTATTAGGAATGAAAGAGAGGTGGGCTGCCGGATAGACCTCGAGAAGTCTTATTCTCTACGATTTGGGAAAGTGAAAGGTTTTGTGGAAATGATGAAACTTGTTTTAGAGAAAGAGAAAAATATATTCTGTTACCAGTGTGTTTACAATGCTTATTAATTCCTGTTACAATCTAGTGTTAGTAATGCGGTAGGTTTTTAAGTAGTGCGTTTGCTTACCCCTTTTGGGTGTGACCCGTGAATCTTCTAGTCACTTGCAATGAACAAGTCTATTCGCGACTCGAATCGGATTCGGAACGTACTCACAAGTTGAGCGTAATTCCTTTTTAGCGAATCGACTCCCGCACCGTACTCACAAGTTGAGCGTTGTGTGCGGAAATACTACTCACACGGAGCGTTAATTCGCCACAGAGTCCAAATGGGGTACAGATCAGTGTTTTGATCGCCGAAGAACGTACTCACAAGTTGAGCGTAATTCTTTTATTAGCGAATCAATTGCAGGGTACTCACAAGTTGAGCGTTGCTGCTGCCACCATGGGGCTCAATTCGCTTGGTGAATCAACTTCTCTGTGCCAATTAGACCTGGATGATGGTATTATTCGAGCGTAGAACAGACTTGCTTGCACTACTGAGTTCAGTCTTTACTTGGTTACAACTGAGAGCGACTGACTGTCTTTGGAAGATTCTCGGGGGTTTATATACAGATTTTAGGGGTCTACTGCGCACCCTGAGTCTCTGGAAGGGATGTTTT